>NC_133326.1:407217522-407543118 GCF_042186555.1 Aquarana catesbeiana | reverse complement strand
CACAAATCCCCTCCAATCCCTCCTCCCGGGAACAAATACCCCCACTCCCTTCTCCTAACAAAAATCCTCCCAATCCCTTCTAGCCCAAACCCCCATCACTTCTTTAAGCCCAAATCCCCCCAATTCCTCCTCCAAGCACAAATTGCCCCAATCCCTCCTCCCAGCACAAATTGCCCCAATCCCTCCTCCTGGAACAAATCCCTCCTCACAGCACAAATACTCCCCCATCCCTCCTCCTAGCAAAAATCCCCCCAATCCCCTCTCCTAGCCCAAACCCCCCCATCACTTCTTTAAGCCCAAATCCCCCCCCCCAATCTCTCCTCCCAGCACAAATATTCCCAATCCCTCCTCCCAGCACAAGCCCCCCCAATCACTTCTTCTAGCATAGATCTCCCCAAATCCCCCTCCGACTAGCACAAATCTCCCCAATCCCCTCCCCTAGCACAAATCCTCCCAATCCCTCCCCTAGCACAAATCCTCCCAATCCCTCCTCCCAGCACAAATCCTCACAATCCTTCCTCCCAACACAAATCCCCCCAATCACTTCTTCTAGCACAGATCCCCCCAATCCCTCCTCCCAGTACAAATACCCCCAATCCCTCCTCCTAGAACAAATCTCTCCAATCACTTCTGGCATAGATCTCCCCCAGCCCCCTCCCACTAGCACAAATCCCCCCAATCTCTCCCCCTAGCACACATCCCCCCAATCCCTCCCCCTAGCACAAATCCCCCCAATCCCCCCCCCCTAGCACAAATCCTCCCAATCCTTCCTCCTAACACAAATCCCCCCCCAATCACTTCTTCTAGCACAGATCCCCCCAATCCCTCCTCCCAGTACAAATCCCCTCCATTCACTCCTCCTAGCACAACTCCCCTGCAATCCCTCCTCCTAGCACAAATCCCCTCCAATCCCTTCTCCTAGAACAAATCTCCCCAATCACTTCTTCTAGCATAGATCTCCCCCAAGCCCCCTCCCCCTAGCACAAATCCCCCCCAATCCCTCCCCCTAGCACAAATCCCCTCCAATCCCTCCTCCCAGCAAAAATCCTCTTAATCCCTCCTCCTAGCACAAATCCCCTCCAATCCCTTCTCCTGGCACAAATCCCTTCCAATCCCTCCTCTTAACACAAATCCCCCCAATCCCTCCTCCTAGCACAAATCCCCCCAATCCCTCCCACCAATCACTTCTTCTATTACATACCCCCTCCAATACCTCCTCCTAGCACAAATCCCCTCCAATCCCTCCTCCCAGCACAAATCCCCCCAATCACTTTTTCTAGCACAGATCCCCCCCCCCATTCCAATCCCTCCTCCCAGTACAAATCCCCTTCAATCCCTCCACCTAGCACAAATCCCCCCCAATCCCTCCCCCTAGCACAAATCCCCCCCAATCCCTCCCCCTAGCACAAATCCCCCCAATCCCTCCCCTAGCACAAATCCCCCCCCCTAGCACAAATCCCCCCCAATCCCTCCCCCTAGCACAAATCCCCCCCCAATCCCTCCTCCTAACTAAAATCCCCCCAATCCCTTCTAGCCCAAATCCCCCATCACTTCTTTAAGCCCAAATCCCCCCACCAATCCCTCCTCCAAGCACAGATCCCCCCATCCCTTCTAGCATGAATTTCTCCCTCCCATCCCTCCCCTAGCAACAATCCTCCCTCCTAGCAACAATCCCCCCATCCCTCCCCAAGCACAAATCCGCCGAATCCCTTCTTCTAGCACAAATCCCCCTCAATCCCTCCCCTTAGCACAAATCCCCCCAGTCCCTCCTCCCAGCACAAATCCCCCAATCCCTCCTCCGAGCTCAAATCTTCCTAATCCCTCCTCCCAGCACAAATCCCCCCGATCACTTTTTCTAGCACAGACCCCCCCTCCAATCCCTCCTCCCAGTGCAAATCCCCTCCAATCCCTCCTTCCAGTACAAATCCCCTCCAATCCCTTCCCCTAGCACAAATCCCCCCCAATCCCTCACCCTAGCACAAATCATCCCCCCAATTCCTCCCCTTAGCACAAATTCCCCCCAATCCCTCCCCCTAGCACAAACCCCCCCAATCCCTCCCCCTAGCACAAATCCCCCCAATCCCTCCCCCTAGCACAAATCCACCCCAATCCCTCCTCCCAGCACAAATCCCCTCCAATCCCTCCTCCCAGCACAAATCCCCTCCAATCCCTCCTCCCAGCACAAATCCCCTCCAATCCTTCCTCCCAGCACAAATCCCCTCCAATCCCTCCTCCCAGCACAAATACCCCCCCAATCCCTCCTCCTAACAAAAATCCCCCTAATCCCCAATCCCTCCTCCCAGCACAGATCTTCCCAATCCCTCCTCCCAGCACAAATCCCCTCAATCACTCCTAGCACAGACCCCCCAATCCCTCCTCCCAGTACAAATCCCCCCAATCCCTCCCGCTAGCACAAATTCCCCCCAATCCCTCCCCCTAGCACAAATCCCCCCAATCCCTCCCCCTAGCACAAATCCCCCCAATCCCTCTGCCTAGCACAAATCCGCCCCAATCCCTCCTCCCAGCACAAATCCCCTCCAATGCCCTCTCCCAGCACAAATCCCCTCCAATCCCTCCTCCCAGCACAAATACCCCCCCCATCCCTCCTCCTAACAAAAATACCCCCAATCTTTTTTCCTAGCCCAAATCCCCCCCATCACTTCTTTGAGTCCAAATCCCTCCTCCAAGCACACCCCCCCATCCCTCCTCCTAGCACGAATTCCTCCCTCCCATCCCTCTTCCTAGCACAAACCCCCCCCCATCCGTCTCCCTAGCACGAAATCCTCCCTCCCCTCCCTCCTCACAGCACAAATCCCCACAATCCCTCCTCACAGCACAAATCCCCCATCCCTCTTCCTAGCACAAATTCCTAGCACCAATCCCCCATCCCTCCCCCTAGCACAATCCCCCCCAATCCCTCCCCCTAGCACAAAACCCCCCCAATCCCTCCCCCTAGCACAAATCCCCCCCCAATCCCTTCCCCTAGCACAAATCCCCCCCCAATCCCTCCTCCTAGCACAAATCCCCCCCCCCAATCCCTCCTCCTAGCACAAATTCCCTCCAATCCCTCCTCCCAGCACAAATCCCCTCCCCCCACCCCCCTCCTAGAAAAAATCTCCCTCATCACTTCTTTACACCCAAATCCCACCAATCCCTCCTCCAAGCACAAATCCCCCCCCCCATCCCTCCTCCTAGCACATAATCCCCCCAATATTCCACCTCCTAGCACACATCTCTCCCCCATCCCTCTTTATAGCACAACCCCCCCCCCCAATTCCGATACAAATCCACAACCCCCTCCAAATTACTCCTAGTACAAATTCTCCCTCGCTACCCAGCTCTCCCCCCAGCACAAATTCCCCCCTCTTAGCAGAAATTCCCACCCCCTCCTAGCACACACATTTCCCCCAATCCCCCTCCTGGCTCAAATCCCCCCCACCAAACTCTCCTCCTAGCACATATCCCCCTCCCCATTCCTCCTTCTAGCAAACACCCCCCCCCCCCAATCCTGATTACACTTTTCAGCACAGATAGCTTCCCATCCCTCCTTCTCCACAAACGAACAGACTATTATTGCCCCCTCATTGTGTACAATTTCCCTGTAACCTTCCCCCTTCACCCTCTCCTGTCACTACAGCACTCCTCCAGCACATGAGAGAGGATCGCTCTTAGATGGCATTGGGCTGCACACACACACACAGTTTGATTACCGCCCCCTATCCACATTTTCTGCAGCTGGGAGATGAGCAGCCCTTGGAGGAGATGGGGGGCGGTAATCAAACTTTGTGTGTGTATAGTCTAATGCCATCTCCCCACTTTGCCACTTCTCCTCTCACTGCTCCAGGATGCCATTCCCCTTTCCCGGCTCTGAGTGCGGACAATGGTGGGGGGAGATCAGCAGCCACTCGGGCATCACATCGAAGGAAGGGCTGGGGAGGGGGCACAACTGAAATCTGGGTGGAAATTAGCACTCACCTGGATCCGCCTTATCTGTGTCTCTCCATCCAGCAGCTGAAAGCTGGCGAGAGGGAGAGAGGAAGAAACCGGCTTTAAGTTGCTGCAGAGAGCAGCACAGGGCATCATTCTACAATTGCTCTTACCCACCCCACCATCTGATCTGCCTGCTGTCCGGGCCCCCTACAGGAAAACCGTGGAACAACCCTGATGACGACCCTGCTCAGGATCATTCAGTGACGCAGTATGAAGTTACATACAATAATAATAATAAGTTACTAAGAATTACACCCAGCATATGACAAGAGAAGTGGTACTGTGCAGGGTCCATACATGCAAAATAATAACAGATAGTGAGAATTACACCCATCATACAGGACAAGAGAAGTGGCACTTAGCAGATTCCATACATACAGAATAAGAACCGATACCGAGAATTACACTCGGCATACAGGACAAGAGAAGTGGTACTGTGCAGGGTCCATACTTACAGAATAAGAACCGATACCAAGAATTACACTCGGCATACAGGACAAGAGAAGTGGTACTGTGCAGGGTCCATACATACAGAATAAGAACAGATCCTGAGAATTATGCCCAGCATACACAGCCATTAACCTCTTCCGGAGTGCCGCAAGCCGATGTACGTCGGCAGAATGCCACAGGTGCACTAAAGGTCGTAACCATACGTCCCTTCGTAAGTCTGGGCCGGTGGCGCATGCCCATGGGTCCTGTGGACTCATGGGCATGCGCCGGCGGCCCATGATCGTGACAAGGAGAGGAAGAATGGGGAAATGCCTAGGAGAGACAAGGAGAGGCGGAAACAAGGCATGTCCCTGTTCTGCCTAGTGACATGACAGGGATCTACTGCACCCTGTCATTGGGAGCAGTGATTTCTCTCATGTCCTAGGTAGCCCACCCCCCCTACAGTTAGAACACAGTGAGGGAACACATTTAACCCCCTGATTGCCCCCTAGTGTTAACCTCTTTCCTGCCAGTGACATTTACACAGTAATCAGTGGCTATTTTTAGCTCTGTATAAATGTCAAAGGTCCCAAAATAGTGTCAAAAGTGTTTGATCTGTCCACCGCATTGTCGCAGTCCCGATAAAAATTGCAGATCACCGCCATTACTAATAAAAAAAAAAATAATGATAATAAAAATGCCATAAATCTGTCCCCTATTTTGTAGATGATATAACTTTTGCGCAAACCAATCAATATACACTTATTGCAATTTTTTTTTTCAAAAATATGTAGAAGAATACATATCGGCCTAAACTGAGAAAGAATTCCGTTTTTTAATATATTTTTAGGGATATTTATTATAGCAAAAAGTAAAAAATATTACTTTTTTTCCAAAATTGTCAGTCTTTTTTTATTTACAGTGCAAAAAATAAAAACCACAGAGGCAATCAAATGTCACCAAAAGAAAGCTCTATTTGTGGGAAAAAAAGGATGTTAATTTTGTTTGGGTACAAGGTCACACGACTACGCAATTGTCAGTTAAAGCAACACAGTGCTGAATCGCAAAAAATGCTCTGGTCATTAAGTGGGTAAAATCTTCCAGGGCTGAAGGGGTAAAATTACCATAGTACAGTTTAATTATATGTAAAATCTATAAAATGATATAACATTTATTTGGCTACAGTGTTACAGTGACCGAGGTATTCCCAGTCAAAGTTTCCAGGCCTGAAAAGTATTAGTTGGTATAATCAGTTATTAGCACTTTATTTATAGCGCCCCCTATCACTTTTAAATATTACTCAAGTTAGCGTTGTCTACACTTTGAGGGGAGCAGCTCTTATTAATCACTAATTCTTAATTTATCATAGAGCAAGGTTCACACTTAATTTTCACATTGTCAGATTGTGTTTCCTGCAATTATTAGCGTTTTTATTAACATTTTTTGCTATTATCATATTATTATTGTATATATTACTATTATTAATATTAAATATTTTTAGTTTTTTTTTCCAGGTACACCGGCATTAAGATGCCACGACCCTCACGTGGAAGGTGATCGCGCAGGAGGTAGGAGAGGCACCCATCGCCCACCGGACATGAGGACAGCTTTGGAGGAGACGAGAGGACGGAGCCAACAACATGCGCCATCCCCCTGGAGACCACAACAGGGATCAGCAACCAGCGCCTCAGAGACCACCGGCAATGGAGCAGCCTACCTATTCTATTTGCTTCAGTGAGTATATTGCAGAGGACTCTACTGAATTACAATGTAATCACATATTCCATTCTGATTGTATCCACAGATGGGTTCAACAATACCCGACATGTCCCCTGTGCAGGGCATTTATTCCATGTTATTTAGTTGTTGCATATGAAGACAATGTGTACATGTATGCTGTCCTGGGGCATGATGAAAATGGAGCCCCATCCTAAATATCTAGAATGTATAGTATACTCTTTCAGATCCCCTGAAAACAACATGGGGTAATCTATAACAATATGTATATTTTTTTGCTGTTTCTGCTTATAGTAAATGATGCCTAAAAAAATATACACTTCAGATATTTACCACTGAAAAGGAGTCGCTTCACCCTGATTGAACTACCACCTCTCAGGTGAACACTCCAGACATTTACCACTGAAAAGGAGTCGCTTCACCCTGATTGAACTACCACCTCTCAGGTGAACACTCCAGACATTCGCCACTGAAAAGGAGTAGCTTCACCCTGATTGAACTACCACTTCTCAGGTGAACACTCCAGACATTCACCACTGAAAAGGAGTCACTTCAGAGTTTAGTGTCACTTTATTAATATCTTAGAAAAAAGGAGAGGAATTGGCCGGCTATAAGGGGTGGAGAAGGCTGGATTTATTTTTACACTAAACAATATCTTATTTACTGAAAAGGAGTCGCTTCATCCTGATTGAACTACCACCTCTCAGGTGAACACTCCAGACATTTACCACTGAAAAGGAGTCGCTTCATCCTGATTGAACTACCACCACTCAGGTGAACACTCCAGACATTTACCACTGAAAAGGAGTCGCTTCACCCTGATTGAACTACCACCTCTCAGATGAACACTCCAGACATTCACCACTGAAAAGCAGTTGCTTCACCCTGATTGAACTACCACCCCTCAGGTGAACACTCCAGATGTTTACCACTGAAAAGGAGTCGCTTCACCCTGATTGAACTACCAACTCTCAGGTGAACACTCCAGACATTCACTACTGAAAAGGAGTCACTTCAGAGTTTAGTGTCACTTTATTAACATCTTAGAAAAAAGGAGAGGAATTGCCCGGCTATAAGGGGTGGAGAAGGCTGGATTTATTTTTACATTAAACAATATCTTATTTACTGAAAAGGAGTCGCTTCATCCTGATTGAACTACCACCTCTCAGGTGAACACTCCAGACATTTACCACTGAAAAGGAGTCGCTTCATCCTGATTGAACTACCACCACTCAGGTGAACACTCCAGACATTTACCACTGAAAAGGAGTCGCTTCACCCTGATTGAACTACCACCTCTCAGATGAATACTCCAGACATTCACCACTGAAAAGCAGTTGCTTCACCCTGATTGAACTACCATCCCTCAGGTGAACACTCCAGATGTTTACCACTGAAAAGGAGTCGCTTCACCCTGATTGAACTACCAACTCTCAGGTGAACACTCCAGACATTTACCACTGAAAAGGAGTCGCTTCACCCTGATTGAACTACCACCTCTCAGGTGAACACTCCAGACATTCACCACTGAAAAGGAGTCACTTCAGAGTTCAGTGTCACTTTATTAACATCTTAGAAAAAAGGAGAGGAATTGGCAGGCTATAAGGGGTGGAGGAGGCCGGATTTATTTTTATACTAAACAATATCTTTATTTTTCAGTAAAAAATCATAAACATCAATTAGTTAATGGTACTCCTACACTGCTCCTTTTTCCAACAATATCTTTATTTACTGAAAAGGAGTTGATTCATCCTGATTGAACTACCACCTCTCAGGTGAACACTCCAGACATTTACCACTGAAAAGGAGTTGCTTCATCCTGTTTGAACTACCACCTCTCAGGTGAACACTCCAGACATTTACCACTGAAAATGAGTCACTTCAGAGTTTAGTGTCACTTTATTAACATCTTAGAAAAAAGGAGAGGAATTGGCCAGCTATAGGGGGGGGAGGAGGCCGGATTTATTTTTACACTAAACAATATCTTTATTTTTCAGTAAAAATTCATAAACATCAATTCGTTAATGGTACTCCTACACTGCTCCTTTTTCCAACAATATCTTTATTTACTGAAAAGGAGTCGCTTCATCCTAATTGAACTACCACCTCTCAGGTGAACACTCCAGACATTTACCACTGAAATAGAGTCTCTTCATCCTGATTGAACTACCACCTCTCCGGTGAACACTCCAGACATTTACCACTGAAAAGGAGTCGCTTCACCCTGATTGAACTACCACCTCTCCGGTGAACACTCCAGACATTCACCACTGAAAAGGAGTCGCTTCACCCTGATTGAACTACCACCCCTCAGGTGAACACTCCAGACGTTTACCACTGAAAAGGAGTCACTTCACACTGATTGAACTACCATCTCTCAGGTGAACACTCCAGACATTTACCACTGAAAAGGAGTCGCTTCCCCCTGATTGAACTACCACATCTCAGGTGAACGCTCCAGACGTTTACCACTGAAAAGGAGTTGCTTCACCCTGATTGAACTACCACCTCTCAGGTGAACACTCCAGACATTTACCACTGAAAAGGAGTCTCTTCACCCTGATCTTCACCCTGATTGAACTACCACCTCTCAGGTGAACACTCCAGACATTCACCACTGAAAAGGAGTCGCTTCACCCTGATTGAACTACCACCCCTCAGGTGAACACTCCAGACGTTTACCACTGAAAAGGAGTCACTTCACACTGATTGAACTACCATCTCTCAGGTGAACACTCCAGACATTTACCACTGAAAAGGAGTCGCTTCCCCCTGATTGAACTACCACATCTCAGGTGAACGCTCCAGACGTTTACCACTGAAAAGGAGTTGCTTCACCCTGATTGAACTACCACCTCTCAGGTGAACACTCCAGACATTTACCACTGAAAAGGAGTCTCTTCACCCTGATCTTCACCCTGATTGAACTACCACCTCTCAGGTGAACACTCCAGACATTCACCACTGAAAAGGAGTCACTTCAGAGTTCAGTGTCACTTTATTAACATCTTAGAAAAAAGGAGAAGAATTGGCAGGCTATAAGGGTTGGAGGAGGTCGGATTTATTTTTACACTAAACAATATCTTTATTTTTCAGTAAAAATTCATAAACATCAATTCGTTAATGGTACTCCTACACTGCTCCTTTTTCCCCTCACCTCTGTTTGGAACGAGCACTGCACGTTAGTTGCAGTCATGTACACTGCAAAGCCCAGAGCTCATAGCCCATAGCATAAAGCCTAGAGCCCAAAGCTCATAGTATAAAGTCCAGAGCATAAAGCCCAGAGCCCAAAGCTTACAGCCTAGAGCCCAAAGCTTACAGCCTAGAGCCCAAAGCTCATAGCATAAAGTCTAAAGCCCATAGCCCAAAGCACATAGTTCATAGCCTAAAGTTCAAAGCCCATAGCCCAAAGCCCTTTTTGGGAAGTTGGATGATAAAAAATAATAAATGGACCGGAGTTTAGTGTCACTTTTTTACCAACTTACACAAAAGAAGCGTGATTGGGCGGCTAGGAAAAAAGGAAGCCCAAAAGCCCATAGCCCAAAGCTACTTTTCTTTATCGTACATCATAGGACACAGAGCCTTAAGTAATTACTTAATGGGTTATGGGCCACCTTCAAGTGTTGACACTGGTAAACCCAATCAAGGAAGTTCACTCCCTGTATAACCCCTCCTCCTTCCAGGAGCACATCAGTTTTGTCGCCAGTGTCTAAGGTGTTGGTCACGAGTGAAGATGTGCTCTGAGGAGCTCCAGGAGGGATCCATGCTGGATTTAAAAAGCCTCCACAACCGGATCCATCCACGTCACTGTGGCCACAGGATGGTACCTGAGCCTCGCATTAAAGAATGAGGTTTTGCCTGTAATGCTTCTCTTTGAGAGCTGGACCCGAGGAACCAGGACTCTTTTTGGTCTTGCTACATTACCTAAAGTTGTCCTGAGAGGTGCTATACAAGGCCCAAAGGAGTGGAACCCCTATTAAAAGGGACCCAGTCTTTGAAGGTTTAACTACGCTGACCGCCGTGATGGGTGAAATTTGAATCTGTCTGTTTACAGCAGTATCCTGCAGAGAGGAAAAGGTAGGAGGAAAGCATAGGAACTGCAAAGTCCACCTATGACTTTTCCTTTAACATATAATGTTGTAATGCCTTAAAAACTCCTCTAGAGGGAGTAAAAAATGTATATACCCTGTTGATTCTGTACTCAACAAGCGTGTGTCCTAGCAGCCGGAGGGGGGCTCTCCTCTCCCCCTAATGTGGAAACTGAGTGCAGGGGGTACAGGTACTAGATACAGTACATTGATATCCTGTGATAAATGCTAAAAGCTGTTAAACTGCTAAGTACCCCCTCCCCCCCCTGTTGGTCCGTCCGTCCGCCCGCACTCCCAACCCCCCCTCTCGTGGAGTGTGGGGTGGTGTTTTTTAGTAAGGAAAACATTTACTTGTACATAGACTGTAAAGCACTACCTTCAGAGGGGAGACACACCACATGGCGGCTGCAGCCTCCTTCTGGCTGTGTCACAAAGCCATTTCGTGTGCGCACAAGGCTGAAAGAATTCATTGAGGAAGGAGGAGGGAGGGTCGGGCAAGGGGCGTGGCTTAACGACGGCGCCGTGTGCAGACTCTAAAGCACACAGCGCACTACAATCAGGTTCAAACCTGAGGGGCTTAAAAGCTAATGCTCTGAGAACACAAAGTTGTCTACCAGAGCAGCTGAAGCAGGGCTGCCAGAGAACACAGGAACGCTGGAGCACATGAGGGGGTTTACACAGGCATTTTCAGTACAGGAAAAGACATCATTGTTTTTAATCTATGCTGTTAGTGTTTTTCCTGCTATTGTCAGAAAATATAACAGTTCATAGAGTACCTCTGCTTTGTGCTTGGCACTATGGCTTCTAAAGGCTACTACTAAGGCACCCAAGGTTCCACCCCCAGGCGCTGGGAACTCCAGCCATGCCTCCAGATATGGCAAGCCAGGGTGAGTCTTTGGAACTGATTGGCGCAACTGCTTCTCACACTTCAACCACTGTATACGTGACTGAAGATGCATTTTCCTCTGCCCTGCAGGGCTTAGAAGGAAGATTAGCGGCTTTAATCGCATCCTCCATCCAAGGTGATAGGAAGCGTGCTAGATCCCTCTCTCCCACTCCAAACCCTTTATTAAGGGAACAATGGGGACAAGATGAGGTGTTACTCTCAGACGATCAAGAGGAAAAGCAAGCCGATTATTCCTCTGCTGAGGAAACAACAGTTGATGAATCAGCTTCACAATCTGAGGTACAAACCCTTACATAAATGGTTTGTTCCACCTTCATACTACCCCTAACAGAGTTAGCTGAAGGTCTGGTTTTCTCTTGGGTTCTTTGAAACCTTTACAAACCTTTGCATGCGTTTTCAGTTCATGCATTACTACAAAAGCTTATTACGCTGAATGGGATCATCCAGATAAGCATCGTTTCCCTCAAAAGAGATTCTCAGTTCTCTATTCCATGGAGGAAAAGATTCACAAAAAGGTGGAAAGTTCCAGCAGTTGACGCTGCGATTCCAGTGTGAATAAAAGTCTAACTTGTCCAGTAGACAATGTACAAATGCTTAAAGATCCAACAGATAAAAAGTTGAAATTCCTGTTAAGATCCTCTTTTTCTTTAGCAGGGACCGTTACTCAGCCTGCAGTTGCAGCAATAGGTATCTGTCAGTCCTTAAAGGACCAATTCACAAATGTTCTTAAAGAGCCCCCTGCACAACAGGCCCGTCAATTGGCCGAGTTACCAGAAGCATTATGTTTTGCCATAGATGCTATGTAAGATTCTATTCACCAGGCGTTCCACCTTGCCCTTGTGCTAATACACATGCGTAGAACCCTTTGGTAAAAGATTGGTCTGCCGAAGCACCTTGCAAGAAGCTTCTGACTAGTTTCTCTTTTCATGGGGATCGACTATTTGGCGATGATTTGGATAAATACATCCAGACGATTTCTAGTGGAAAGAGTACTCTTTTGCCAGTCAAAAGAAAGTATAAACGTCCTTCATTAAACTGACTTTTTTCTCCTGCGCCAGGGGCATCCCCCTCTAGGCAGTGGCGACGGCTTCCACCGTCAGACTCAAGAGGAAGGACTCAGGGTCAGGTCCAGTCACAAAACATTTCAGCCACTATATACATGATTGAAAATGCTTTTCCTCCACCCTGCAGGACCTAGAAGGAAACTTAGCGACTTTAATCGCATCCACTATCCAAAAGGATTGGAAGTGTGTTAGATCCCCCTCCTCCACCTTAGACCCCTTATCAAGGGAACAGTGGGTAGAGGATGAGGGGTTACCCTCAGGTGATCAAGAAGAAAGGCAAACCGATTACTCCTTACAACTGCAGTTTAACCTTTTTCAGCCTTGCAATCTGAGATACTGCTGGTACAAATCTCTTACAGAGATGGTTTGTGTTTTTTCAAGCTACCTCTAGTAGCCAGCTGATCGTTGTTTCTTCTTAGGACCTTTACTTCCTTTTTTCATGCGTTTCCTGTACATGTACAGATCCACGCAGAAATTCAACAGATCCATTCTAGATCTAAAAGAATCTAAAACAGTTCCTGAAGATCCGCTCCTTTCTATGAAGTTGATCAGATCAGTAGTTTCTATCCTACAAGGAGGAAAACTTCTGGTGCCTGTCGGAATCAGGGATGCATATCTGCATGTCTATATATTTCCCGCTCAACAAAGGTTTCTGCGGTTCGAAGTAGAACAGCAGCATTTCAGTTTATAGCCTTGCCTTTCGGGCCAGCTACAGCATCCCGAGTGTTCACAAGAGTGCTAGCCCCACCTCTAGCCAGGTCAAGGGCACAGGGCTTAAACAGTCTTGGCATACCTAGACGATCTATTGCTAATAGACCAATCGGTGTTCGGAGTAAGGTGTACGCATTACAACCAGTTACCTGGTTACAACCATTACAACCAGATGTTAATTTCTTTAACATCTTAAAAAGGAGAGTGATTGGCAGACTGTAATGCTGCGTACACACGTACACACGACAACAAATGTGAGCTTGTTGGCGGAAAGTCCGACCGTGTGTATGCTCCATCGAACGTTTGTTGTCGGACTTTCCGATCGTGTGTACATAAGTCCGTTGCACAAAAGTCCATTCATGCTCAGAATCAAGTTCGAGCTGGAAGCGCTCGGTCTTGTAAAACTAGCGTTCGGAATGGAGATATCACATGACTATTGAACTTCCTTTTCTTTAATCATTCATCATGGGACACAGAGCCATAGTAATTATTATGTGGGTTATAGGCCACCTTCAGGTGCTGGACACTGGCACGCCCTAAACAGGAAGTTGCCTCCCTATATAACCCCTCCCATACCGGGAGTACCTCAGTTTTTTCACCAGTGTCTAAGGTGTTGGTCAGGAGTAAAGATGTGCTGTGCTGAGCTCCACTGGAGCAATCCTTGCTGGGGCTAGCTATGCAGCTGGATCCATTCAAAGTGTCTTTTAGGCTGAATTGATACCTGGGCCTTGTGTCTGAAAAAACAAGGTTTTGCCAGTAACGCCTCTCTTTTTAGAGAGCTGGACCCCGGGATCCAATGCTTTGGTATTTTCAGCCATAAAGTTTTACTGGCGGGGTTCAGGAGTGTGGGTTCCCCGAGGGTCCCTGGTTCCTGAAGGTTTGTTAACAGAACCCACCGTGAAGGGTGAATATTGGGTCTGTTGGTTTTAATTTTCTTATGAAAAGTCTCCTTTGTTGTTGTCATGCCTAAGTGTCACCACTGGGGGCTGTATAGAGCACATACCTTGCATGCTTCCTCAGAGATCACACTGTGTCAGAATCAGCAGGCTTTCCCTCCGGCTAGCAGCTCAGACCTCCGGTAGGGGGGGATTTTCTTCCCCCAAACACCCCCCACCTGGACAGAGCTCTCCCCCTCTCCCTGGAAAGGGAAAACCAAAATGATCGATGATGCCGCCCCTGCACGGTGGCTGGTCACCAGGTCTCCTCCTCACCATCCCCCCTCACATGCCGATCGCTACGGATCGGAGGCCCGCGCGGGAAAAACTCTCTTTTGAAAAGAGAGAGGGGGGCGTGATGTGCGGAAGGGGCGGGGCTTAGCACAGCGTTGGCGTGCAGCAACGCTTAGCGCGGGAGTATGTTTTAAAGCTCTATTTTTGCTGGCCACAAATGTCGGAGGCACATAAGAGCAAAAAGGGGCATGTAAGAGGTTGGTGACACAGATTTTTCCTTGGCACATTTACTAAAAGCATCAGGCTGAGCGTTGATAGTTACATTGTTGGCGAGGTTGAAAAAAGACACGTCCATAAAGCCCAATAGCAGCGGCAGTTGCTGGACTATTGCTCAAGCAGTGGATGCGATTACTTCTGGTAGTACCTCTGCAGTTATGCATCGGGCTATGGTCAGAAGGGGAGGTAGAAACACACCAAAAAAGGGCTAAAAGGGTCTCCCTCAAGTTCTGAAAGCTTAAAACTCATCTCTGCAATGGCATCCTCCCCTGAGAGGGGATGGTTGGTTAGAGTTAGCCGTCAGGGGCCATGAAATGTTTGCAACTGTTTACAACACTGCAGCTCCTGTCTATATTATTTAAAAAAAGGGTTTTTTTTTTTTTCCTAAGCCATGATAGGATTAGGAAAAGGATTAGCGGCTTTAATTGCATCCCAGTATGGGATAAAATGCGACCGGTTCCCTTCCATTACCCAGGACCTTCAAACTGAGGATCCGGGGGGCGGGAGTAAATGTTTTTCTCTCAGGGGACCATGAAGAGAATGATGACTATTCTTCTGAGGGGTCAAATGCGGAAGGATCAGCTTCACAATCTGAGATTGTGGGTGCAATTTCTTACTGAATTGGTCCGCTCCACATTTATGTTATCCTTAAGTGAGTGTCCACTTCTTGTTTGGGTTCGCTAAAAGCCTCCTCAAGCTGCGCATGCCTTTCCCGTCCATTCATTGCTGGAAAGACTTATGTATTCTAAGTGGGATCACCCAGATAAGCATTTTTTTCCCTCCTAAAAAGTTTTTCACACTTTATCCTATGGAGAAAAAAATTGCCTCAAGGTGGGAGATACCAGAAATTGACGCTGCTATATCTTCTGAATAAAAGTTTGACTTGTCTGGCAGACAATGCTTAAATGCTTAGGGATCCAACGGATAAAAAGTTGGAATTCCTATTTAAAAAAACAAACAAAAAAAAAATATTGTTTTCTCTGGCAGGTTGAGTGTCTCAGCCTGTGCTGACAGTAATTGGTATATGTCAATCCTTGAGAGACCAGTTTTACCAGGTGCTCAAGGTTATCCCTGTTCAGCAGGCCCAGGATCTGGCAAGCTCCTAGTAGCTTTATGTTTGCAATAGACTCTATGGGAGATTCTATCTTTCAGGCCTTACACCTTTCGCTGGGCTGGTACATATGACATATGTATAGAATACTATGGTTGAAAAATTGGTCAGCCGAAGCGTCATGCAAAAAACTCCTGGCTAAGTTTTCTTTCTTTGGTAATATGGCTGTTTGGGATATCTTGAGATAATACATCCAAAGAATTTCTAAGGAAAAGTATCCCTTTGCCATTTAAGAAAAGGAGTAAATATATTTAATTAAAACAAGCTCCTTCTCCAGTGCCAGGGGCATCAGCCTCCAGGCAGTCATGATGGCTTCCACCGTCAAGTTCAAAAGGTAATCTTCAGGGTAAAGCCTCCTAATGAGGGGGCGCCCCCGCTCGCTGGAGTCGGGGGAAGACTTTTGCAGTTCTCAAGAGTCTGGCAGAAAGAGTTTTGAGACAGATGGGTGGCTCAATAACTCTAGGGTACAAACTGGAGTTCCGAGAGTTCCCGTCTCCTCTTTTTCTCAGATCAGACGTTCTTAAAGATCCAGAGAAAATAAGTCTCTTTCTAGCAGTGGACCATCTTTTGGCAAAAAGTGGTCATGGTGGTCCCCATGAAAGAGCAGGGGGTTTTATTCAAAACTTTTTTCGCGGCAAAACCGAATGGAGATGTCAAACCTATTCTGGATCTCAAGAATCTAAACCGGTTCCTGAATATCCGCTCTTTTTTGCATGGAGTCAATCCAATCATTTGTCTCCATCCTACAAGGAGGAGAACTTTTGACGTCAATCGACATCAAGGGTGCATACCTCCATGGGCCTATTTCCCTGCTCACTAGAAATATTTACTTTTTAAGGTAGAAAATCTTAATTTTCAGTTTGTAGCTCTGCTTTTCAGTCTAGCTACTGCACCTTGAGTGTTTACAAAGGTTCTGGCCCCTCCTCTAGTTAAGGGCCCAAGGTATAAAGACTATAGCTTACCTAGATGATCTGCTCTTGATAGACCAGTCGGTAGCCTGCTTAGACCAAAGTATGGTCACCACAGTCAACTACCTGGGATACCTAGGATGGGTTCTCAGAGAGAAAGATCAGCGCCATAAAGGAACTGATTCAAGTGGTCAAAGCAAAAAAGAATCCTTGATTCAGCTTTGCATGAGGGTGTTGGGAAAGATGGTGGTTTCAATTGAGGCCATTCCTTATGCTCAGTTTCATTCAAGGCTGTTGCAAAACAGTATCCTATTGGCTTGGAACAAGAAGGTCCAAGCTTTAGATTTAACAATGTGTCTCACTAAAGGTGCGCCGGAGCCTCAGTTTGTGGTTGATAACCAAAAATCTGCAAAAGGGAAAATCCTTCCTACCAGTTACCTGGAAAGTGGTAACAACATACGACAACCTTTTTTAGGTTGGGTGTCCAAGAAAAGTGGTCCAGATCAGAAATGAACTTGCCCATTAACATTCTAGAGTTTCGGGCAGAGCGCTTGGCCCTGAGGGCCTGGACGGTTAGTTGACGGAGATGTCCTGTCAGAATCCAATCCAACAATGCCACAGCAGTGGCCTATATCAATCATCAAGGCGGCACAAGAAGTTGTGCGGCCCAGAGACAGGTGAATCATATCCTATCTTGGGCAGAAAACAACGTACCTTGCCTATCGGCAGTTTTTCATTCTAGGAATAGAAAATTGGCAGGCGGTCTATTTGAGTTGCCAGCAGTTGTTCCCGGGAGAATGGTTCCTTCACCCCGATATCTTTCTGACAATAGATCAAAGATGGGGATACCAAATGTAGATCTGTTTGCATCCAAGTTCAACAAAGGGATTGACAACTTTGTGTTAAGAACAAAGGATCTGCTAGCATGCGGAACAGGTGCCTTGGTGTTCTCGTGGAATTAGTTTTACTGATTTATGCATTCCCACCTTTTCTGCCTGCATCCACAAATTCTTCGCAGGATGAAGCAGGAAGGAAAGTCGGTGATTCCTGTGGCCCCGGCGTGGTCCAGAAGATCTTGGTATGCAGAGATCATAAGTATGGCGGTAGGGGTCCCATGGACCCTACCACCATGTCCAGACCTTCTCTCGCAAGGTCCGGTATTCCATCTTACTTTTTCAAACGCTAAATTTCACGGTTTGGCTATTGAGACCCACATTCTGAAGAAGTGTGGGCTGTCAGGTTCAGCAGTATCTACCTTGGTTAATGCAAGGAAGCCAGCCTCCATAATCATATATTATGGAGTCTGGAAAGCATATGTCTCCTGGTATGAAACCAGGGGTTGGCACCCCAGGAAGTAGGTCATAGGTAGAATCCTTGACCTTCTGCAGATGGGGTTAGAAATAAAGCTGGTCTTGAGTACTTTCAAAGGACAATTTGCGGCCTTATCAGTATTATTTCAACGACCACTTGCTTCGCATTCTCTGGTTCGTAGCTTTATTCAGGGGGTAACGTGGCTTAATCCTCCGGTTAGGTCACCCCTGAACCCTTGGGACTTGAATTTAGTTCTATCGGCATTACAAAAACAGCCTTTTTTTGCGCCGATACGACATATTCCATTTGTCCTTTTTGACAAGGAAAACTAGTTTTTCTAGTAACCATATCTTCTGCAAGAAGGGTATCAGAGTTGGCTGCTCTTTTCTTGTAAAGAGTTATATTATTATTATTATTCACAAGCATAAGGTAGTATTGCGTCTTCATCCTAACTTTTTACCGAAGGTAATATCAGGTTTTTTTTAATCTAAACCAGGATATTGTTCTACCTTTATTTTTTCCAGAACCCTGTTCTGTGGAAGAAAAATCACTACATTCTCTTGATGTGGTGAAAGCAGTCAAAGTCTGCTTAAAGGCAACTGCTCAGATTCAGAAAACAGATGTTTTGATTCGTGTTGCCTGAAGTTCCTAAAAGAGGACAGGCAGCATAGAAATCTACTATTTCTAAATGGATTCAATCATTCAAGCTTATGGTTAAAGAGGTAGATTCCACCCTCACAAATCAAAGCGCACTCCTCTAGGGCTGTCAGTGCTTCGTGGGCAGTGCATCACCAAGCCTCCATGGCTCAAATCTGCAAGGCCGCAACTTGGTCTTCAATCCATACATTTACCAGATTCTATCAGGTGGATGTAAAAAGACATGAGCCTTTGGATGCAGTGTACTGCAGGCAGCAGTATAAGTCCTCTGATCTCATGGTGCCCTACTTTTTTTGTGTCTCCCTCCCCTCAGTTGGCATTGCTATGGGACATCCCACATAGTAATTACTATGGCTCTGTGTCCCGTGATGTACAATTAAAGAAAATAGGATTTTAATAATAGCTTACCTGTAAAATCCTTTTCTTTTGAAGTACATCACGGGACACAGAGATCCCGCCTCTCTTTCTAGTATACACAAGTATTGCTTTGCTACAAAACTGAGGTACTCCCTGTAACAAGCCCCTTGCTCGCTCGGTTCCACTCTCCCGACACTCCTCTGCAGCTATAGAATCAGACTGTAGATCGCAACATCTGATTGCTTGGTCATCCGATGCTCCGGGAATTGAACTACAGCTATGTGCCATTCAAATCCAGTTGTGATAGCTCAGAACAAACACCAGGCAGGCTGTATGTAAGTTCAACCAGGAATCTCCTTTATTCAAAAATACAGGCTCTTTTATACACTAACAGTGGAGGTGCATACCTCTGGCTCATATTACTCTAACAATACACCTTTAACCTAATTAACCTACTTAACATGGGCTAATTAACTAATCCCTTTAGACAGCCTAGATGACTCAGACATGACCTTTAGGCCAGACTGGCCGTCTTGTAGCTTAGAACCCCCAATCAACATTATCACAATAGCAGAGTTAATTAAACACAAACAACAATGGGGATCTAATGACTCTTAGATCCCATACTAGAGACTTATTTACAATACACATTTTAGCAGACAACAGACAGGTAGCTGGAATTGATGACATTAGCATTTAACAGTAGGAGTCCCAACGGTATGAATCAGTCAGTATTCCAATATGGCAAATCCAGGGTCCCCAGAGTCTGTGTGTCCTGGGGGACCAGGACCCGAATCCACAGTAATACCACCTCAAGGGTCCCCAGGCATACAGCTCACAAAGAGCACCGTTCCCCCAAATGCCAGGGCCCACGATCGATCGGCAAGAGGCTAGCATTCAGTCCCCTCCAAAAGTCTCTCTCCCGGCTAGGTCTGTCACACTCCCGGTATGGGAGGGGTTATATAGGGAGGTAACTTCCTGTTTAGGGCGTGCCAGTGTCCAGCACCTGAAGGTGGCCTATAACCCACATAGTAATTACTATGGCTCTGTGTCCCGTGATGTACTTTAAAAGAAAAGTATTTTTACAGGTAAGCTGTTATAAAAATCCTATTTTTATCAGCTCGCCGTACATCTTGCAGGTCACTACATTCATAATTGTTGGCCAATATTTATGTGACCGTGTGTATGCAAGACAGGTTGGAGCCAACAACCTTCGAACAAAATTCCACGGTTTTGTTGTCGGAAAGTCCGATCATGTGTACGGGTCATTAAGGCTTGATTCACATCTATGCATGTTGCTATTGAGCTTTTCTGCAGTGCTTTTTGCGGTGCTTGCCACGTTTTTGGACATGCTTTTTTTTATCTTGATTTCACCACAATTTTCCCACGATTTGCGTCTTGCATTTTTTTTTTTACACTGTGTATAGCTGGTTGCTAAGGAAGGGGACAGGAAGCCGGCCACGCGGGCTTCCCCGCTGAATGTACGAAAAAAAAATTGCAGATTAAAAAAAAAATTGTGAAAAAAACCCAGCGTGGGGCCCCCCCCAGGTCCATAGCAGGCCCTTGGGTCTAGTATGGATCCCCCCCCCCCCCCCACACCAACATTTAAAAAAAAAATGGCATGGGGGTCTCCCCCAAAATCCATATCAGGCCCTTATCCGAGCATGCAGCCCGGCAGGCCAGGAAAGGGAGGGGACGAGCGAGCGCCCCCCCCCTCCTGAACCATACCAGGCCGCATGCCCTCAACATGGGGGAATGGGTGTTTTGGGCCGGGGGGGCTCTGCGCCCTCCACCCTAAAGCAGCTTGCCCCCTTGTTGATGGGGACAAGGGCCTCTTCCCAACAACCCTTGCCCGGTGGTTGTCGGGGTCTGCGGGCGGGGGGCTTACCAGGATCTGGAAGCTTCATCCTGATTGAACTACTACCTCTCAGGTGAACACTCCAGGCTATTACCACAGAAAAGGAGTCGCTTCATCCTGATTGAACTACTACCGCTCAGGAGAACACTTCAGACCAGACTACAAAATGAAGCAACAAACTCAAAATATAAACAGCTAAATTTTAGTTTTTAGTTTAGTGTCAATTCATTACCATCTTAGAAAAAAGAGAGCAATTGGCTGGCTATAAGGGGTGGAGGAGGCCGGATTTATTTTTACACTAAACAATATCCTTATTTTTCAGTAAAAATTCATAAACCTCCATTAGTTAATGGTACTCCTACACCCCTCCTTTTTCCCCTTACATCTGTTTGGAAAGAGTAGTGCACGTTAGTTGCAGTCATGTACACTGCAAAGCCCAGAGCTCATAGCCCACAGCTTATAGCCCAGAGCCCAAAGCTCATAGCATAAAGTCTAAAGCCCATAGCCCAAAGCACATAGTTCATAGCCTAAAGTTCAAAGCCCATAGCCCAAAGCCCTTTTCGGGAAGTTGAATAATAAATGGATTACCAGCTTACACAAAAGAAGCGTGATTGGGCGGCTAGGAAAGAAGGAAGCCCACAGCCCAAAAGCCCATAGCCCAAAGCTACTTTTTTTGGTTGAAGAAAACATACTTAAATTTAATATAATTTTTTTTAAACCAAAATTTAGTGTAATTTCTTTAACATCTTACAAAGGAGAGTGATTGGCCAACTGTAATGCCGTGTACACACGATCGGATTTTCCAACAACAAATGTGAGCTTATTGGTGGAAAGTCCGACCGTGTGTATGCTCCATCGAACATTTGTTGGCGGACTTTCCGCCAACAAATGTTGGCTACTAGGTTCTCAAATTTTCCGCCAACAAATTTTTGTTGTTGGACTTTCCGATCGTGTGTACACAAGTCCGTCGCACAAAAGTCCACGCATGCTCAGAATCAAGTACGAGCCGGAAGTGCTCGGTCTTGTAAAACGAGCGTTCGTAATGGAGATATTACACGACTATTGAACTTCCTTTTCATCAGCTCGCCGTACGTCTTGTCCGATCATGTGTACGGGGCATAAGGCTCAATTCACATCTATGCATGTTGCTTTTGAGCTTTTCTGCAGTGCTTTTTGCGGTGCTTGCCGCATTTCTGGACACTCGTTTTTACCACGATTTCACCGCAATTTTGCCGCGATTTGCGTCTTGCGTTTTTTTCTTTACACTGTATATAGCTGGTTGCTAAGTAAGGGGCCAGGAAGCCGGCTGCTGCGTCCTTAACAACCGATGAGTCATCAGCTGTCAGCTGGCTTCCCCCGCTGCATGTAAAAAAAAGAATTGCCGGTTAAAAAAAAAATTGTGAAAAAAAACAGCGTGGGGTCCCCCCCCCAGGTCCATACCAGGCCCTTGGGTCTAGTATGGATTTGGAGGGGATCCCCCCGGCTAACATTTTTTTTTTAAATGGCGTGGGGGTCCCCCCCAAAATCCATACCAGACCCTTATCCGAGCATGCAACCCGGCAGGCCAGGAAAGGGAGGGGGATGAGCGAGCGCCCCCCCCGCCCTCCTGCACCATACCAGGCCGCATGCCCTCAAGATGGGTGATGGGTGCTTTGGGGCAGGGGGCTCTGCACCCCCCAACCCAAAGCACCTTGCCCCCATGTTGATGGGGACAAGGGCCTCTTCCCGACAACCCTTGCTTGGTGGTTGTCAGGGTCTGTGGGCGGGGGGGCTTATCGGAATCTGGAATCCCCCTTTAACGAGGGGGCCCCCAGATCCCAGCCTCCCCCCTATGTGAATGAGTATGGGATACATTTAAGGTTGCCACCTTTTCTTTGAGCCAATTCTGAACACTTCAGCGGGGCTTGGCATTTTTTTTTTAGCATACACTATGAGATTGTAAAATACCTGGGACACCTTTGTGTGCCCTAGGGGAGTAGTAATGCAGCACGCGCAGTGGTGAACAGTGGGTGTAGCCAATTGCATATAGTGCAGGTGTGTGTAATGTGCAATATAGTGTACATAGTGCAGGTGTGTGTAATGTGCAATATAGTGCAGGCGTGTGTAATGTACAATAAAGTGTATATAGTGCAGGTGTGTGTAATGTACAATATAGTGTATATGTAGTGTGTAATGTACAATATGGTGTATATAATGCAGGTGTGTGTAATGTACAATATAGTGTATATGTAGTGTGTAATGTACAATATGGGGTATATAATGCAGGTGTGTGTAATGTGCAATATAGTGTATATAGTGCAGGCGTGTGTAATGTGCAATATAGTGTATACAGTGCAGACGTGTGTAATGTACAATAAAGTGTGTATAGTGCAGGTGTGTGTAATGTACAATATAGTGTATATGTAGTGTGTAATGTACAATATAGTGTATATACTGCAGGTGTGTGTAATGTACAATATAGTGTATATACTGCAGGCGTGTGTAATGTACAATATAGTGTATATAGTGCAGGCATGTGTAATGTACAATATAGTGTATATAGTGCAGGCGTGTGTAATGTACAATATAGTGTATATGTAGTGTGTAATGTTTGGTGGGGAGCCTCCCAGTGTAATTTTGGGGGGTGGGGGGGAGATCTCCTGGTGTAGTTTGGGGGGGACAGGGGAGTCCTCCTGTAAGGCATTGGCTGAGGATAGTTAAGCTGTGCATGATGTGTGAGCCTAAGTATGTATGCATATTGTATGGGGGGAGTGAGGCCTGTATGTATGCATATTGTATGGGGGGAGGGGAGGACCATATATATGGATGGTATATGGGGGGGACTGTATATACAGGGCTCAAAATTTCAAGTCCTGAGCTAGGCCTTAAGGGTTACTCGCCACCAGTTGCCCCACCCAACCCCTACCATGCCCTACCCCTAATCCCGCCCCTATACACGCCCTCATAAATTCTCATGAAATTACACTTAAATGTTTTATGCAGAATTAAGTTACACAAATAAATATTAACAACTTTATCACCCATGCCCAGCAATGCAGCCTCACCCGTGCCCATCAATGCAGCGTGACCAGTGCCCACTAACGCAGCCTCACCTGTGACCATCATTGCAGCCTTACCCGTGCAGCCCCACCTGTGCCCATCGTGCAGCCCCACCTGTGTCCATCGTGCAGCCTCACTCATGCAACCCCACCTGTGTCCATCGTGCAGCCTCATCTGTGTCCATCGTGCAGCCCCATCCATGTCAACTCACCTGTGTCCATCGTGCAGCCTCACCTGCATCCATTATTGCAGCCTCACCTATTAAGCCTCACCTGTTTCCATTATGCAGCCTCACCTGTGTCCATTATTGCAGCCTCACCCATGCAGCCCCACCTGTGTCCATCGTGCAGCCCCACCTGTGTCCATCGTGCAGCCCCACCTATGTCCACCCACCTGTGTCCATCGTGCAGCCCCACCTGTGTCCATCGTGCAGCCTCACCTGCGTCCATTATTGCAGCCTTACCCATTAAGCCTCACCTGTGTCCATCATGCAGCCTCACCTTCGTCCATTATTGCAGCCTCACCCATGCAGCCTCACCAGTGTCCATTGTGCAGCCTCACTAGTGTCCATCGTGCAGCCCCACCAGTGTCCATCGTGCAGCCCCACCCACCAGTGTCCATCGTGCAGCCCCACCAGTGTCCATCGTGCAGCCCCACCAGTGTCCATCGTGCAGCCCCACCTGTGTCCATTGTGCAGCCCCACCTGTGTCCATTGTGCAGCCTCACCAGTGTCCATTGTGCAGCCTCACCAGTATCCATTGTGCAGCCTCACCAGTGTCCATCGTGCAGCCTCACCTGCGTCCATTATTGCAACCTCACCCATGCAGCCCCACCTGTGTCCATCGTGCAGCCCCACCTGTGTCCATCATGCAGCCTCACCTGCGTCCATTATTGCAGTTTCACCCATGCAGCCTCACCAGTGTCCATTGTGCAGCCTCACTAGTGTCCATCGTGCAGCCCCACCAGTGTCCATCGTGCAGCCCCACCCACCAGTGTCCATCGTGCAGCCCCACCAGTGTCCATCGTGCAGCCCCACCAGTGTCCATCGTGCAGCCCCACCTGTGTCCATCGTGCAGCCTCACCTGCGTCCATTATTGCAGCCTTACCCATTAAGCCTCACCTGTGTCCATCATGCAGCCTCACCTTCGTCCATTATTGCAGCCTCACCCATGCAGCCTCACCAGTGTCCATTGTGCAGCCTCACTAGTGTCCATCGTGCAGCCCCACCAGTGTCCATCGTGCAGCCCCACCCACCAGTGTCCATCGTGCAGCCCCACCAGTGTCCATCGTGCAGCCCCACCAGTGTCCATCGTGCAGCCCCACCTGTGTCCATTGTGCAGCCCCACCTGTGTCCATTGTGCAGCCTCACCAGTGTCCATTGTGCAGCCTCACCAGTATCCATTGTGCAGCCTCACCAGTGTCCATCGTGCAGCCTCACCTGCGTCCATTATTGCAACCTCACCCATGCAGCCCCACCTGTGTCCATCGTGCAGCCCCACCTGTGTCCATCATGCAGCCTCACCTGCGTCCATTATTGCAGTTTCACCCATGCAGCCTCACCAGTGTCCATTGTGCAGCCTCACTAGTGTCCATCGTGCAGCCCCACCAGTGTCCATCGTGCAGCCCCACCCACCAGTGTCCATCGTGCAGCCCCACCAGTGTCCATCGTGCAGCCCCACCAGTGTCCATCGTGCAGCCCCACCAGTGTCCATCGTGCAGCCCCACCAGTGTCCATCGTGCAGCCTCACCAGTGTCCATCGTGCAGCCTCCCCAGTGTCCATCGTGCAGCCTCACCAGTGTCCATCGTGCAGCCCCACCTGTGTCCATCATTCAGCCTCACCTGTGTCCATCATTCAGCCTCACCTGCGTCCATTATTGCAGCCTCACTCATGCAGCCTCACCATTGTCCATCGTGCAGCTTCACCTGTGTCCATCATGCATCCCCACCTGTGTCCATCATGCAGCCCCACCTGTGTCCATCATGCAGCCGGATGATTATAGCAGAAGAGGGGATCCGGCTTGATCACAGAGCGGGGTTTACCCACTGTAACAGCTTTACATTACAATTGAAGTCTGCGCGTCATCACACACAGCCTCGCCCTCCTGACCCCACACCTGTGACAGACAGAATGCCGGTCCAATGCCAGGGCACGTTCTGTCTGTAGCCTTTGTTACGTTGATCCCAGCTCTCTGCAGGTCATTCGCTAGGTCCCCCCGTGTGGTTCTGGGATTTTTGCTCACCGTTCTTGTGATCATTTTGACCCCACGGGGTGAGATCTTGTGTGGAGCCCCAGATCGAGGGAAATTATCAGTGGTTTTGTTACATAGTTACATAGTAGGTGAGGTTGAAAAAAGACACAAGTCCATCAAGTCCAACCTATCCAACCTTGTATGTCTTCCATTTTCAATTTATTGCTCCCACAGTTGATTTCTTCACACCAAGCTGCTTGCCTATTGCAGATTCAGTCTTCCCAGCCTGGTGCAGGTCTACAATTTTGTTTCTGGTGTCCTTGGTCTTCACCATAGTGGAGTTTGGAGTGTGACTGTTTGAGGTTGTGGACAGGTGTCTTTTATACTGATAACAAGTTCAAATAGGTGCCATTAATACAGGTAATGAGTGGAGGACAGAGGAGCCTCTTAACCACTTGCCGACCGCCTAACGACGATATACGTCGGCAGAATGGCACGGGCAGGCAAAATCACGTACCTGGTACGTGATTGCCTTCCCGCGGGCGGGGGGTCCTATCGGACCCCCCCCCCCCCGGTGCCATAGGCGGTCGGCTCTTGTTCGCGGGCGATGAGAGGTGAGGGGGAGGCCATCCATTGATGGCCACCCCCTCCCAATCGCTCCCAGCGAATGAAATGCTTCCTCTCCCTCTGTAATGTAAACAGAGGGAGAGGAAGTGATGTCATCCCTCCTTGAGCCGGTCTTTTCGATCCGGCGCCGAGGAGAGAAGACATCCGAGTAAGTTGCACCAACACTACACGGTCAGTAGAACACTCCAGGCACACTTGTCACCCCCCTTCACCCCCCCGATCACCCCCTGATCACCCCCCGATCACCCCCCTGTACCCCCTGTCACACTGACACCAATAGCAGTTTTTTTTTTTTTTTTTGCATTGGTGTCAGTTTGTGACAGTTATAAGTGTTAGGGCAGTTAGGTTAGCCCCCTTTAGGTCTAGGGTACCCCCCTTTAGGTCCAGGGTACCCCCCTAACCCCCCCTAATAAAGGTTAACCCCTTGATCACCCCCGTCACCAGTGTCGCTAAGCGATCGTTTTTCTGATCGCTGTATTAGTGACACAGGTGACGCTAATTAGGGAGGTAAGTATATAGGTTCGCTGTCAGTGTTTTATAGCGACAGGGACCCCCATATACTACCTGCTAAAGGTTTTAACCCCCTGATTGCCCCCTAGTTAACCCTTTCACCAGCGATCACCGTATAAGTGTTACGGGTGACGCTGGTTAGTTGGTTTGTTTATTATAGTTTATTATAGTTTTAGGGCACCCACCGTTTATTACCTTATAAAGGTTTAACCCCCTAATTGCCCGGCGGTGATATAAGTTACGTTTTTAGGATCAGATAAGGTCTGCGTCGCCCCAGGCAGCGTCAGGTTAGCGCCAGTACCGCTAACACCCACGCACGCAGCATACACCTCCCTTAGTGCTATAGTATCTGAAAGGATCGATATCTGATCCGATCAGATCTATACTCCCCAGTAGTTTAGGGTTCCCATAAACACAGTGTTAGCGGGATCAGCCCAGATACCTGCTAGCACCTGCGTTTTGCCCCTCGGCCCAGCCCAGCCCAGCCCACCCAAGTGCAGTATCGATCGATCACTGACACTTACAAAACACTAAGCACACATAACTGCAGCGTTCGCAGAGTCAGGCCTGATCCCTGCGATCGCTAACAGTTTTTTGGTAGCGTTTTGAATCAGTCGCTAACAGTCAGGAGCTTTTTTGCCTGTGAGTCTCACTAGTGTACCCCTAAATTTAGAGCCCAAAATGGCAAATCAAAGGTACACTAGTGAAGAGGCCTACAGGTTTCTGAGCATGACAGATAGTGAAGAGGAAGTCATTCATCTGTCAGATTCAGGCTCAGAATACGATCCTGTAGAGGACAGCGGCTCCATGACAGATAGCTCTGACGACGGAGTTGTGGTCCCTGCTAAGGTCAGGCGTACCAGACCCCAATCTTCTTCTGTCCTTGAAGTGCAAGAACCGCAGGTCCCTCGTATGGAGCAGAGAAGTACTAGTGCCGCTATTCCTTCTGGTGAACTGGCAAGCACCAGTGGCCTAGTACACCCTGGTCGTACATCCAGCACTGCAGTATCACGTGGTGACGTGGCGAGTCCCATAAGTGCAGTTCAAGCTGGTGAGGTGGCAAGCACTAGTAGTGTCCCGCTGCCACCAAGAAGACGAACACAGGCCCGTCGTGCCCATAGTGCCCTTCCTGCTTTGGGTACCCACCACTTCTGCAGCACCCGTACTTCCCCCTTTCACTGGCCAACCCGGAATTCAGGTGGAAACAGTTGACTTTACGCCACTGGATTTTTATTCGCTGTTTTTCACCGAAGATCTCTATCTCTATAAAGAGTGAGTTGCGGTCATATTGGTCCACTGACCCAATTTACCATTCGCCCTTGTTCTCTGCTTCCATGGCCAGGGCACGATATGAGCAGATTTTGCGGTTCATGCACTTCAACGACAATGAACTCTGTCGTCCTCGTGGAGACCCTGGATATGATCGGCTCTACAAAATTTGGCCCCTTGTAAACCACTTCAACCAACGTTTTGCAGACTTGTTTACTCCCCATCAAGTTGTCTGCATTGATGAGTCCCTGATTAAATTTCCTGGCCGCTTGTCATTCAAACAGTACCTTCCCAGCAAGCGTGCCAGATACGGGGTCAAGATGTATAAGCTCTGTGACAGGGCCACAGGCTATACATGTAGTTTTATGGTTTACGAGGGCAAAGATAGTCACGTAGAGCCAACAAACTGCCCTGACTACATAGGAAGCGCTGGCAAGATAGTGTGGGACTTGGTGTCACCCTTATTCGGAAAGGGGTACCACTTGTACGTGGACAATTATTACACGAGCGTGCCACTTTTTAGCCACCTTTTTGATCATCAGATTTCCCCAGCGGCTTGTAGATTCCCGTCTTAGGCTGGGGGAGAGAGCCTGCTTGCAGTGTAATAACTTGCTCGCTATGAAGTGGAGGGAAAATAAGAATGTTTTCGTTCTTACCTCCCTTCATGCAGACACGACGGTCCAAATTACTACGGCGACTGGTGTTGTGGAGAAACCCCTCTGTGTCCACGAATATAACCAAAATATGGGAGGGGTGGACCTCAACGACCAGTTGTTGGCGCCGTACCTAATTGCCCGTAAGGCCAGACGCTGGTACAAAAAAGTGTCTGTTTATTTATTTCCTTGTCAAAAGAAGTTTATTGAGTATACAATGTTATAAAGATACATAAAGTAAGTTTACAAGGATCTATAAAGTAAGCTCATTGTTTTACAGTAGGGTTTATATAGGTAAATATCATGAAATTTCAAATATTAAACATTGGGTTCACGTAAACCTAAATTAAAGATATATATTATTTCCTTAGTTACTTTTGTAGGTATTTAAATGATTTATACCTACTATACATATTGTTTACAAGTAGAGTGTATATAGATCAAATAAATTCTGATAATGAGCTTTAATCGTAAGGTGGAGAAAAGGAAAGAGAAAGAAGAAAAAGGGTTGAAAGGTAGAGGTATGGTCCACAAGGTTGTCCCGCTCGTCAGTTTATTATTCTTTTTAGTTCTCTTTGAAGCCTTAGAATGGGTGTCTCTGTAAGTCATTTAATCTGTTACCATGGCAACAGGACAGAGTCATTGAAGTTTGACAGGAACTGTTGTTTTATCCAAGGATGCCAAAGTTTTTCAAATTTTGGAATTTGATTTTGATCGATGGCTACCATCTTAGCATGGGACATTGTATTATTCATTCTGTGAATTGTTTCTGCTAGTACCAATGTAGGAGATTTCCATGCCTTGGCCACTGTTTGTTTTGCAGCCGTTATTAGTTGGATCATAAGTTTGAATTGAGAGAGTGTTAACCATTCCGGTTTTAGATTAAGTAAAGTTAAATATGGATCTGGTTGTATTATTTTTTTAAATATTTTAGATGCAATCACGAAGACTTCCTTCCAGAAGGTTTGGATTACTGGGCATGTCCACCATATGTGTAAATATGTGCCTATTTCTGGGCATCCTCGAAAACAAAGAGCTGAGGTATTAGGTGAATATTTTGCCACTCTAGCGGGTACAAGGTACCAGCGAGTTAGGACTTTATAATTTGTCTCCAGTGCTAAGATGTTGGGTGAAGATGACTTAGATGTGAGCCATATGTTAGACCAGTCCATGTCTTCTAAAGTTCATCCCAGGTCCTCCTCCCACCTCTGAACGTAAGAGGGTCTATTAAGATTTGCTACTCCATATAATTGATTATAAAGTGATGAAATTGTACCTTTAGCAAATGGATCTTTTGTACAGATTGATTCAAAAATGGATAATTGGGATAATGGTGTATCCCCCTTTAGGAATGGTGTATAGAAATTTTTGATTTGGAGATATCTAAATATCTCAGAGTTTGGTAGATCATATTTTTCTCTAAGCGATGGGAATGAAAGGAATGATTTAGATGCTATGAAGTCATTTAGTGTCTGAATGCCTGATGTTGTCCAAGCTTTAAAAGAATTTGGGTAGATCCATGCCGGATAAAAGGCCGGATTTCTGATAAAAGAAAGGAGAGGATTGTGTGGAGATTGTAACTGATATTTGGTTTTTAGTTTATCCCAGAGAGATAAGAAGTGTTTAGTTATGGAATTATGAATTTTAAAGTGGTCTCTAGGATCAAGCCATAATAAATTTGATATTAATAGAGGGTCATTTTCTGAAGCCTCTATAAATACCCATAATGGGATTTCCTGTTTTGCATGGTATTTGGACAGACTGGCCAAATGTGCTGCTCTGTAGTAGTTAGTAAAATTAGGGTATCCCAGGCCTCCTTTATTTTTGGGAAGATGTAGTGTGTGTATAGGTATACATGGTTTAGAAGAGCCCCATATACTGTTTATTTATTTCAATTGGCTTTGCTGAACGCTCATGTGCTATACAGAGCTTCAGAACAGACTGGATCCTTCCTTAAATTCCAGGAAGAGATCGTCAGAGCCCTTCTGCTCCACCTCACCATCCCCAACCAAATGCAGTAAGCTGGCTGCATGAGAGGCATTTTATTTATGTCCTCCCGAGTACCCCTACTCAACGAGCCTCCCAAAAAAGATGTTGTGTCTGTAGCAAGCGCGGATTTAGGCGTGACACCCTGTATTATTGTCCCTTCTGTCCTGGCAATCCTGGTCTTTGCATTGGTGAATGTTTTGAACGCTACCATACACTAGTGGAGTATTAGCGTAGGGTACAGCACTGCACTGACTAGGACACACTTTCACAGGGTCTCCCAAGATGCTGTCGCATTTTGAGAGACCCAAACCTGGTACCAGTTAAAAAAGTTAAAGTTACAAAAAAAGTGTAAAAAAACAAAAAAAAAGTAAAAAAAACACAAAAAAATATATAAAATAAAAAAAACAAAAATAGTTGTTGTTTTATTGTTCTCTCTCTATTCTCTCTCTATTGTTCTGCTCTTTTTTACTGTATTCTATACTGCAATGTTTTATTGTTATGTTTTTATCATGTTTGCTTTATAGGTATGCAATTTTTTTATACTTTGTTTTTTTATTGTTAACCACTTTTTTGTTTTCAGGTACGCCATTCAGCTGCAGAGCGGATTTATTTATCTTGACAGCAACAGCGTTTGCTCCCACGATACATAAAGCCGTGACTCCAGCGCTGTCGGAGGTGATTTCACCACCACAGTTACATAGGCATATAGAAAAATGCAGCGCATGTACAAATGAGCATAAATCTTTAGAATGGTGAAACAGTAAGGAAATCAATAATTGACCACAGGTGCTTTGAAACAAAAACGTCCAAAGATGGATGTGAATGTCCAACTGCACAGGAGGTGTTAGTACTCCAAGGGGTGGTGATGGTCTGATAGTTGTCAGAAAACACCAGGCATCATACAGCGACTTCACAACCGAAAAACTGGGTCCCAATGGGTCATTCGGAGAAAGTGCAAAAAAGCCTCTTACCAGATCCTGTGGATTCCCATGTCAGCGACAGGGAATCACATGCGCAGTTTGTCACCAATGACTTGGAGATGGGAGCTCGGGAAAGGCCAATCACTTGGATAGTGGTCTGTATGGATCTCTGCCGGCAACCGGATGGGTCCTCACAACGAACCGTCCTCACACCGAACCGTCCCAGCGTGCATCAGAAGTCTCACAAACGGTCCCCTAAAGAAAGAGCAGTTGGAGGGACTGGATCTCATGCGGTAAATGTGGAAACAAAAAAAATATGCCTCCACATGGTGCAGATAAAAAAGGGGTGTTTTTATTGACAAAAACGACCATACATAAATAAAAGCGTGATCACGATGGATAAAAACAAATGGGCAACAAGGAGAGTAGTATATGTACCCGACGCGTTTCGACCTAGGGGTCTTCAACAGGGGCATAGACCACTCGCTCCAAGTTGCCATATATATATAATAAAAATATCTAGAGAAGGACCAATCACAAGGGCTGAAAAACCTGGAGATTTGATTGGGTGAATGCAATCACATGACTTGCTTAAATGTCTAAAAATGAAGATCGTACACAGTTATTATATAAATGAATAAATGACACTGAGGTAAAGCCCAGGAGACTGTATAGAGGTCTACCAGCAGAAAAATATATAACTTTAAGATCTCTCTGACAGAGATAAAGCATTTAAAGATTTAGTGCAAACAACACTCCTCTGCTGACAGTCCGGCGGAATGTACCGCCCTGTCAGCCAGAGGAGCCAATCCTCAATGAGAAGACAAAAGATGTTAAGTGGAATTGACCAATGGGCCGCTGTGTATGATCCGGCCTCTATCCCTGAACGTCCACAGGACCAGCCCGTGTAGGGAATGACGTCACGTGCGTGGGCGTGTCCAACGTCTCCCTCTCACGTGACTCACTGGGCCAATCGGAGAGCAAGGGTCCCACTCAACTCTGCTGTACGCACAATCCGTACACCGCAGAGGGATAGGGCATGACGTAAACACACCCAGCGTCCCAGCGATCCAATCAAGCAAACAACGGACCCTCAATGTGACTAAACAGCATCCCTATTGTATACTTGTAAAGAAATGTGCAGTGCAGCAGAACGGGTCACGATGACCCGGAAGTGTGCATAAAATTTGTGTGAACAGGAAGTGTATTGAAAATGGGGACACACATAGTAAATTATGTTGTGTTGGGAAATGACAGACAAAATGCAATAAAGTGAATGTGTAAAAAGGTGACCTGAATGACACATAAATGTCGTTTAAGGTCAATATGTGTTCTCGTGAGACAGAACTAAAAATGGAAGTATTAAATAATATGTGAACACAAAACATCTGGAACACACCTTGTAAAATGTGTTGGAATGAATATATATATGGGGGAAATATAAAAATTAGTAAAGTGACAAAAATAGCTGGCAGTTAACCTTATGATCCCTTGATTATAAAAAGTCATCAAAAAGACCGAATGGGTCCATTTTGATTGGACCAATTTATATTGGGTGAAAGGATGACCCTCTAAGGTGCACCCTATATAAGTTATGTGAAAGCTTGTGAATATAGGTGAAAAAAAAAAAAAAAAAGGAGTTGAGGTCCCACTCCACGTTCAAACCGAACGGGAAATAGGACCTCAACTCCCATATCCAATAAGTCTCGAGGCGTGACACTCCTCGAAGGCGGGACTCTCCTCTCCAATGTGGGACGAATTTGTCGATTACCTGGAATAAAGTCCCGGTAGGGTCTCTATTATGGTGTTCCAGATAATGACGGGGTACTGTGTGTTTGTCCTTGCCTTTCTTGATACCTGCCACATGTTCATTGACTCATATGGAGAAAGTTCTGATGGTACGCCCAACATACTGTTTGTGGCAGGGGCAAGTGATGAGATAGACAATGTATTGTGATGTACAAGTTGTAAAATATTTCATCTGATAAGTAAGAGAGGTAACTGTAGATTGGAAAGTGGTACTTTTTTGTCTGCCTCGGATGTTGTGGAGGCAGACATTGCATCTACGGCAGGGGTAATAGCCCTGACATTCCTGAAAAAAGGAAACTCTTTTGGGGGGTCTATTATATTCGGAGCAATCTGTCCTTGAATGGACCGTGCTCCCCTGAATACAGCAGCCGCCCGTTCAGGAAGAACTGTCCCAAGTAGATTATCATTTAAAAGTACTTTCCAGTGCTTCTTTAATATAGCTTTCACTTGTTTGGACTGAATGGAGTGAGTAGTGAAGAAAGCCCATTTGTGCATGGGTTCTACTGTGGGTTTGGGGCGTTCTATCAAAGTGGATTCTCTATCTATGGATAGTGCCCTATTGAGTTCCTTGTCTAGATGTCTGGGATCGTAACCTTTTTCGATAAATCGATCTCTCAGAACTAGCGATTGTGACTGGAAATCAGTACCATTGGTACAGTTGCGCCGTAGTCTCAAAAATTGGCTACGGGGAACAGACTTGAGCCACTGCTCCTGATGGCAACTGTCAATGGGAATGAATCCGTTCCGGTCGGTGGCCTTGAAATACGTGCGGAACTCCAGATGTTTGTCCACCTCAAATATTTCAAGGTCCAAAAAATGTACACTGGTAGAGCTGGCCTCATAGCTCAAGGATATTCCTCTGTCGTTGGAATTGAGACTGGTCATAAAACTATCAAGTGATGTGCGGTCACCATCCCATAGGAAGAGGATGTCGTCTATGTACCTGGCCCAGAGGATCAACTCGGATCTCCGGGCCGCATAGACGACATCCTCTTCCCACTGGGCCATGAAGAGGTTGGCGAGGCTGGGGGCGAACTTAGCCCCCATAGCCACGCCCCTCTTCTGTAGAAAAAATTGATTTTGGAACCAAAAATAATTGTGTTCCGTTGCAAATATGAGTAATTGCATGATGAAATTACGCTGAAGGGAAGGGAGCTTATTGTCTCTAGATAAGTGTTTCTCAACCGCCTCAAAGCCCAAGTGATGTGGGATGCACGTATAAAGTGCCGCCACATCCGCTGTGACTAGAAGCATCCCTTCGGAAACCGAAACAGGTTCCAGTAATCTAATGGTGTCTCTAGTGTCCGTGAGATATGACTGCGTGGAACGAACCAACGGCTGTAAATAAAAATCTACATATTTACCAATGCGGGCCGTGACTGAGTCAATCCCGCTGACAATGGGTCTGCCAGGGGGATTGACTGAGTCCTTGTGGACTTTGGGAAGGTTATATATAGCTGGAATGCGTGGGACTTGTGGGACTAGAAAACTTTTTTCTTTTTTGTTTAAAATCCCCAACGCATAACCTTCCTCAATAAGTTTGACCAGAGCTTTTTTGAAAGGTGTGGTGGGGTCCGTGGGAATGGGACTGTAAGTGTTCGAATCGTTGAGGATTCTGTACATCTCTTTAAGGTAATCGACCTTATCAAGAACTACAATCCCGCCCCCCTTATCCGCAGGGCGGATTATAAGGTTCTTTTTCTCACAAAGGGATCTAAGGCCGTTCTTTATGTCAGATTGAACATAGACACGTTTTTTCTGTTTGTTTAATTTGTCCAAATCCCCCAAAACAAGGTTTTTAAAAACCTGTATGGAGGGAGCTAGAGAGCCTGGGGGGTTAAATATAGATGGATTAGATAATCCTGAATGTGTAACTTGTACATCAGACAGGCTGGAATCTACGGATTCGGAACCTGTATGTGCATTAGCTGAAACCGGGGGAATTATTGTGGATGAAATCCCTTACCGGTGAATCCCGTAGGGGGTTTGGTGAGAAAATGTCTTTGTATACTTAGTTTACGTGTAAACTTGAGGACGTCAATGAAGGTGGAGAATTTGTTAAGGGGTTTGGGCGGAACAAATTTGAGTCCTCTGTCGAGGACAGATTTCTCTGCCTCTGTCAGAGTGGCCGAACTCAAATTAAAAATACCTTTTCCTTTTATGTTCTTTTTCTTTTGGGATTGTGCCCTCCTCCCCCCTCTGGACCCTCTTTTCTTTCTGTATATCCCAGATGTCCCTCCATGGTTCTCTGAAAATCCAAAGAGTAACTAGGGGCAGGTTGGTTTTGATTGTAGTTGTATGGAGATCTGTGATAGTAATCCTCCTCCCTCTCAGAATAGCCATAGGTATCTCGATGTGCTTCGTAAGGAGTATTTTCTCTGAGGGGAGTGAAGCGATTAGTCACCCGAACAGGGGTATGGTACCCATATTCCTGATTTGGATGTTGTGATCCATGGTAACCCTGAGGGGGACCATAGTGTGGGGGAGGACCTTTGGTGTTGTTCCTCTGTTGTGGATCAGTGGGGCGTCCCCTGGGTGGACCTCTCCACACCGGGTCTTTCCCCCTTGGTCCCCGGAATGGAGGGGGACCTCGAGGAGGTCGGTAAGGACCCTGTTCAGGGCCTTGCTTCTTAACCGTAATCTCCTTAGTGGTTGGTTGGGATGTTGGTTGGTATACCAACGTTCTATCAGTATGGGTCATGGTAACTGTAGAAGTTTCCATATTGGAAGGTTCCCCATTGCAAGAGGAAGAAGAAGGGTTGAGCTTCTTCTGCCAATTGAAAACTGAATGTGTGGTGTAGTCTGTATAATCTCTATTGTATTTTTTTTGTTTTTTATTTCGTTGGTCCTTCTCTTCTTTTTCTAAAACATTTCTTAAATTATTCGAAAGTGCAATGTATTCAGCAGAGGTCTTGAAAGGAATCAGTTTGTCCCTCAAATCTTTAATTTCTGTATCTATAAGGGACAACCTGATCCTCTTCTTTTCCACGAGGTAGCCCAGTAACTTAATACCGACCTCGTTGAAATATTTATACCATGATTCAAGGTCCAATTCATCCTGTTGGGGATGAATGTCCCATCTGAGGCCACGGGGGACCATCTGTTCCTTGATATATTGTTCCAGGAACGCTGTGTCCCACTGGAGATGTAGTTCGCTAATCATCAGATTTTTTAATCTGATAAAAATGCCACTCATCTCAGAGTTGGGATTAGTGTTGGTGAAGACACCTTCAGTATTAAGGGACCTGGCAGTCCTATATTCAAACACATCCATGAGGAAGGAGAGCGTGAAGACTCAATTAGAAATTGGGTGGGAGCTGCAGGTGTGTAAAAAGTCAAAAACAGTATCAAAGGTAAATGGAAAACACTGCGTTAACCAGTGAAATAAAAAGAAGCTGCTGCATACAGTCTGACAAAAACAACAAATAGGCATATAGAAAAATGCAGCGCATGTACAAATGAGCATAAATCTTTAGAATGGTGAAACAGTAAGGAAATCAATAATTGACCACAGGTGCTTTGAAACAAAAACGTCCAAAGATGGATGTGAATGTTCAACTGCACAGGAGGTGTTAGTACTCCAAGGGGTGGTGATGGTCTGATAGTTGTCAGAAAACACCAGGCATCATACAGCGACTTCACAACCGAAAAACTGGGTCCCAATGGGTCATTCGGAGAAAGTGCAAAAAAGCCTCTTACCAGATCCTGTGGATTCCCATGTCAGCGACAGGGAATCACATGCGCAGTTTGTCACCAATGACTTGGAGATGGGAGCTCGGGAAAGGCCAATCACTTGGATAGTGGTCTGTATGGATCTCTGCCGGCAACCGGATGGGTCCTCACAACGAACCGTCCTCACACCGAACCGTCCCAGCGTGCATCAGAAGTCTCACAAATGGTCCCCCAAAGAAAGAGCAGTTGGAGGGACTGGATCTCATGCGGTAAATGTGGAAACAAAAAAAATATGCCTCCACATGGTGCAGATAAAAAAGGGGTGTTTTTATTGACAAAAACGACCATACACAAATAAAAGCGTGATCACGATGGATAAAAACAAATGGGCAACAAGGAGAGTAGTATATGTACCCGACGCGTTTCGACCTAGGGGTCTTCAACAGGGGCATAGACCACTCGCTCCAAGTTGCCATATATATATAATAAAAATATCTAGAGAAGGACCAATCACAAGGGCTGAAAAACCTGGAGATTTGATTGGGTGAATGCAATCACATGACTTGCTTAAATGTCTAAAAATGAAGATCGTACACAGTTATTATATAAATGAATAAATGACACTGAGGTAAAGCCCAGGAGACTGTATAGAGGTCTACCAGCAGAAAAATATATAACTTTAAGATCTCTCTGACAGAGATAAAGCATTTAAAGATTTAGTGCAAACAACACTCCTCTGCTGACAGTCCGGCGGAATGTACCGCCCTGTCAGCCAGAGGAGCCAATCCTCAATGAGAAGACAAAAGATGTTAAGTGGAATTGACCAATGGGCCGCTGTGTATGATCCGGCCTCTATCCCTGAACGTCCACAGGACCAGCCCGTGTAGGGAATGACGTCACGTGCGTGGGCGTGTCCAACGTCTCCCTCTCACGTGACTCACTGGGCCAATCGGAGAGCAAGGGTCCCACTCAACTCTGCTGTACGCACAATCCGTACACCGCAGAGGGATAGGGCATGACGTAAACACACCCAGCGTCCCAGCGATCCAATCAAGCAAACAACGGACCCTCAATGTGACTAAACAGCGTCCCTATTGTATACTTGTAAAGAAATGTGCAGTGCAGCAGAACGGGTCACGATGACCCGGAAGTGTGCATAAAATTTGTGTGAACAGGAAGTGTATTGAAAATGGGGACACACATAGTAAATTATGTTGTGTTGGGAAATGACAGGCAAAATGCAATAAAGTGAATGTGTAAAAAGGTGACCTGAATGACACATAAATGTCGTTTAAGGTCAATATGTGTTCTCGTGAGACAGAACTAAAAATGGAAGTATTAAATAATATGTGAACACAAAACATCTGGAACACACCTTGTAAAATGTGTTGGAATGAATATATATATGGGGGAAATATAAAAATTAGTAAAGTGACAAAACTAGCTGGCAGTAAACCTTATGATCCCTTGATTATAAAAAGTCATCAAAAAGACCGAATGGGTCCATTTTGATTGGACCAATTTATATTGGGTGAAAGGATGACCCTCTAAGGTGCACCCTATATAAGTTATGTGAAAGCTTGTGAATATAGGTGAAAAAAAAAAAAAAAAAAAAAAAAAAGAAAGGGGGGGGGGAGAATTTAAAGGGGAAGGGGGAGGCATGTATGGAAATAAAGGAGGAATTTAGGATTGATTAATGAAGGAGTTGAGGTCCCACTCCACGTTCAAACCGAACGGGAAATAGGACCTCAACTCCCATATCCAATAAGTCTCGAGGCGTGACACTCCTCGAAGGCGGGACTCTCCTCTCCAATGTGGGGCGAATTTGTCGATTACCTGGAATAAAGTCCCGGTAGGGTCTCTAGTATGGTGTTCCAGATAATGACGGGGTACTGTGTGTTTGTCCTTGCCTTTCTTGATACCTGCCACATGTTCATTGACTCGTATGGAGAAAGTTCTGATGGTACGCCCAACATACTGTTTGTGGCAGGGACAAGTGATGAGATAGACAATGTATTGTGATGTACAAGTTGTAAAATGTTTCATCTGATAAGTAAGAGAGGTAACTGTAGATTGGAAAGTGGTACTTTTTTGTCTGCCTCGGATGTTGTGGAGGCAGACATTGCATCTACGGCAGGGGTAATAGCCCTGACATTCCTGAAAAAAGGAAACTCTTTTGGGGGGGTCTATTATATTCGGAGCAATCTGTCCTTGAATGGACCGTGCTCCCCTGAATACAACAGCCGCCCGTTCAGGAAGAACTGTCCCAAGTAGATTATCATTTAAAAGTACTTTCCAGTGCTTCTTTAATATAGCTTTCACTTGTTTGGACTGAATGGAGTGAGTAGTGAAGAAAGGCCATTTGTGCATGGGTTCTACTGTGGGTTTGGGGCGTTCTATCAAAGTGGATTCTCTATCTATGGATAGTGCCCTATTGAGTTCCTCGTCTAGATGTCTGGGATCGTAACCTTTTTCGATAAATCGATCTCTCAGAACTAGCGATTGTGACTGGAAATCAGTAGCATTGGTACAGTTGCGCCGTAGTCTCAAAAATTGGCTACGGGGAACAGACTTGAGCCACTGCTCCTGATGGCAACTGTCAATGGGAATGAATCCGTTCCGGTCGGTGGCCTTGAAATACGCGCGGAACTCCAGATGTTTGTCCACCACAAATATTTCAAGGTCCAAAAAATGTACACTGGTAGAGCTGGCCTCATAGCTCAAGGATATTCCTCTGTCGTTGGAATTGAGACTGATCATAAAACTATCAAGTGATGTGCGGTCACCATCCCATAGGAAGAGGATGTCGTCTATGTACCTGGCCCAGAGGATCAACTCGGATCTCCGAGCCGCATAGACGACATTCTCTTCCCACTGGGCCATGAAGAGGTTGGCGAGGCTGGGGGCGAACTTAGCCCCCATAGCCACGCCCCTCTTCTGTAGAAAAAATTGATTTTGGAACCAAAAATAATTGTGTTCCGTTGCAAATATGAGTAATTGCATGATGAAATTACGCTGAAGGGAAGGGAGCTTATTGTCTCTAGATAAGTGTTTCTCAACCGCCTCAAAGCCCAAGTGATGTGGGATGCACGTATAAAGTGCAACACAACATAATTTACTATGTGTGTCCCCATTTTCAATACACTTCCTGTTCACACAAATTTTATGCACACTTCCGGGTCATCGTGACCCGTTCTGCTGCACTGCACATTTCTTTACAAGTATAGGGACGCTGTTTAGTCACATTGAGGGTCCGTTGTTTGCTTGATTGGATCGCTGGGATGCTGGGTGTGTTTACGTCATGCCCTATCCCTCTGCGGTGTACGGATTGCTGGAATTACTGGAACCTGTTTCGGTTTCCGAAGGGATGCTTCTAGTCACAGTGGATGTGGCGGCACTTTATACGTGCATCCCACATCACTTGGGCTTTGAGGCGGTTGAGAAACACTTATCTAGAGACAATAAGCTCCCTTCCCTTCAGCGTAATTTCATCATGCAATTACTCATATTTGCAACGGAACACAATTATTTTTGGTTCCAAAATCAATTTTTTCTACAGAAGAGGGGCGTGGCTATGGGGGCTAAGTTCGCCCCCAGCCTCGCCAACCTCTTCATGGCCCAGTGGGAAGAGGATGTCGTCTATGCGGCCCGGAGATCCGAGTTGATCCTCTGGGCCAGGTACATAGACGACATCCTCTTCCTATGGGATGGTGACCGCACATCACTTGATAGTTTTATGACCAGTCTCAATTCCAACGACAGAGGAATATCCTTGAGCTATGAGGCCAGCTCTACCAGTGTACATTTTTTGGACCTTGAAATATTTGTGGTGGACAAACATCTGGAGTTCCGCACGTATTTCAAGGCCACCGACCGGAACGGATTCATTCCCATTGACAGTTGCCATCAGGAGCAGTGGCTCAAGTCTGTTCCCCGTAGCCAATTTTTGAGACTACGGAGCAACTGTACCAATGCTACTGATTTCCAGTCACAATCGCTAGTTCTGAGAGATCGATTTATCGAAAAAGGTTACGATCCCAGACATCTAGACGAGGAACTCAATAGGGCACTATCCATAGATAGAGAATCCACTTTGATAGAACGCCCCAAACCCACAGTAGAACCCATGCACAAATGGGCTTTCTTCACTACTCACTCCATTCAGTCTAAACAAGTGAAAGCTATATTAAAGAAGCACTGGAAAGTACTTTTAAATGATAATCTACTTGGACAGTTCTTCCTGAACGGGCGGCTGTTGTATTCAGGGGAGCACGGTCCATTCAAGGACAGATTGCTCCGAATATAATAGACCCCCCCAAAAGAGTTTCCTTTTTTCAGGAATGTCAGGGCTATTACCCCTGCCGTAGATGCAATGTCTGCCTCCACAACATCCGAGGCAGACAAAAAAGTACCACTTTCCAATCTACAGTTACCTCTCTTACTTATCAGATGAAACATTTTACAACTTGTACATCACAATACATTGTCTATCTCATCACTTGCCCCTGCCACAAACAGTATGTTGGGCGTACCATCAGAACTTTCTCCATACGAGTCAATGAACATGTGGCAGGTATCAAGAAAGGCAAGGACAAACACACAGTACCCCGTCATTATCTGGAACACCATAATAGAGACCCTACCGGGACTTTATTCCAGGTACTCGACAAATTCGTCCCACATTGGAGAGGAGAGTCCCGCCTTCGAGGAGTGTCACGCCTCGAGACTTATTTGCATATGGGAGTTGAGGTCCTATTTCCCGTTCGGTTTGAACGTGGAGTGGGACCTCAACTCCTTCATTAATCAATCCTAAATTCCTCCTTTATTTCCATACATGCTCCCCCCCTTCCCCTTTAAATTTCCCTCCCCCCTCCCCCCCTTTCTTTTTTTTTTTTTTTCACCTATATTCACAAGCTTTCACATAACTTATATAGGGTGCACCTTAGAGGGTCATCCTTTCACCCAATATAAATTGGTCCAATCAAAATGGACCCATTCGGTCTTTTTGATGACTTTTTATGATCAAGGGATCATAAGGTTAACTGCCAGCTAGTTTTGTCACTTTACTAATTTTTATATTTCCCCCATATATATATTCATTCCAACACATTTTACAAGGTGTGTTCCAGATGTTTTGTGTTCACATATTATTTAATACTTCCATTTTTAGTTCTGTCTCACGAGAACACATATTGACCTTAAACGACATTTATGTGTCATTCAGGTCACCTTTTTACACATTCACTTTATTGCATTTTGCCTGTCATTTCCCAACACAACATAATTTACTATGTGTGTCCCCATTTTCAATACACTTCCTGATCACACAAATTTTATGCACACTTCCGGGTCATCGTGACCCGTTCTGCTGCACTGCACATTTCTTTACAAGTATACAATAGGGACGCTGTTTAGTCACATTGAGGGTCCGTTGTTTGCTTGATTGGATCGCTGGGACGCTGGGTGTGTTTACGTCATGCCCTATCCCTCTACGGTGTACGGATTGTGCGTACAGCAGAGTTGAGTGGGACCCTTGCTCTCCGATTGGCCCAGTGAGTCACGTGAGAGGGAGACGTTGGACACGCCCACGCACGTGACGTCATTCCCTACACGGGCTGGTCCTGTGGACGTTCAGGGATAGAGGCCGGATCATACACAGCGGCCCATTGGTCAATTCCACTTAATATCTTTTGTCTTCTCATTGAGGATTGGCTCCTCTGGCTGACAGGGCGGTACATTCCGCCGGACTGTCAGCAGAGGAGTGTTGTTTGCACTAAATCTTTAAATGCTTTATCTCTGTCAGAGAGATCTTAAAGTTATATATTTTTCTGCTGGTAGACCTCTATACAGTCTCCTGGGCTTTACCTCAGTGTCATTTATTCATTTATATAATAACTGTGTACGATCTTCATTTTTAGACATTTAAGCAAGTCACGTGATTGCATTCACCCAATCAAATCTCCAGGTTTTTCAGCCCTTGTGATTGGTCCTTCTCTAGATATTTTTATTATATATATATATGGCAACTTGGAGCGAGTGGTCTATGCCCCTGTTGAAGACCCCTAGGTCGAAACGCGTCGGGTACATATACTACTCTCCTTGTTGCCCATTTGTTTTTATCCATCGTGATCACGCTTTTATTTGTGTATGGTCGTTTTTGTCAATAAAAACACCCCTTTTTTATCTGCACCATGTGGAGGCATATTTTTTTTGTTTCCACATTTACCGCATGAGATCCAGTCCCTCCAACTGCTCTTTCTTTGGGGGACCGTTTGTGAGACTTCTGATGCACGCTGGGATGGTTCGGTGTGAGGACGGTTCGTTGTGAGGACCCATCCGGTTGCCGGCAGAGATCCATACAGACCACTATCCAAGTGATTGGCCTTTCCCGAGCTCCCATCTCCAAGTCATTGGTGACAAACTGCGCATGTGATTCCCTGTCGCTGACATGGGAATCCACAGGATCTGGTAAGAGGCTTTTTTGCACTTTCTCCGAATGACCCATTGGGACCCAGTTTTTCGGTTGTGAAGTCGCTGTATGATGCCTGGTGTTTTCTGACAACTATCAGACCATCACCACCCCTTGGAGTACTAACACCTCCTGTGCAGTTGGACATTCACATCCATCTTTGGACGTTTTTGTTTCAAAGCACCTGTGGTCAATTATTGATTTCCTTACTGTTTCACCATTCTAAAGATTTATGCTCATTTGTACATGCGCTGCATTTTTCTATATGCCTATTTGTTGTTTTTGTCAGACTGTATGCAGCAGCTTCTTTTTATTTCACTGGTTAACGCGGTGTTTTCCATTTACCTTTGATACTGTTTTTGACTTTTTACACACCTGCAGCTCCCACCCAATTTCTAATTGAGTCTTCACGCTCTCCTTCCTCATGGATGTGTTTGAATATAGGACTGCCAGGTCCCTTAATACTGAAGGTGTCTTCACCAACACTAATCCCAACTCTGAGATGAGTGGCATTTTTATCAGATTAAAAAATCTGATGATTAGCGAACTACATCTCCAGTGGGACACAGCGTTCCTGGAACAATATATCAAGGAACAGATGGTCCCCCGTGGCCTCAGATGGGACATTCATCCCCAACAGGATGAATTGGACCTTGAATCATGGTATAAATATTTCAACGAGGTCGGTATTAAGTTACTGGGCTACCTCGTGGAAAAGAAGAGGATCAGGTTGTCCCTTATAGATACAGAAATTAAAGATTTGAGGGACAAACTGATTCCTTTCAAGACCTCTGCTGAATACATTGCACTTTCGAATAATTTAAGAAATGTTTTAGAAAAAGAAGAGAAGGACCAACGAAATAAAAAACAAAAAAAATACAATAGAGATTATACAGACTACACCACACATTCAGTTTTCAATTGGCAGAAGAAGCTCAACCCTTCTTCTTCCTCTTGCAATGGGGAACCTTCCAATATGGAAACTTCTACAGTTACCATGACCCATACTGATAGAACGTTGGTATACCAACCAACATCCCAACCAACCACTAAGGAGATTACGGTTAAGAAGCAAGGCCCTGAACAGGGTCCTTACCGACCTCCTCGAGGTCCCCCTCCATTCCGGGGACCAAGGGGGAAAGACCCGGTGTGGAGAGGTCCACCCAGGGGACGCCCCACTGATCCACAACAGAGGAACAACACCAAAGGTCCTCCCCCACACTATGGTCCCCCTCAGGGTTACCATGGATCACAACATCCAAATCAGGAATATGGGTACCATACCCCTGTTCGGGTGACTAATCGCTTCACTCCCCTCAGAGAAAATACTCCTTACGAAGCACATCGAGATACCTATGGCTATTCTGAGAGGGAGGAGGATTACTATCACAGATCTCCATACAACTACAATCAAAACCAACCTGCCCCTAGTTACTCTTTGGATTTTCAGAGAACCATGGAGGGACATCTGGGATATACAGAAAGAAAAGAGGGTCCAGAGGGGGGAGGAGGGCACAATCCCAAAAGAAAAAGAACATAAAAGGAAAAGGTATTTTTAATTTGAGTTCGGCCACTCTGACAGAGGCAGAGAAATCTGTCCTCGACAGAGGACTCAAATTTGTTCCGCCCAAACCCCTTAACAAATTCTCCACCTTCATTGACGTCCTCAAGTTTACACGTAAACTAAGTATACAAAGACATTTTCTCACCAAACCCCCTACGGGATTCACCGGTAAGGGGATTTCATCCACAATAATTCCCCCGGTTTCAGCTAATGCACATACAGGTTCCGAATCCATAGATTCCAGCCTGTCTGATGTACAAGTTACACATTCAGGATTATCTAATCCATTTATATTTAACCCCCCAGGCTCTCTAGCTCCCTCCATACAGGTTTTTAAAAACCTTGTTTTGGGGGATTTGGACAAATTAAACAAACAGAAAAAACGTGTCTATGTTCAATCTGACATAAAAAACGGCCTTAGATCCCTTTGTGAGAAAAAGAACCTTATAATCCGCCCTGCGGATAAGGGGGGCGGGATTGTAGGTCGATTACCTTAAAGAGATGTACAGAATCCTCAACGATTCGAACACTTACAGTCCCATTCCCACGGACCCCACCACACCTTTCAAAAAAGCTCTGGTCAAACTTATTGAGGAAGGTTATGCGTTGGGGATTTTAAACAAAAAAGAAAAAAGTTTTCTAGTCCCACAAGTCCCACGCATTCCAGCTATATATTACCTTCCCAAAGTCCACAAGGACTCAGTCAATCCCCCTGGCAGACCCATTGTCAGCGGGATTGACTCAGTCACGGCCCGCATTGGTAAATATGTAGATTTTTATTTACAGCCGTTGGTTCGTTCCACGCAGTCATATCTCAAGGACACTAGAGACACCATTAGATTACTGGAACCTGTTTCGGTTTCCGAAGGGATGCTTCTAGTCACAGTGGATGTGGCGGCACTTTATACGTGCATCCCACATCACTTGGGCTTTGAGGCGGTTGAGAAACACTTATCTAGAGACAATAAGCTCCCTTCCCTTCAGCGTAATTTCATCATGCAATTACTCATATTTGCAACGGAACACAATTATTTTTGGTTCCAAAATCAATTTTTTCTACAGAAGAGGGGCGTGGCTATGGGGGCTAAGTTCGCCCCCAGCCTCGCCAACCTCTTCATGGCCCAGTGGGAAGAGGATGTCGTCTATGCGGCCCGGAGATCCGAGTTGATCCTCTGGGCCAGGTACATAGACGACATCCTCTTCCTATGGGATGGTGACCGCACATCACTTGATAGTTTTATGACCAGTCTCAATTCCAACGACAGAGGAATATCCTTGAGCTATGAGGCCAGCTCTACCAGTGTACATTTTTTGGACCTTGAAATATTTGTGGTGGACAAACATCTGGAGTTCCGCACGTATTTCAAGGCCACCGACCGGAACGGATTCATTCCCATTGACAGTTGCCATCAGGAGCAGTGGCTCAAGTCTGTTCCCCGTAGCCAATTTTTGAGACTACGGAGCAACTGTACCGATGCTACTGATTTCCAGTCACAATCGCTAGTTCTGAGAGATCGATTTATCGAAAAAGGTTACGATCCCAGACATCTAGACGAGGAACTCAATAGGGCACTATCCATAGATAGAGAATCCACTTTGATAGAACGCCCCAAACCCACAGTAGAACCCATGCACAAATGGGCTTTCTTCACTACTCACTCCATTCAGTCTAAACAAGTGAAAGCTATATTAAAGAAGCACTGGAAAGTACTTTTAAATGATAATCTACTTGGACAGTTCTTCCTGAACGGGCGGCTGTTGTATTCAGGGGAGCACGGTCCATTCAAGGACAGATTGCTCCGAATATAATAGACCCCCCCAAAAGAGTTTCCTTTTTTCAGGAATGTCAGGGCTATTACCCCTGCCGTAGATGCAATGTCTGCCTCCACAACATCCGAGGCAGACAAAAAAGTACCACTTTCCAATCTACAGTTACCTCTCTTACTTATCAGATGAAACATTTTACAACTTGTACATCACAATACATTGTCTATCTCATCACTTGCCCCTGCCACAAACAGTATGTTGGGCGTACCATCAGAACTTTCTCCATACGAGTCAATGAACATGTGGCAGGTATCAAGAAAGGCAAGGACAAACACACAGTACCCCGTCATTATCTGGAACACCATAATAGAGACCCTACCGGGACTTTATTCCAGGTACTCGACAAATTCGTCCCACATTGGAGAGGAGAGTCCCGCCTTCGAGGAGTGTCACGCCTCGAGACTTATTTGCATATGGGAGTTGAGGTCCTATTTCCTGTTCGGTTTGAACGTGGAGTGGGACCTCAACTCCTTCATTAATCAATCCTAAATTCCTCCTTTATTTCCATACATGTTCCCCCCCTTCCCCTTTAAATTTCCCTCCCCCCTCCCCCCCCTTTCTTTTTTTTTTTTTTTTCACCTATATTCACAAGCTTTCACATAACTTATATAGGGTGCACCTTAGAGGGTCATCCTTTCACCCAATATAAATTGGTCCAATCAAAATGGACCCATTCGGTCTTTTTGATGACTTTTTATAATCAAGGGATCATAAGGTTAACTGCCAGCTAGTTTTGTCACTTTACTAATTTTTATATTTCCCCCATATATATATTCATTCCAACACATTTTACAAGGTGTGTTCCAGATGTTTTGTGTTCACATATTATTTAATACTTCCATTTTTAGTTCTGTCTCACGAGAACACATATTGACCTTAAACGACATTTATGTGTCATTCAGGTCACCTTTTTACACATTCACTTTATTGCATTTTGCCTGTCATTTCCCAACACAACATAATTTACTATGTGTGTCCCCATTTTCAATACACTTCCTGATCACACAAATTTTATGCACACTTCCGGGTCATCGTGACCCGTTCTGCTGCACTGCACATTTCTTTACAAGTATACAATAGGGACGCTGTTTAGTCACATTGAGGGTCCGTTGTTTGCTTGATTGGATCGCTGAGACGCTGGGTGTGTTTACGTCATGCCCTATCCCTCTGCGGTGTACGGATTGTGCGTACAGCAGAGTTGAGTGGGACCCTTGCTCTCCGATTGGCCCAGTGAGTCACGTGAGAGGGAGACGTTGGACACGCCCACGCACGTGACGTCATTCCCTACACGGGCTGGTCCTGTGGACGTTCAGGGATAGAGGCCGGATCATACACAGCGGCCCATTGGTCAATTCCACTTAACATCTTTTGTCTTCTCATTGAGGATTGGCTCCTCTGGCTGACAGGGCGGTACATTCCGCCGGACTGTCAGCAGAGGAGTGTTGTTTGCACTAAATCTTTAAATGCTTTATCTCTGTCAGAGAGATCTTAAAGTTATATATTTTTCTGCTGGTAGACCTCTATACAGTCTCCTGGGCTTTACCTCAGTGTCATTTATTCATTTATATAATAACTGTGTACGATCTTCATTTTTAGACATTTAAGCAAGTCATGTGATTGCATTCACCCAATCAAATCTCCAGGTTTTTCAGCCCTTGTGATTGGTCCTTCTCTAGATATTTTTATTTTATATATATGGCAACTTGGAGCGAGTGGTCTATGCCCCTGTTGAAGACCCCTAGGTCGAAACGCGTCGGGTACATATACTACTCTCCTTGTTGCCCATTTGTTTTTATCCATCGTGATCACGCTTTTATTTGTGTATGGTCGTTTTTGTCAATAAAAACACCCCTTTTTTATCTGCACCATGTGGAGGCATATTTTTTTTGTTTCCACATTTACCGCATGAGATCCAGTCCCTCCAACTGCTCTTTCTTTGGGGGACCGTTTGTGAGACTTCTGATGCACGCTGGGACGGTTCGGTGTGAGGACGGTTCGTTGTGAGGACCCATCCGGTTGCCGGCAGAGATCCATACAGACCACTATCCAAGTGATTGGCCTTTCCCGAGCTCCCATCTCCAGGTCATTGGTGACAAACTGCGCATGTGATTCCCTGTCGCTGACATGGGAATCCACAGGATCTGGTAAGAGGCTTTTTTGCACTTTCTCCGAATGACCCATTGGGACCCAGTTTTTCGGTTGTGAAGTCGCTGTATGATGCCTGGTGTTTTCTGACAACTATCAGACCATCACCACCCCTTGGAGTACTAACACCTCCTGTGCAGTTGGACATTCACATCCATCTTTGGACGTTTTTGTTTCAAAGCACCTGTGGTCAATTATCGATTTCCTTACTGTTTCACCATTCTAAAGATTTATGCTCATTTGTACATGCGCTGCATTTTTCTATATGCCTATTTGTTGTTTTTGTCAGACTGTATGCAGCAGCTTCTTTTTATTTCACTGGTTAGCGCGGTGTTTTCCATTTACCTTACCACAGTTACATACTTCAGCATATATGTCGAAGCGTGGGGGCAGCAGTGGGTGGAGGAGCGATTTGCTCCTGCCTTTTGCGGGAGGATGCCCCCATGCTTCGGCATATATATACGGTGCATGTATGCCCATCATTAGAAGTGGGTGGATGAAGGGAGGTATTCTAATGGTGGGCATACCCACCGATCAATATCTTTTTTTTCGTTCAGCCCACAGGCTGCATGAAAAAAAAGTTTACAATATATGCCCAACAAGGACCAGCAACGTACTGGTATGTTGCTGGACTTTGAGTGGTTATACCAGAATGATGCCTGCAGGTTTAGCTATCATCTTGGTATCATTCTTTTCAGCCAGCAGTCGACTTTCATGTAAAAGCAATCCTAGCGGCTAATTAGCCTCTAGACTGCTTTTACAAGCAGTGGGAGGGAATGCCCCCCCTCCCCCACCGTCTTCCGTGTTTTTCTCCGGCTCTCCTATCTCAACAGGGAACCTGAGAATGCAGCCGGTGATTCAGTCAGCTGACAATAGAGCTGATCAGAGACCAGAATGGCTCCAAACATCTCTATGGCCTAAGAAACCGGAAGCTACGAGCATTTCATGACTTAGATTTCGCCGGATGTAAACAGCGCCATTTGGGAAATTGGGAAAGCATTTTATCACACCGATCTTGGTGTGATCAGATGCTTTGAGGGCAGAGGAGAGATCTAGGGTCTAATAGACCCCAATTTTTTCAAAAAAGAGTACCTGTCACTACCTATTGCTATCATAGGGGATATTTACATTCCCTGAGATAACAATAAAATGATTAAAAAAAATAAAAATGAAAGGAACAGTTTAAAAATAAGATAATAAAGAAAAAAAAAAAAAAAAAAAAAAAGCACCCCTGTCCCCCCCTGCTCTCGCACAAAGGCGAACGCAAGCGTCGGTCTGGCGTCAAATGTAAACAGCAATTGCACCATGCATGTGAGGTAAACCTCCTCTGTAAATCTAAAGTGGTAACCTGTAAAGGCTTTTAAAGGCTTTTAAAAATGTATTTAGTTTGTCGCCACTGCACGTTTGTGCGCAATTTTAAAGCATGTCATGTTTGGTATCCATGTACTCGGCCTAAGATCATCTTTTTTATTTCATCAAACATTTGGGCAATATAGTGTGTTTTAGTGCATTCAAATTTTAAAAAGTGTGTTTTTTCCCAAAAAATTTGAAAAATCGCTGCGCAAATACTGTGTGAAAAAAAAAAAAATGAAACACCCACCATTTTAATCTGTAGTGACATAAGCTTCTAAATGTTGTGCATAAAATGCCAGGACAGTTCAACCCCCCCCCCCAAATGACCCCATTTTGGAAAGTAGACACCCCAAGCTATTTGCTGAGAGGCATGTCGAGTCCATGGAATATTTTATATTGTGACACAAGTTGCGGGAAAGAGACAAATTTTTTTTTTTTTTGCACAAAGTTGTCACTAAATGATATATTGCTCAAACATACCATGGGAATATGTGAAATTACACCCCAAAATACATTCTGTTGCTTCTCCTGAGTACGGGGATACCACATGTGTGAGACTTTTTGGGAGCCTAGCCACGTACGGGACCCCGAAAACCAAGCACGCCTTCAGGCTTTCTAAGGGCGTAAATTTTTGATTTCACTCTTCACTGCCTATCACAGTTTCGGAGGCCATGGAATGCCCAGATGGCACAAACCCCCCCCCAAATGACCCCATTTTGGAAAATAGACACCCAAAGCTATTTGCTGAGAGGTATAGTGAGTATTTTGCAGACCTCACTTTTTGTCACAAACTTTTGAAAATTGAAAAAAGAAAAAAAAATATGTTTTTCTTGTCTTTCTTCATTTTCAAAAACAAATGAGAGCTGCAAAATACTCACCATGCCTCTCAGCAAATAGCTTGGGGTGTCTACTTTCCAAAATGGGGTCAATTTGGGGGGTTTTGTGCTATCTTGGCATTTTATGGCCTTCGAAACTGTGATGGGTAGTGAGGAGTAAAATCAAAAATTTACGCCATTAGAAATCCTGAAGGCGGTGATTGGATTTCGGTGCCCCGTATGAAGCTAGGCTCCCAAAAAGTGCCACTCATGTGGTATCCCGTACTCAGGAGAAGCAGCAGAATGTATTTTGGGGTGTAATTCCACATATGCCCATGGCATGTTTGAGCAATATATCATTTAGTGACAACTTTGTGCAAAAAAAAAAAAAAAAATTGTCACTTTCCCGCAACTTGTTTCAAAATATAAAATATTCCATGGACTCAACATGCCTCTCAGCAAATAGCTTGGGGTGTCTACTTTCCAAAATGGGGTCATTTGTTTTGGGGTTTTGTGCCATCTGGGCATTTTATGGCCTTCAAAAATGTGATAGGTAGTGAGGAGTGAAATCACAACTTTACACCCTTAGAAATCCTGAAGGCTGTGCTTGGTTTTCGGGGCCCCGTACGTGGTTAGGCTCCCAAAAAGTCCCACACATGTGGTATCCCCGTACTCAGGAGAATCAGCAGAATGTATTTTGGGGTGCAATTCCACATATGCCCACGGCCTGTGTGAGCAATATATCATTTAGTGACAACTTTGTGCAAAAAAAAAAAAAATGGGGTCATTTGGGGGGGGTTTGTACTGCCCTTCCATTTTAGCACCTCAAGAAATGACATAGGCAGTCATAAACTAAAAGCTGTGTAAATTCCAGAAAATGTACCCTAGTTTGTAGACGCTATAACTTTTGCGCAAACCAATAAATATACGCTTATTGACATTTTTTTTACCAAAGACATGTGGCCGAATACATTTTGGCCTAAATGTATGACTAAAATTGAGTTTATTGGATTTTTTTTATAACAAAAAGTAGAAAATATCATTTTTTTTCAAAATTTTCGGTCTTTTTCTGTTTATAGCGCAAAACATAAAAACGGCAGAGGTGATCAAATACCATCAAAAGAAAGCCCTACTTGTGGGAAGAAAAGGACGCAAATTTTGTTTGGGTACAGCATTGCATGACCGCGCAATTAGCAGTTAAAGCGACACAGTGCCAAATTGTAAAAAGTGCTCTGGTCAGGAAGGGGGTAAATCCTTCCGGGGCTGAAGTGGTTAAAGAAGAAGATACAGGTCTATGAGAGCCAGAAATCTTGCTTGTTTGTAGGTGACCAAATACTTATTTTCCACCATAATTTGCAAATAAAGTCTTTCAAAAATCAGACAATGTGATTGTCTGGATTTGTTTCCACATTTTGTCTCTCATAGTTGAGGTATTCCTATAATGACAATTACAGGCCTCTCTCATCTTTTTAAGTAAGAGAACTTGCACAATTGGTGGCTGACTAAATACTTTTTTGCCCCACTGTATGTATGTATGTATGTATGAAGTATGGGGGTGGGGTGAGAAGAACCCTTTGAAATCCTGACATACTAAGATCACAAAAACTTACTTTACAAGCTAGTCTGACACAGCGATCTCTGCACACTTCAAAAGAGCAGCAGGGAACGCAGGGGCTCTTCCTTCAACCTCCCCTCCGTGTCCCTTCTTCGGTCAGCCAGCTTAGGCAAGGCACGCTGCACAGGGAGCCACCGGCGGGTCTGAATAATGTGCCTGGGTCTCAGGCGGGCAGAGACCCGGACACATGTTTCAAAACCTGTACTGTCCGGGTGAATCCCAGACAGGTGGCAGCCCTAGCTAAAACTAAGTTTTATTTTTTTCTTTCATATGTACAGTATCTGCACAAATTTTCTATTATATTCAATCATAATATGTTTACTGCCCTTTACATGTTTTTTTCCTGCTCTGTTGACACCTGGAATGTTTACTGATTTTTTAGCCCACCTACATCGTGTAGCTGCAGAGATTCATATCGGTTTTCATATTTTCCTTTCTAAAGATCACATATTTCCAGAAGTATATTTACAAACACTACAAGGACTTATCTGATCATTTTACTCTCTGTCTCAGATTGTCTATATTGCATGTCTTTGCTGCTCTATGGCAGAGGGAGCTATGTGCACTTATATTAACGGGTCACATTGCATCATTCAGATGGCATGTACTGAACTTAATCAGCCCCCCCCCTTAAAGACCCCCCATTAGATTAGAATCCCTTAACATTACCCCCCTTAAAGACCCTACCATTAGCTCAGAGCCCCCTTGTATCAGTGCGTTCCCCCCCCCCCTTCCGCAGACCTCCATTAGAGAGAGACTTACCGGCAGGAGTGGGGGCTGTCACTGGAGCCACTGCAAAGATGTGTGTGGGAAGTTGGGGACAGGGCCGGAGTTAGGGGTTGGAGCTGGGTGGTGGAGCGGCTGTCTCCCATGGGTTCCTCTGCAAGATCGTCACTGGAGGTGTCCTAGCACAGCTGAGCATTCACACGCTGGCGGCGGCCACGCGTGGGGGCGGGGCAGAGTGCGAGAAGAGAGTGAAGCAGTGAAGTATACTCCTCACTGAGTTCCTGCTCATGTCATTATCGGGGGGGTTGAGAGAGAGAGAGAGAAACCGTAGCAACTGCATTGAAGGCTACCCCCCGCTGAGTTTTCACGCTGGCTCCAGTCATCCATGGGAGGACAGAAACCCGGGCACAAGTGTCAAAACCTGGACTGTCCGGGTCATTCCCATACAGGTGGCAACCCTAGGTACACTACCCCTACCCATTCACCAAAAAAGTAGTGTAGTGTTAAATAATACAGTAGACGGTTTTTGACAAGTCTTTTATTAAAAATATCTGCACTTCTTCCCCGCTTCTTCCTCCGGTCTTCCTCCATCTTCTCCCGCATCTTCCTCCTCCGGGCTTTTCCTGCTGCTTCTTCTTCCGCTCGTCCCCTCCCTTACCTGGCCTGCCGGGTTGCATGCTCGGATAAGGGTGTGGTATGGATTTTGGGAGGGACCCGCACTCCATTTTTTTTTTTTTTTTTTACATTTTGGTGTGGGGGGGGGGGTCCCCTCCAAATCCATACTAGACCCAAGGGCCTGGTATGGACCTATGGAGGGACCCCATGCTGTTTTTGTTTTTGTTTACGATTTTAAGTCTATTACATGCAAAACGCTGCATTTTGCGGGAAAAAAGTCCCTGACCCTTTCCAAAAACGCAGAGGCAAAAAATGCATTGATGTTAACATGTTCCATAGTTTGAATTGAGCCTAAGGGGAGGAGGAGGTCAGATTTTTTTTTTTTTTTTTTTAAACGCTAAACAATATTCCTATTCTTCAGTAATAATCCATACACATCCACTAGTTGATGGCCCTGTTATCCATTTTTCATTAATTAATTTCTTACCTTTTTTTCCTGCTTCCATTTACTATAACATCCTCCATCAGCTCCCACGCCTTTCGTTTCCCCCTTCACTTCTCTTTGTTTGGAACAAGCAGTGCACGTTACACTGCTCCATGCAAAGCCCATAGCCCAGGAAGTCGAATCACAAAAAAAGAATATGGAGGTTTGGAGGAGTCTGAAACCAGTAAAAATCACTTTTTGGGTTAAGAACACATGCCTGAATTGGATATTTTTTTTAAACCAGAGTTTAGCATCACTCCTTTACCATCCAGCAAAAATGGAGTGTGATTTGCCAGCTATTGGGGGAGGAGGAGGCTGGATTTTATTTTTTTTCGTTGCACTAAATATATAATTTTTTTAATAATCCATACAGATCCACTACTTAATGTTTATGTAATTTATTTTTAATTAAATAATTTCTTATCTGTGTGTCTCTGATTCCTTGTCACATCTGCTGTTAACTCCTAAACATCTCCACTTCCCCTCACTTCTGCTTGTTTGAAATTAAAAAAAAAAACAACATTTTTTTTGTATAGATTTTTTAGATAATATAGTCAACGTACTTGCAAATTATTTGTCATGAAATTGTTTCTTGCTGTGTGTTTCTTATTCCTTATCACACCTTCCTTTTAACCCCTGAACCTCCTCTCCATTTCTTCTCGCTTCTGTTTGAAAAAAAATATTTTGTAAGCATAGGTAAGATAGTGATATGATAAGATAGTATGTATGTTTTTAGTCTTGTTTATAAAAAAGGTAGGTAGATAGATATATTTTATTGATAAGATAGACATTCTAGTTAATGTCCTTGTAAAGTATCTTTTATGAAAAGGTCTCTGTATGTTCCTGCCTTCTTCTGTCATTCTTCATTAACCACTTGCTTACCGGGCACTTAAACCCCCCTCCTATCCAGACCAATTTTCAGCTTTCGGCGCTGACGCACTTTGAATGACAATTGCGTGGTCATACAACACTGTACCCAAATGAAATTTTTATAATTTTTTCACCACAAATAGAGCTTTCTTTTGGTGGTATTTGATCACCTCTGCGGTTTTTACTTTTTATTAAAAAAATGTAAAAAACTGAATTTTTTTTAAAAAAAAAGTTTATTTTTTTATATTTTGTTTTAAAAAATTTTAAACGGGTAATTTTTCTCCTTCATTGATGTACGCTGATGAGGCGGCAGTGATAGGCACTGATAGGCGGCAGTGATGGGCACTGATGGGTGGCAGTGATGGGCACTGATGGGTGGCAGTGATGGGCACTGATGGGTGGCAGTGATGGGCAGCACTGGCAGGTGGCACTGATTGGCACTACAGGTGGGCATTGATAGGTGGTACTTGTGGGCACTGATAGGTGGTACTTGTGGGCACTGTTAGGTGGCACTGTGGGCACTGTTAGGTGGCACTTTTATTGGGCACTGATGAGGCAGATGTGCCTCTTCCACTTGGGGACCGATGTCCCTCACATCCGATCCGGTGATCGGCTTTTTTTTCTACTCGCGCTGTCAGCGTGAGTAAAAAAAAAAAAACGATTACCGATCTTTTGTTTACATCATGTGATCAGCTGTCATTGGCTGACAGCTGATCACATGGTAAGGGGCCGGGACCGGCCCCTTACACAGATCGGTGATCAGCCGAGTCTTAGTGACTCGGTGATCACAACGCGCCCGGCGCGCGCCCTGTAGGGCGCGCGCAGGGAGCGTGCACAGGGGAGGAATGTAGGTCCGCGCTGTAGCCGTCATTCGGCTATAGCGCGGATGCCAAGCGGTTAAATCCCAAACCTCTCCTGCAGCCAACAGCCGAAACCTTGTAGCCCAAAACCCGCAGTCTGCAGCCCGCGGCCCAAAACCCATTTCAAGCAGTTAGATCAGAAAAACATAAATGGAGATTTGGGGGAGTCTGAGATCAGTAAAAATCACTTTTTTTGAACACATACTTAAATTGAATATATTTTTTTAAACTAGAGTTTAATGTCACTTCTTTAACATCGTACAAAGAAGAAGTGTGATTGGCTGGCTATAGGGGAGGAGGAGGTCGGATTTTTTTTTTGTTTACTGTACACTATTTTTTTTTTCAGTAAAAATCCATCCACTAGTTAATGCCCCCCCCCCATGTCTGTTTGGAACAAGCAGTACACGTTAGTTGCAGTCATGTACACTGCAAATCCCAAATCCCATAGCTTAAAGTCCAAAGCCCATTGCCCAGAGCCCACAGCAGGAAGTCGGATCACAAAAAATAAAATAAAAATTTAGATTTGGAGGAATCTGAGATTGGTAAAAAACACTTTTTCGGATATATTTTTAACCAGTTAAGGACCAGCCACCGAAGTTGTACTGCGGCAGGTTGGCTCTCCTGGGCGAATTGCCTTCATTGTACGTTGGGTGCGCGCACCCACAGCGAACGGATTAGTTCCAGAACTGATCAGTCTCCAGGCCCAGGCCAATGATTTCTGGCCTGGACCTGGTGATTGGTTCTGGCGAATGAGAGACTGTCATCTGCCTGTGTAATGTAAACACAGGGAGAGTAAGTGATGTCACCTCCTCTCGTGGAGCCCTTTTTGGTTCCAGTGAGGAAAGAGGACATCTAACCATGAGATGCACCAACACTACACAAAAGTAGTGCCAACTGCCCAGAATACATAGGGAGCGCTGGCAAGACTGTTTGGGACTTGGTGTCACCCTTATTCGGATAGGGGTACCCCTTATACGTGGACACTTACACAAGTGTACCACTTTTTAGTCACCTTTTTGATTGAGGAATTGGCACGTGGCACCGTGCGATCTAATCTCCGGGGCTTCCCTAACGGCTTGTAGAATCCCGACTTAGATGTGGGGAGAGAGTCTGCTTGAGCTGTAATATTTTACTCGCAGTAAAGTGGAGGGATACACGGAATATTTTCGTTCTGTCCTCCCTTCATGCAGATATGGCAGTCGAAATTCCAACGGCGACTGGTGTTGATGTGAAGCCCCTCTGTGTCCATGAATACAACCTTAATATGGGAGGGGTGGACTTCCAACGACCATATGATGGCGCCGTACTTAATTGCCCATAAGGCCAGACACTGGTATTAAAAAAGTGTCTGTATATTTTTTTCAATTGGCTCTGCTGAACGCTTATGTGCCATACAAAGCATCAGAATGAACTGGATCCTTCCTAAAATTCTAGGAAGAGATCATCACAGCCCTTCTGTTTCCAGATGGTGATGTGGCCCAACTTCCCAATGCAAATGCAGTGCAACTTCCCAATGCAAATGCAGTGAGCCGGCTGCATGAGAGGCGCTTTCCAGAAGTCCTTCATGGGTTACCCTTGCCCAAACTGCACCCCAAAGATGTTGCGTCTACAGAAAATGCGAATATAGGTGTGACACCTGCTATTATTGTCCCTCCTCTCCTGTCTAACCTGGTCTCTGCATCAGTGAATGTTTCCGTCCCTACCACACACTAGTGGAGAATTAGTGTAGGGTACAGCACTGCACAGTCCTATGGCAAACTAACATAGGGTCCCAAAAGATGAGATGGCCATCACATTTTGAGAGACCCTAATCTGGAACGTTTACAGTTAAAATAGAAGTGCAAAAAAAATAATAAAATTAAAGAAAAAGCCAAAAATAGTTGTAATTTTATTTTTCTTCTCTCTCTATTGTTCTCTCTCTATTGTTCTCTCTCTTTTGTTACTGTATTTTATGCTTAACTGTAATGTTTTATAGTATTTGCTTTGCAGGTATGGTATGTCTAATAGGGCGTACACACGGTTGGACTTTGTTCGGACATTCCGACAACAAAATCCTAGGATTTTTTCCGACGGATGTTGGCTCAAACTTGTTTTGTCTACACACAGTCGCACAAAGTTGTCGGAATTTCCGATCGCCAACAACGCGGTGACGTACACCACGTACGACGAGACTAGAAAAGGCCGGTTCAGAACCAAGCGCGGCACCCTTTGGGCTCCTTTTGCTAATCTCGTGTTAGTAAAAGTTTGGTGAGAGACGATTCGCGCTTTTTCAGACTCGTGGCTTTCAGATCGTTTTCTGACGTTCAGTTTGTGCTTGTGGGTTTGTATCTGCTCTTCAGTGCGTGCAGTCAGTTCGTATTGGAGTTTTCTGTGTGATCTTGCCTGCTCGTTGCTGTTTTTCAGGTCGCTCTTCACAGGCCTTGCTGTTCTTCAGTGCGTTCTGTTACTTCGTTCTGAGCAGCCGACCGTTTTCTAGCCATGTTTCGTATGCGTACTCCTCGTAGAGTTCGTGCTGTGCGGGGGCTTGGTGTTGGGGTCCTGACCTTGACACAAGTCCAGTCCATGAACAGGGTGGGGAGGAGTTCATGGACCAAGAATTGGTTGCTTCAGCGTGACCAGTTCTGTCATATGCCTTTGCTCCGTGAGATCCATGAGAATAATCCTGATGATTTCAGGAACTTTCTCAGGATGACGGACCCCGTGTTTCACCGTTTGTTGGCTTCGCTGACCCCCTATATCAGCAGGCAGGATACCTGCATGAGGCAAGCCATCACTCCGGAGCAGAGGTTGGTCGCTACCTTGCGGTATTTGGCCACAGGGAGAAACCTGCAGGACCTCAAGTTCTCGACAGGCATCTCCCCCCAGGCTCTGGGGATCATTATCCCAGAGACCTGTTCTGCCATCATCCAGGTCCTGCAGAAGGAGTATATGAAGGTAAGATTTTTATCCTTTTATATCACATTTTATTGTATTGAATGTTTGCTAATATATTGTATTTCTTTCCTCATTCCCTAATTACCATGATTGTAATATGCTGTGAATGTCCCCTTTGTCCTCATGCATGCTGGATTTTTATGTCATTATTATTTTAGGTCCTTCATACATATTTGCCCTTCAATAAACTCCCCAGCATGGTGTCTCCTGCCCTATATTCACCTCATGTAGTCACTTAACAATGTATTTTATCAGCTCCATAGTAGTGCTTTACCCCAAACACCCCCTAAAATGTTTGGAAATGTTACTTTTGATTTAAATTCAGGCAGAGGGCCAGAGGCTTTTTTTTTGTGGTGTCCCCAAATTTTTTGTAACCCTCCCCCCCCCAACTGCTAAGTCAGCTGATCCCAATTCATTATCCTCAATCATCTATCTGCTGACTTTGCCAAACCCATACACACTATACCCATCTCTTTACTGGTCAGATTTATGGATGAATTCCCCAAAGCATGTAGTGCAAGGGCCTGCCTGTCTACTTTCCAATGGTACTGTTTAAAGTTCTTGTATCCTATTATTATCTTGATAGGTAATAGCAGAATGTCCAAATGTCCTCAAATGTGTACAGTGTGTATTTATATCTTTGTATTATGACACTTCTTACCTGTCCAGTGGTCTGCCAATAGTGTAACTAAGGAGGGGCTGTTCCAAGTAATACCCTGTATTTAGGCATTCATCTCTCAATGAAGTGAAGAGGGTTACCTGTCCAAGAGTTCCCCCCCCTATAATGTTAGAAATGGACCATGAGAGGGGGGGAGGGGGAATATGATAGGTGTACCTTATACTTTGTTGTTGTAAAATTCCCCTTAGTAAATGTTATCTGGAGGTTGACCCATAATGTTTGTGTCTAATCTGCTTGCCATGTTTCTGTGAAAAAATAGTAATGTTTATTGTTTTTTCCTCAACAGTTTCCTTCCACGCCACAGGAATGGCAGACTGTGGCCTCCCACTTTGCCCAGCGGTGGGACTTTCCTAACTGCGGAGGGGCAATTGATGGGAAACACGTCCACATCGTCCCACCACCCAACTCGGGGTCGTACTATTATAATTACAAGGGGTTTAATAGTATAGTGATGTTGGCGGTGGTGTCGGCTAATTACGACTTCTTGTATGTGGACGTGGGGAAGAATGGCCGGATGTCCGATGGTGGAGTGATCGCCCAGACGGAGTTCTACAGGCGTCTCCAGAATGGCAGCTTGGACTTGCCACCTCCAGAGGACAATGTTGAAGGTCTCCCATTTGTGTTCGTTGCTGATGAAGCGTTTGCGCTGGGGGACCACCTGATGCGGCCATTCCCGATGAGGACCCTCACCCCGGAACAGAGGGTTTTTAATTACCGGCTGGCCAGAGCCCGAAGAGTGGTGGAGAACACATTTGGAATCCTGGCCAGCTGGTTCCAACTATTTCTGACATCCATCCATATGGCGGAGTATAAGAAAACATTCAGCCAACTATGCTGGCTCAGTTGGGCCTGAGGCCGGAATACCAAATACATCAACAATGACGGCGCTTGAAAGCGGCCGTCCTGGCTTGCCCTCCCTGAGTGCCCGTGATGTCCGGTTACGATACCTGGAGTTCTTTGCGGGTAGGGGGGCTATCAATATGCCAGACAATCTGTGACACCTTTTTCAAATAAAAAACAACCAAAAGCAATTCTTGGTGGACATTTACTGCTTGTGTTTGTTTGAGCTGACCCTGACAGAAATGTGTTGAGTGCAGAAAATGTCGTGATTGGGTAACCTTATAAAGAATAGTGTTGGCTGGTACTTCCTAAATGCAAAAACACATTTCACTACAAGTGCACTTGCAACTGCACTGAACTTGCACTTGTAGTGCAAAGTGTATTTGCCCTTAGGAAATAACCCCCATTTTTGCATAAAACAGCAATTACATCACCCCAAAAGTGTTGTAGTGTTGAGACAATAATCCACACATTCTTCAGTAAGGCACTTTTTTATACCTGCACAATCACATGTGCATTTACCAAAGGTTTTTAAAACAAAACAACATGTTTGTTGTATAACAATTTTTGGGGGGGCATTATCAAAAATCGAAATATCCATTTCAGATAAAACAGGCCTGTGTAAAACCAACAAGAAAGCCAAAAAACTTGAACTTACAAAGTTCACATTAGGTAAAACCTGAAGGCTATATCAGACATCAGTATTTAGGAACTGGGTTTGATATAGCATTCAGATGGGGGGAAATCACCCCTGGAAAAGCCAAATTTGGAAGATGCACACCAATTTACGAATGTCAACATGTGCTATCTGCCATCAGGGGGGATCAAGGGACGTGTTTTGGGGGAGCAAGCCCTTCCTCAATGCGACTTTATAATTGAGGAAGGGGTTGCACCCCCAAAACGCGTCCATTGATCTCCCGTGATGGCAGATAGCACATGTTGGCACACTGTGTGCATCCTCCAAATTTGGCTTTTCTAAACATTGTAAAAATTTTTGTAAGATAAAACAGGTGATTTTGTGGGGTTTAAATTCGCCCCAAAACATCAATGATGTTATTATTTTTTTTAATAACATCAGTGATTTGTTGCTGGATGTTTTGCAATTGGAGATTACACCCCATGATCTCCCCGATCAGTATCTGGGCACTTTCAGATGTAAAGCGTTCTGGATCACGATCACCTAAAAAGAGATAAAGAACAAAAAAAACAGGTCTCAAAAATCTGCCAACATCCATCTCTTTTACCTGAGCCTGTGGTCGCAGACACTCACCTGTTGTGGTGCCAATCTCCACCACATCTTCTTCTTCCTCCTGCTCTTCTTCTTGTGTTGGTATTTCCCCTTCTTCCAGAGGGGGGGGGTCTCTGGTCTCCTGGGATGAGGAGTGTCCTCCGAGTCTTTTCTCCCCTATGTAAAACAAAAATGGTATACTTAGCACACAGATATTTGATGGCAGAACTAGAAATAGGAAACATTGCTTGGAAGTGGGGTACAATTGTCTATTTTAGCAGAGTTCCAAGATGTATATTTTTTATTGCCCTTTGTCAAGCTGCAATACTTTACCTGTTTGGTACAAGTTTCACAGATGTAGCCCCCCCTATAGTATACACTGGAGCACCTGTGTGGCCCCCCTAATAAAAATGGTGTTCTTGTGTCCCACACTAGTGCTCCAGTGTCCAGATGTGAAAACAGCTGCTCAGTGTCCTCTCCTTACACAGAATCTAGTTTGCATTTCATTCTAGTAACAAACCCATCTACACAAACAAATATTTGGCATCCAAGTAGGCCCAAAAAAAATGTGGGAAAATGCATATGGCCTAAACAATGGTGTTCTAGAGGCCGAAAGAAAAATGTTTGATACGAACGAATAATGGGCCCATGAACATTAAAGTTGACCTTTTCAAACGTTACAATTACTAAAAGCATATGGAGCAGAACGAACGGAATAAAGACAGAAAGAATATGAACACAGCACAACTACTTACTTTTTTGCAGCACTCTCCGGATCTTTCGGTACTGCTCTGGCTCTCTCAACTTCAGGTCCGACCACCGCTTCCTGAGCTGATATTTAGACCTTCGTACCCCGAAATTCCGCTCTAGACTCCTGACCACTTTCGCCATGATCTTGGCCTTTCGGATGTTCGGGTTGGGGTAAGGCCCATATTTTCCGTCATAGTCGGACTTCCTCATGATGTCGACCATCTCCAACATCTCCCCAAACGACATATTTGTGGCCTTAAAACGTCTCCTTCTGGATCGGGACGTGCCTGGATCCGCCCTTTCCTCCTCCTCCTCCTCGTTGCTACAATTAGCCCGCACCTGCTGTATGTCCGCCATCATGCTCTTCACCCACTGCGCAGAACGAAAAGGGGCGGGGAATACACTAGAAAGAACATCAGGGGCGGGCGGAGTTACACGCATGCGCAGTGTATATAAAGCGTAACACGCGTGCGTATTACGTTTGATCTGTGAGCGGAGGAAGGAGCATTGAACGCGGCGATCGTAAGAACGAAGGTAAGAGACAAACTGGGGCCTATACTGCTTCTATAGATTGAGGCCTATATTGTAACAAGATTAGGAGAGTTTGGTGTGACATTAGGCTTTGTCTTGTGTTGTGTCTTGCAGTGAACATGGATATGGTACTGAAAGATCAGGACTTCATTTCGGTCTTCATAGAGATGCTAAGGGAGCTGCCCTGTCTGTGGGAGATTAAACACCCCCATTACAAGAACCAAACAAAGAGGAAGGCAGCACTGGAGCAATTGTGTGAAATTGTGAAGCAGGTGATCCCCACGGCAGACATCACTTTTTTAAAGATTTTCATTGGTGGCGGAGCACATATCTGAGGGAGCTCAATAAAGTCCTGGATTCGCAGAGATCCGGAGCAGCAGGTGACATCTATGTCCCCAGGATGTTGTACTACGACAGGCTGCACTTTCTGGCAGGCCAGACTGAACCCAGGCCATCCCTCTCAAGTCTTCCTTCCACGCTTCCTTCCCCCCTGGCTGAGGCTTCTGACGCCCAACCTGGGCCTTCCAGGCCACATGTAGAGGAGCCCAGATTGAGCCAGGTATAGCATTCCTCTAAATATTTCTGCTTGTCCAATCAATGATGTGAACTAGATGTTAGTTGGGAGTACTAATTTATGATTGTGATTGATGATGCAAAAACTAAAACCATGTCCCTTTTTCATACACAGGGAAGTCTCAGCCAGGAGGTGGCCGGGCCGAGCCGGCTGGCTGATCTGCAGGTCCCTCCATCCCCCCTGGAAAGAGAAAGTGGCAGTAGGAGGAGTACCCTAGAGGAGGCGGCTATCAGATTTTTTTGTAGGGCTACAGAGGTCCTGGGAGCACCACACACCAGACAGGAGAACATTGCTGCATTCATAGCATATAAAATGCAGAGGATGGAGGAGGGCCAAAAAGCTATGTGTGAGGCCCTCATATCTGAGGCTCTGGCGAAAGGTGTGAGGGGCCAAATTACACCTCACACACAGCTTTGGGATGGTCCTCCTCCTCCTCCTGCAGGTCCTACTCCTCCTCCAGGTCCTACTCCTCCTCCTGCCACATCTCCAACTGCACAGCCACAGCCCGGAAGGAAGTGTGGAAGGAAGACCAGAGAGTGATTGCCCTGAATCCAGTCTGGTCGGCCAAAAGATGCAGCCTCTTGTGGTACCACAGCCTGGGGACACTGATGTCATCTGCTGCTATCCGAGTCTCTGTGAATCCCGGACCAGACTGCCCTCCCTTACATATGGACTCCTCAGGCCACCAATTTTGAGGTTTAAGAATTGATGTCTGCCGTGGGGGTCCCAGGCTTCACTAATTTCTGCTGTTGATCCAGTGTTGCCTTCCTCTTTGTTTGGTTCTGAGCCCTTAATAAAGGAGTTTTGTTTTGAATTATACTCTCCTATGTGTTTTACTTCAAAAATGACAGTTTGTGAGGATTCAGGTACATTTCTAATATACAATGTGAAATGAACAAGGGACACCAACAACAAAAAATCTCCTGGAGATTAAATAATAAAAGATATCAATGGTGTTGGGGTAACTTGACACACAAAACACAGACAAAAATATTCTGGAGAAAAAATAAAAATAACATTGAACAAAGATCAGCCTTGGAAAAAATCCAAACATTAAAGAAAAAAAAAGGCTTAAAAACAAAAAAAAAAAAACATAAAAAATATAAAACTGGCAGATATGACATCTAATAACAATATATTGAGGGAATCCCACTAAAAAAACACAAATAAAACTTTGTGAGAAGTGTGTGTGAATATGAGCAGCAAAACGACTTAATTCTTGTCACATTATAAAGAAGAAGAGAGTGCGCTGTATTAAACCATTTTTTACATTGCAGCGTGACGAAAGTGCTGTATCCATTGCGAATGCTAAGTTTACCAGAACGAGCTGTCCCGTGTCGGAATTTCTTCTGAGCATGCGTGGCACTTTGTGCGTCGGAACAGGCCACACACGGTCGGAATTGACGCGATCGGATTTTGTTGTCGGAAAATTTTATCTCCTGCTGTCCAACTTTGTGTGTCGGAAAATCCGATGGAAAATGTCCGATGGCGCCCACACACGGTCGGAATTTCCGACAACACGCTCCGATCGGACAATGTCCATCGGAAAATCCGACCGTGTGTACGGGGCATTACAGTATAACAGTAATGTTACTTTGTTTTATTGTTAACCATTATTTGCTTTGCAGGTACGCCATTCAGCTGCAGCAGGGGTTTGCTCTCTCGATACGTAAAGCAGTGACTCCAGCACTGTAGGAGGTGTTTTTACCACCACAGTTAAAAACAAAAAAAGAAAAAGGAGTATATATACCGAAGCATGGGGGCAGGGGTGGAGGGGCGATTTGCCCCTAACATTAGGGGTGGATTGCCCCCATTCTTCGGCATATATTTTTTACTCCTTTTTTTGGCACAGATTGCAATAAAAATAGTAGTTTTATCGAGTTAATGTTTTATTGTTACCATTATTTGCTTTTCAGGTACGCCATTCAGCTGCAGCACAGATTTATTTTTTTTGACAGCAACAGGGTTTGCTATCATGATACGTAAATCAGCGGCTCCGGCGCTGTAGGAAGTGATTTCACCACCACAGTTAAAAAAAAACGGTGCATGTATGCCCATCATTAGAAGTGGGTGGATGCAAGGAGGTATTCTAATGGGGGGCATACTACCGATCAATGTCTTTTTTTCGTTCAGCCCACAGGGTGCATGAAAAAAAAAGAACATTACAATATATGGCTTTAAGAGGTTTTACCAGAATGATGCCTGCAGGTTTAGGTATCATCTTGGTATCGTTCTTTTCAGCCAGTCGGCTTTGTCTCAGGCTCATGTGCATGAGCCTGAGACATCACCACGCTGAACAGCTGACTGGTAGACACCATGGCTGATTCAAACCTACTTTTCTTACCTGCTTGTATTTATGGACTTTTTCCTTGTATGATTTATTTTTTTAATAAATACTTTTGCTGGAACATACTGCATCATGAAGCCCTCTTGTATTCCTCCTTTCATGAGAATACCCAGATCCTGGCTTTTATGAGAGTGTCCTGGAGAGTGAAGTTTTTTCCTTGCTGATTCCTGGATAAACAGGTGGATTCCTCTCTGCTTTCAATCACCGTGAGTTCACCTGCCGGCAGGCTAATGCACAAGCACTTCTGATTTCTATCATTTGAGATCCAACAGATCTGGTAAGCAGTTTGTATTTGCATTTTATGCTCCGTATTCCAGATGATTCGAATGAATGTGTCCTGCTTTCTGAGATTAAGTGAAGGACTTTTACATCTCTTAAATTTTGAAGAATCATTTTGGGATTTTCTGTTTTTGATGAATACATTTTGGTTTTATTCATTTATTTTTTATATCACATGGACTATTTGTTTTTGATACACCAAGTAATCTTTATATAAAATTGTAATAAACATATTAACATATTTTAAGATTGTGTCTGTCTTTCTATTTTTATGTTATCATTTACATTTCAATGAAAAAATATTAAATAATAAAAAAATGTACAAAACGAAATAAAAAAAAAAAAATTATAGATATCTATCCACAATTTTTTACAGTATTGAAATACTATTAAATATTTTAATCTGTCATTCCAAATTTTAATTAAAAAAAAAAATTATATTTAATTTAATAACAAAATGCCTGTCAGATCACATATGCGGGAATAGTGGAATTCAATGGGGCTCGAACCTGCAAAATCCAAAGTTCTCACTGAAGGCTTATATGCAAGTTCTTTGCCATAAAAAGTGTATGGGGACCTGGGTCCTGCCCCAGGGGACATGTATCAAAAATGTTTTTAAAGCGGCCGTTTTTTCAGGAGCAGTGATTTTAATAATGCTTAAAGTGAAACAATAAAAATGAAAAATTCCTTTAAATATCGTGCCTGGGGGGTGTCTAAAGTATACCTGTAAAGTAGCATACCTTTCCCGTGTTTATTACCGTAGCGCAGCAAAATGACATTTCTAAAGGAAAAATTTCACTCAAAATTGCTTGTGGCTGTAATGTATTGCCGGTTCCCGGTGTTCTGTCGAATAATGCCTCCTGTCGAAAAAAATGCATCCTACGCACTGCGCATTCGCAGTACGTCACGTCACTTCAGCTGATTTCCCGATCAGCTGGCGTGACGTTTCGACTGGGCATGCGCAGTTCGTCAGATTCATTTTCCAACGGGAGACAAGCCAGGGGGAGTGCGCAGAGGGAGAGAATCTAAATGTAAGATTCTGCCTCGCTCTCTGTGTGGTGTGACGTATCGACTGGGCATGCGCAGTTCGTCGCGTGCATTTTTCGACCAGAGGCAAGCCACAGGGAGCGCGCGAAGAGAGAATTTAAATTTAAGATTCTGCCTCACTCTCTGTGCATCTCAACACTGGATGTAAGGGAGAACTCCGCAGAGAACACTGGATGTAAGGGAGAACTCCGCAGAGAACACTGGATCTAAGGGAGAACTCCACAGGGGACACTGGATCTAAGGGAGAACTCGGCTTGGAACACTGAGGTAAGGGAGAACTCGGCTTGGAACACTGAGGTAAGGGAGAACTCGGCTTGGAACACTGAGGTAAGGGAGAACTCGGCTTGGAACACTGAGGTAAGGGAGAACTCGGCTTGGAACACTGAGGTAAGGGAGAACTCGGCTTGGAACACTGAGGTAAGGGAGAACTCGGCTTGGAACACTGAGGTAAGGGAGAACTCGGCTTGGAACACTGAGGAAAGGGAGAACTCGGCTTGGAACACTGAGGAAAGGGAGAACTCGGCTTGGAACACTGAGGAAAGGGAGAACTCGGCTTGGAACACTGAGGAAAGGGAGAACTCGGCTTGGAACACTGAGGAAAGGGAGAACTCCGCAGGGATACACGGCCACGCCCCCTCTCAAAGCACAGACCTTGGCCCTCCCACTAGCACCGCTGTGTCATTCCAAGCTCCCCTGACAAATACACTGCTTATGCATGGGGCTCGCCCCCTTTCTCTAGAGCAGCCTAGGGGCGTGTTAGGTGCGGGGCTGGATGCGGTGCTGCCGCTGATGTTATTAAGCCAGCGGAGTTCTCCCTTACATCAGTTTTCCCTGCAGTGTTCCCTGCCGAGTTCTCCCTTACCTCAGTGTCCTCTGCGGAGTTCTCCCTTACATCAGTGTTCCCAACGGAGTTCTCCCTTACCTCAGTGTTCCCTGTGGAGTTCTCCCTTACATCCAGTGTTCCCTGTGGAGTTCTCCCTTACATCCAGTGTGTTCCCTGCGGAGTTCTCCCTTACATCCAGTGTTCTCTGCGGAGTTCTCCCTTACCTGAGTGTTCCCTGCGGATTTCTCCCTTACCTCAGTGTTCCCTGTGGAGTTCTCTTTTACATCCAGTGTTCCCTGCGGAGTTCTCCCTTACATCCAGTGTTCCCTGCGGAGTTCTCCCTTACATCCAGTGTTCCCTGCGGAGTTCCCCCTTACATCAAATCAGCTGGAGTGACGTGAAGTATTGCGCATGCGCAGTGTGTAGGATGCATTTTTTGACAGAACACCAGCAATATAGAACTAAAATCACCAAAAGAAAAATGGCATAGGTTCCCCCCACCAGTCCATACCAGGCCCTTTGAGTCGTCTGGTATGGCTATTAAGGGAAACTCCACAACAATTTTTTTTTTTTTAAATGGCATAGGGGTCCCCCCAAAAATCCATACTAGGCCCTTCAGGTCTGGTATGGATATTAAGGGGAACCCTGCGCCCCCCTCCTCCTGAACTGTACCAGGCCACATGTCCTCAACATGGGGAGGGTGCTTTGGGGTCTCCCCCAAAACACCTTGTACCCAGGTTGATGGGGACAAGGGCCTCATCCCCACAACCCTTGCCCGGTGGTTGTGGGGGTCTGCGGGCGGGGGTCTTATCAGAATCTGGAAGCCCCCTTTAACAAGGGGACCCTCAGATCCTGGCCCTCCCATGTGAATGGGTATCGGGTACATTGTACCCCTACACATTCACTGAAAAAAAGCAATAAAATGTGACAAAAGACAATAGCCAGTTTTTGACAACTCCTTTATTAAAAATGTCTTCTTCTTCCCCCTGCTTCTTCCTCCGGTCTTCTCCATCTTCCTCCGGCTCCAGTCTTTCTCCTCTGCCGCTCCCACCACCGACCTGCTATGAAAACGAACCTCCTCGGATGCTTTGGCCTGCTGATCTGTCCGCTTCCATAGCGCCCATCTCATATATAACTATGGGGCGTGACCGCCGGATGACATCATCAGGAGACCCCTGAAGGGCCTGGTATGGAATTTAGGGGGACCCCCACACCATTTTTTTTTAAATTTTGGTTCGGGGTTCCCCTGTGGGGAAATCCCATGCCGTTTTTATCAATGAACTTTTATGTGCATTGTCAGACCGACAATTCATTAATAGCCACGAGTAGTTTTAAATTACTTTTTTACCTTTGAAGTCATTTTGCTGTCAGACTGTTCTAAACACGGGAAACATGTGCCCCTTTACAGACATACTATAGACACCCCCCAGGTACGAAATTTAAAGGAATATTACACTTTTATTGTTTCACTTTAAGCATTATTAAAGGCCGTTTTTAAAACTTTTTTTTTGCATTGATACATGTCCCCTGGGGCAGGACCCAGGTCCTCAAACACTTTTTATGACAATAACTTGCATATAAGCCTTTAAAATTAGCACTTCTGATTATTCACGTTCGTGTCCCATAGACTTTAACGGTGTTCGAACAAATTTTTTGCCTGTTCACATGTTCTGGTGCGAACCGAACAGGGGGGTGTTCGGCTCATCCCTACCGCAGATTAATAAATGGATACTTTTATGTGGGAGAGATACAAACTCTGCCTTGTATCTACTGGAGACCACCCTCTTACCTGACTTCTGAGGTTAGGTGAGGCCAGTGCTCAGTGAAAATCAGCAGCCCCCCCCCCCACACACACACCTTTTGGCGAAAGGTGGGGAGAGACCATTCTCTCACTCACCAGGCAAGCACTAATACAGGCTGGTGGAGGGCTTGGCAGAATAGTCATAGAGAGAAACTATAACCTCAGTTGGGTTTTTAGTGTGGTCTGTTGCTCTGTCAGGTAGATTTCATAAAATCTATCCAATGAGGACATTCAGCTACGAAGGGCTAGAGGTTCTGACATTGTTCCTATTGCTGTTGAGGCCTTCAGCCAACATTTTGTGTATGGGAGTCACACAAGAGGGAAATGATGGGAAACTTTCTTAATATAACAGACAAATGTAAACCTGACAGAAAACTGAACTCTTCCCCACTCTAACTAAAAAAAAATAACAGATTCCTCCATCCACAACAAATCTCTAGCTGTGGCTATTGTAACTGCTGCGGTTGCATTATCAGCAAACAAGAGCTGTCTGTAACAGCTTCATCACTGTGCTGGGAGTACACTGCAAACCTGCTCACAGTTCACAAAAGCCACTCTCCATGGACACATATGTGCAGTGGCTCGGTATTAACCTCTTCCCTCCAGCCGTACGGATTAATGCAGCCTCTTGGCAGGGGGGCTTTAATGCCGAGAGGCTGCATATATGTGGCCCTACGTAAACATATTTCTATGCTGAGTGCATGCTCCCCGCACAGAGCCCTGAGGGTACTGGAAAGCTCCCGATGCATACTTGCGATCCAGAGTTTTTCCATCATATGACCGCTGTTACAGCCAATCACAGTTTTTTGGTAAAGGTGCCGCATATAAGCATATAGCTTTCAGTTAAAGAGGAACTTCACTCCCCTTCACTTCACTTTTTTTCCTTTCCCTTTCACATTGTTTGCTGGGTTGTATGCCCAGTAAATCCAGCGTTGCCTGGTGTAATATGCACATTGGATCTCGTCATCACGAGGCTGGCTATCCCTTCCAGGTATTTGCAGTTGCCCACCTGAAGATGTGCACAAGGGCGTTATAGTGGAGAATGCCTAGCACACATGCAGTGTTGCTGAGATTGCCCCAAAGCCTCCTGAGATGCATAACGTGAACGATCCCAAGAGTAGGGATGGGTTTGGGTTCAAGCCAGACTCATAGGGAAGCTGTCAGTCCTGCCCAATCAACTACAGCCAGGACATTCCCTGCCTCACAGCTACACATACAAAAAGGGACAGGGATGCTTGTGACATAGTTACATAGTTAGAAAAGTGAAAAATTACTGTGCTACCAAGGTAAGAGAAAGCTGCTAGCACAACAACGTGACCAATTGTGTAAATATATGTGTGAAAAAAAGTGCAGCACTAGATGAAGTTGAAACACCAATATGTTGTGCACCAAGGTGAAATTAGAAAGTGAGGTGTTAAATATCAAAATGATGGAGTGAGCAATGATAAATTAATAATAAGTGCAATACAATAAATCATATCCAATTAGGTACATTTGAAAACATTAACACTCTATTGGCATATAAATGTGACAAAATAAGTGCAAAAAACCCGGACTGTCACCTCATATCACAACAAATGTAACAAAGAAAAAGTACACTCCCCAAACACTATTCAAGTGTAGAGGAGTAAATGAACTGTAGACAATACTGGTCAACTGTTCTGTGAAAAGGATCACCCAGGACTGCAAACCACATTCCCCCTTATATAACATAGGAAATGCTGTTTGGCTCAAAATGGTCGATGCTCCCCGCTGAAACCACTGCTTGTGGAAGAGAATTCCACATCCTTGACACTCTTATGCCCTGTACACACGGTCGGACATTGATTGAACATTCCGACAACAAAATCCATGGATTTTTTCCAACGGATGTTGGCTCAAACTTGTCTTGCATACACACAGTCACACAAAGTTGTTGGAAAATCCAATTGTTTTGAACGCGGTTACGTAAAACACGTACGTCAGGACTATAAACGGGGCAGTAGCCAATAGCTTTCGTCTCTTAATTTATTCTGAGCAAGCGTGGCACTTTGTGCGTCGGATTTGTGTACACACGATCGGAATTTAACTGATCGGATTTTGTTGTCGGAAAATTTTATAGCCTGCTCTCAAACTTTGTGTGTCGGAAATTCCTATGAAAATGTGTGATGGAGCCTACACACGGTCGGATTTTCCGACAACAAGGTCCTATCAAACATTTTCCATCAGAAAATCCAATCGTGTGTACAGGGCATTACAGTAAAGAACCCTCCACGCAATCTAAGGTTAAACCTCTTTTCTTCTAATTTTAGTGAATGGCCACGAGTCTTTTTAAATTCCCTTCCCTGGAACAGTTTTATCCCTATTGTGGGGTCACCAGTACGGTATTTATAAATTGAAATCATATCCCCTCTCAAGCGTCTCTTCTCCAGAGAGAATAAGTTCAGTGCTCGCAACCTTTCTTCATAACTAATCTCCAGCCCCTTTATTAGCTTTGTTGTCCTTCTTTGTACTCTCTCCATTTCCAGTACATCCTTCCTGAGGACTGGTGCCCAGAACTGGACAGCATACTCCAGTTGCGGCCTGACCAGAGTCTTGTAGAGCGGGAGAATTATCGTTTTATCTCTGGAGTTAATCCCCTTTTTAATGCATGCCTATATTCTGGTTTTATTTGCAGCAGCTTGGCATTGCATGCCATTGCTGAGCCTATCATTTACTAGAACCCCCCAGGTCCTTTTCCATCCTAGATTCCCCCAGAGGTTCACCCCCTAGTGAGTGGTTTGCATTCATATTTTTGGCACCTAAATGCATTATTTAAAATTTTTCTACATTGAACCTCATTTGCCATGTATTTGCCCAACCCATTAAATTGTTCATATCTTGTTACAAGGTTTCCACATCCTGCGGAGAAGTTATTGCCCTGCTTAGCTTAGTATCGCCCACAAATACAGAGATTGAACTGTTTATCCCATCCTCCAGATCACTTATGAATAAATTAAATTGGATTGGTCCCAGACATCATTGAGCTAATACGGATTTGATGACAGCTGACTGAGTGGGAGTGACAGCTTCCTTCGGGGGTTTAGCTCGGACCAAACCTGAAAGCAGCTGTAAATCCAATGGAAACAGAGAAGAATGGCGGTACATCCGGATATAAAATCAAAAGAATTTATTGAAAGTCCCTAAAATCAAGCGAAAATGACAAACATCAATCCAAAAAAGGTGCTCAGTGGACGTGTTTCACACAGACGTGCTTACTCATCAGTTGTAAATCCTTACCCATGCTTAGTGAAGTGACTGGCCTCAGATGATACACAGAGATAAAGGATGAGCTCCGGCGTGTTCGCATGCTGAACGTGCCGAGCCCGCCAGGAAGTCGGCATTGCGCAGCGCTAATCACAATCAGTGAGACATTTACCCATGTGCGGCTGCAGAGATCGGGGAAATGTCTCCCTACCTGTGATTAGCGATGCGCCGACTTCCTGGCGGGCTCTGCACGTTCATCATGCGAACACGCCAGAGCTCATCCTTAACAGAGATTACACAAATCCTCCTACATAAGTTGTACCGGTTTATTTACAGCGGTCTTTGCCCTACATCCATTCAAAAGGCAGAATTTACACAGGATCTCAGCACTGAAAAGCAGGGGGTGGAGAGCAGAAGTTACATCCGTAAGGAAAGCTCTGAGAGCTGATTGGAGGGAAGGGACACACCCTCCTTCACATGGGTACATACTAGAGTTGAGGCTGTCGATCACTGGTTGTGCCCTCCCCTGCCACCATTTTTCTCCTGGTGTCAGGAAAACTCACCAGAATAGACACTTTCCTGGTGCCTGCATGGCAGCATACACATGGTTGTTTGCTCCACCCCCAGCCAACCCACAGGACCAATTAACTCTAGAAAAGAGAGCGAAGCCCCCTCCGCCCCCATTCGTACTGAAGGTCCCTTCCACATATCACTCCAATCAGGAATGGCTCCTGCCAGCATTCCCGGAAGAAAAGAATTCATCAAACCTGCACGAATTGGATGTAGCCTTAAAGTCCTACATCTCTGCTACTCTACACCTCCAGAAAGAGGAGAGATTATTTGTAGTCACCAGTGGTGCAAGGAAATGGCAAGCAGCATTGAAGCACACAATAGTGGGATGGATTTTGCATATTATACACAGGGCTTACTGGGCTAGTGGGCTTCCTGTTCCTCAGGAAGTGAATGCGCACTTGACAAAAGGGATTTCATCTTCAAGGGCAGCCATGGCAAAGGTCTCCCTTGAGATAATCTGCAAAGCAGCAGACTGGTCCTCGTTTTCCACGTTTATGGCTCACTACAGCCTATAGCCAGCTAGTCTCACCTCCCGGGATTTTGGGAGGAAAACCTTACAATTTTCTGTTTCGTCATAGTCAATTAAAAATTATTTTCTTCAGCATTCCCTCCCTGGTAGGGAGTTATTTACCATGAGTATGCTGCCATGAAGGCACCAGGAAAATGGAAAATTAAATACTTACCTTTCCGTAATTTTCCTTTCCTGGTGCCTATCCATGGCAGCATATTCCCCTCCCCTGTTCTTATTCTTGTGGCAGAATTGAGTCTAGTTATGAGAATGGGGGAGCGGCGTTGCTCTCATTTATAGAGTTATAATGGTCCTGCGGGTTGGCTGGGGGTGGAGCAACCAACCATCCGTATATGCTGCTAGGGCTGGTGCTACCACTAAGCAAACTAAGCAGCCGCCTAGGGCACCCAGTCACTGGTGTTCCTACTCTCTTCTCTCTGTAGCAAGCAACTAAGTCTCAGCATCAGCAGGCAGCCGCCGCTCCGTTCGCACATAGTGTCGGAGGCGCAGTAGCAGCGGAGGACTGTGTCCTGATTCCTGAATGAATGGAAGCAAGCAAATATTCATAGATGGGCACTGGTAGGCTGCATCGATGGGCACTGGTAGACTGCATTTGATGGGTTCTGGTGAGGCTGCATTGATAGCCACTGGTGAGGCTGCGTTTGATGGGCTCTGGTGAGGCTGCGTTTGATGAGCGCTGGTAAGGCTGCGTTTGATGAGCGCTGGTAAGGCTGCGTTTGATGAGCGCTGGTAAGGCTGCGTTTGATGAGCGCTGGTAAGGCTGCGTTTGATGAGCGCTGGTAAGGCTGCGTTTGATGAGCGCTGGTGAGGCTGCGTTTGATGAGCGCTGGTGAGGCTGCGTTTGATGAGCGCTGGTGAGGCTGCGTTTGATGAGCGCTGGTGAGGCTGCGTTTGATGAGCGCTGGTGAGGCTGCGTTTGATGAGCGCTGGTGAGGCTGCGTTTGATGAGCGCTGGTGAGGCTGCGTTTGATGAGCGCTGGTGAGGCTGCGTTTGATGAGCGCTGGTAAGGCTGCGTTTGATGAGCGCTGGTAAGGCTGCGTTTGATGGCCGCTGGTGAGGATGCGTTTGATGGCCGCTGGTGAGGCTGCGTTTGATGGGCGCTGGTGAGGATGCGTTTGATTGGCGCTGGTGAGGCTGCGTTGGATGGGCGCTGGTGAGGATGCATTTGATGGGTGCTGGTGAGGCTGCATTGAAGGGTGCTGGTGAGGCTGCTTTGAAGGGCGCTGATGAGGCTGCATTGAAGGGTGCTGGTGAGGCTGCATTTGATAGGCTCTGGTGAGGCTGCATTTGATGGGCACTGGTGGGGCTGCATTGAAGGGCGCTGGTGGGGCTGCATTTGATGGGCGCTGGTGGGGCTGCATTTGATGGGCGCTGGTGGGGCTGCATTTGATGGGCGCTGGTGAGGCTGCATTTGATGGGCGCTGGTGAGGCTGCATTTGATGGGCGCTGGTGAGGCTGCATTTGATGGGCGCTGGTGAGGCTGCATTTGATGGGCGCTGGTGAGGCTGCATTTGATGGGCGCTGGTGAGGCTGCATTTGATGGGCGCTAGTAGGCTATATTAATGGGCACTGGTGAGGCTGCATTTGAAGGGTGCTGGTGAGGCTGCATTTGATGGGTGCTGGGGAGGCTGCATTTGATGGGCGCTTCATTAAAAAGGTGGGGTTTACATGGGCCAGGGAAAGGGGGTGGAGTCAGGGGTGGAGCCCAGGGGGGAGGCAAAATGAGGTTTCGCCTAGGGCGTCAAAAATCCTTGCATCAGCCCTGGATGCTGCCATGGATAGGCACCAGAAAAGGAAAATGACAGAAAGGTAAGTATTCAATTTTCCATTTTGTGCTCTGGATTGAGATAAGTACACACTATAGAGGGTTATGCTTTGTTCATTTTTCATGTGTAAGGTTTACAACCACTTGAACTAATCCCTACTCAGAAGTCTTCAAGCAGAGAGGAATACCATGCTCACCTAGGAGAGAATGATGGAAGTACAAGGACAGTAGAGTTGCCACCTCATCCCTTTAAATCCGAACACATATTAATTACACAGGTTCTGTGGCTGATTAAGGTGGTAATTAAACTCACTTGTTGCCTTATCTACATTGAATTAGCCTCAGAACCTGTGTAATTCAAAGGTGTTCGAGTATAAGGGATGAGGTGGCAACTCTAAAGGACAGGTCCTGCAATAAAAATCGTTTTTTAATAATAAAAAGAAAATGGTAAATAAAAGGGTGAGATGAAGAGGAAATGAGAGAAAGTGGTTTATAATGAAGAAGGTGTGTATTATACAAGTCTATATCCCAGAGATATAAAAGACACAGAAGCCATGGCTCCCAATGACAGACATTAGAGAACCTATACACACACACACACGTGACTCCTTGCCGCTTGTCATCCACCTTCCATCTCTTCTCCTACAACCCACCAACACTCAACACCTCCGCCTCCTGATTGGCTCCATCGTCCTGCTGCTTCTGATTGGCGGAGACAGATTCGGCGTCACCTGCATCCAAGCGCCGTCCGCGGATATGACAGAACAGAGAGCCGAGCGCTGCCCAGATCTGTGCGATGTGTATTGTATGTGGAGCGGCCGGCGATAACCTTCCACGTCCATTCCTCTCATCATAAACCTATTCCCTATCAACAGGTACGCCTTTGTATGTGTACTTGTACACATTGCCAGCGCTCCGCCATTTCCGAGGCCTTAGAAATAGCGCATTGTAGAGTCCAGAAGGTTCTACAAACTACAGATCCCAGCCAGCTTTGCGGTGGAAGGAGGACGCCATTTCCGGTCCGCAGTGTCAGGAGAGGAAGTTGTGATTGTTTGTATGTGTGATGGTAGAGGGAGGAGTCAGGGTGTGATGTGATCATTGTATTGGGCAGGCAGTGATAATAGCCGGCTTGATGGACAGTGGGGAGGCTTCAGTACAAAGTGCAGCGATCTTCCTCTTTTCCCCGGAACCCTGCAGTGCAGTATTGAATGAGTGACTCTGCATGTTCTCTCTACAGGAAGGAAAGCTTCAAGGATCGGCTCAACGATGAAAATCAAGGATGCAAAGAAACCATGTAAGTGACTTCTGCTGTTTTAGCCCTGATTAAACCACTTAGTGAAATGTTATCTTTATTATAGGCTCTTTTTTTTCCCCTAAGACAGGCAGATGGTATCATGATCTCCACCCATTCCGAGGAAGCCTTGTGTTTATTGATAAAAATACAAGGCTTACTGTGAAAGGTTGAGCCGCACTTAGCCTGACTCAGTTTTTTTCCCGGGGAGTGGGACAGGAAGTCCCCCGTACCACTGCCAGAACGCAGCGCTGTATACTGTATGTAACTAATGCTGCTTACTGTTTATCCAGCTTGGCTCAGCCTGACTATTTACCTACTTCCCACCGGCCACTGCACATAAACGGCTGGGTGGGCACTTCCTCCTTCTGAGTGGACGTTCCTCAATGTCCCTCAGAAGGAGTAGGATTTTGCAGCGGTGCGATCCCGATGCATTGGTGGCACCCGGACACAGCGCATCTCAGATCGGCAGGAGGGCTCTGTGATTGGCCCTTCTGATCACATGATGGCTGTGATGTAAATAGAGAGACGGTTGCTAGGCGATCGGCTCTCCTTCTCCTCACACGGAGCTTGTCAGTGAGGAGAAGGAGAGCGGATCTCTGCAGCCGGCTGGTGATCCGTGTGTATGAGCTGTTTTTTTTACACACTGATCACCGGGCTAGTGTCCCCACACAGTAAAATCATGTGTCCCAGTATAATCATCTGTCCATGATCACACAAACCAATTATTATACACTTATCAGGATTTTTTTTTTTTGACCATAGACATAGCAGAATACATTTTGACCTAAATGTATGATGAAATTTGATTTTATTGGATATCTTTTGAAACAGAAAGTAGAAAAATATAGTTTTTTTTTTTTTTTTTTTTTTTTTTAAATTTTCACTTTTTTTCGCTTATATCGCAGCAAATAAATACCACCAAAAGAAAGCTCTATTTGTGTAAACAAAATTATAAAAATTTAATTTGGTTACAGTGTAGCATTACCGGGCAATTCAAAGTGCGAGAGCACTGAAACCTGGAAATTGGTCTAGGAAGGAAGGGGGTGAAAGTGCCCAGTATTGAAGTGGTTAAAGTTGTCGCATACCCTTACATATACCCAATGAAGTGACTGGCCTTAGGCGAAACACAAAGATTAAACAAATCCTTGTACCTGTTTATCTGCAGTCTTCTCTTCTCTACAGTTGTTCAAAGCTCAGAATTAAGAAAGCTTGTCAGAGCTGTCAGATAAATGGGGGTGGAGAACTGAAATTGCACTCTGCAGAGCTCAGTGAGGAGAGCTCTGACAGCTGATTGGAAGGAAGGGACACACACCCCTTTCTCGCAGCACACAGGAACAGAGATGAGGCTGTCAATCAGCTGGAGATCTCTCTCCTGTCATGTTTTTTTTACTCTTGGTGTCAGGAAAATTTGTCAGAAGTGACTCATGCTGATAGCTGAAGAATGGGCAGCACTTAGAAATGACACTTAGTGCTTTGAATTGAGACATGTACACACTATAGAAGAATATGCTTTGTTCATATTTAATATCTGAGGTTTACAACCACTTCAATACCAGGCACTTTCACCCCCTTTCTGCCCAGGCCAATTTTCAGCTTTCAGCGCTGTCGCGCTTTGAATGACAATTGCAAAAACAACATTTTTATCTTTTGAAACAGATGCAGCTTTATTTTGGTGGTATTTAAGTACCACTAGTTTTTTTATTTTTTGCTAAACAAATAAAGAAAAAAAGACCAAAAATTTTGAAGAAAAAAAAGTTTTGCTTTATTTCTGTTATAAAAAAACCCCAAACAGGTAATGGGACTTTAAAGGCATTAAAAAAAAGAATAATTTATTAATTGCAAAAAACACAAGAAAATTTAGTACAAAATCACAATAAACATATAAACGTAAGGATAATAGTAATCATAGAACCACTAAGAACAAGAGCGTGAAGCAGTCATGGTGTATGTGAAGTCTTCTACATGGCCCTACGCGTTTCGGGATTTATCTGGAGCGTCCCTTCATCAGGGGCACTAAAATCGCACTATCAAAATCAGAAAATCTTATATCAATAAACTGTTACGTAAATACATAATTGCATGAGTCACTTCTGACACATTTTTTTTTCTGTACAAAATTTTCTTGTGTTTTTTGCAATTAATAAATTATTCTTTTTTTTTTTTTAATACTCAGTTGTCTTTAAAGTCCCATTACCTGTTTGGGGGTTTTTTATTCTTTACATCCAGGGATGATGGCAACCTATATGATCTATTTGGATGGCTTCCTTTTTTAAAATATTTCTGTTATAACAGTCTGTAAATAAGTAAATTTTCTCCTGCACTGATGAGGCACTGACCGGCATCACTGGTGGGCACTGTCTGGCATCGCTGATGGTGCTGCACTGATAATCATTGCAGATCCCCCCCTGTCAGGAGAGCCGCTTATTGGCTCACCTCTACTCGTGCTGTCAGCGTGAATAGAGGAATGCTAATAACCGGCACTTCCTAGTTACACTGTGATCAGCTGTGATTAAACAGTGGAGAGCAGTGATTTTTCACTGTGCCCCTCTAGCACTTACTGGAGCGGGATGGGCGCAGCTGGTTTCAGCTCTCAGCAGTGTGTACCCTGCATTAGAGTTGGTTCCAGAACAATGGGTAACAGTAAATCTTAAAATGGGGTCAACCATCTGAGAGGGAAATTCGCACTTTGTAGAGATTTCCTTGCACTTTCTGTTGAGTCTCTGAAATAGAAGGTGAAGGGAAATCTCCATAGCGGGTCAAAGAAAACATAAAGTGATGGTTTATCCATTCTGTACTTTTTTTATCGAAACATTTGGTTATACATATACCTTAGAATATTAAAACAAAGCAAACTTTTTATTGTCTTCTATTACCATTTCATCCTTGTAGAATTAATGATCCTCTAGCTAACCTCATTTGGCGTTTGAATGTTTTAAAGGAGTTGTAAAGGCAGAAGTTTTTTTTTTTTTATTCTATTGCATTCTATTCATTATGGAAAAAAAAAAAAAAAAAAAAAAAAAAACCTTCTGTGTGTAGCAGCCTTCCCAGCACCCTCTAATTACTTACCTGAGCCCCATCTCTCTCCAGCGATGTTCACAGGTGTCTTAGCCATCCAGGACTCTCCTAATTGGCTGAGACACAGCAGTGGCGCCATTGGCTCCCGCGGCTGTCAATCAAAGTCAGTTAGTCAATCGGGAGAGAAGGGGCCGGGTCGGGGCTCCATGTCTGAATGGACACACATGGAGCTGTGACTTGGCTCGTGTGCCCCTATAGCAAGCTGCTTGCTGTGGGGGCACTCAACAGGAGGGAGGGACCAGGAGCACTGAAGAGGGACCTGAGAAGAGGAGGATCTGGGCTGCTCTATGCAAAACCAACTGCACAGAGCAGGTAAGTATAACATGTTTGTTATACGGGACTTTACAATCACTTTTTAAGGTACAAAGTAGAGTAAAAACCAAGTGTAAATATTCTGACTGTTTTTTTTTTTTTTCTTCCTTTGCTCAGCTTTCCCATGGTTTGGTATGGACATTGGTGGCACACTAGTGAAACTAGCCTATTTTGAACCGATCGACATTACAGCAGAAGAAGAGCAAGAGGAAGTAGAAAGCTTAAAGAGTATACGTAAATATCTGACTTCCAATATAGCCTATGGCTCCACAGGCATACGGGATGTTCATTTGGAGCTGAAAGACTTGACGCTGTTTGGAAGAAGGGGAAATCTGCACTTTATTCGTTTTCCAACCCATGATCTACCAACATTTATTCAAATGGCAAGGGATAAAAAATTTTCAACTCTTCACACAGTTCTGTGTGCCACTGGAGGTGGGGCTTATAAATTTGAGGAAGACTTTCGTACAGTAAGTATCCTTAACTCAATTTTTAATTATAGTTGGGATTTTTCATATTTTTTCTAAATACATTTTTAAATGGTTTTACTGTACTTGAATTTCTTCTGCCTCTAAATCCCAACTCTGACACAAGAAAACACTAGCCTTGCAGTGGGGCCACTCCCACTACAAGGGTTAAAATGGTATTAAACCCCAAACAAAAATGTATTGTATTGCAGCTTACCAATCATTAGATGTGGTGGTTGCATCAATTTTCTTTTATTTGGCCTTTTTCTCTCTGTTTTCACCTGGTGATCTGGCCAGTAACACACTTCCTGTATTAGTGAGACACAACTCTGATGCAGTGAGCACAGGAGGCACATTTAAGCTAAACTCCAGCTCACACTTCAGTTACAGCAAACTTTTATTTTTCCTTTTGCAGTAAAGGTTTCGCATGATTAAATTAAAGCTAATCATTTTAATCCCTCCTGCCAGTGTTAATTGGTTTGTCTCATCCATGTAAACTGATACATTCTGCTGGGGAGCTTGAGTTTGTGAAAAATAACAAACTTGCTGGCTGGATCACAAGATGAAATTAGAAGAAAGCCTTAAAAAAGGAAGCTGATGCAGTAATTAAGCCAGTAAGTCTGTTATTTTTCAAAAGCACAAGCTGTCCTGCAGATGTGGCAGTTACACGGATAAGTCAAACTATTTACCGCTGACAGGGGTGCTTACAATGATTAGCTTTTATTTATGTAAAACCTTTATCCCAAAATGAAAAAAAGCTGTGTGCTATAACTGCTTAAAGCTGTAGTAAACCCGCTGACCCTTTTTTTTTTTTTTTTTTTTTTTTTTTATACACCTGTAAGGTAAAGGGCATAATGAGCTAGTAGCTACTAACTCTTTATGAAATACTTACCTTAGAACGATGCATCCTTATCTTACCTGGTCCACGCCGAGGTAGCTGACATGTTGCCTCGGCGTGTCTTCTGGGTATCGCGGCTCCAGCGCTGTGAGTGGCTGGAGCCGCGATGTCGTCACTCCCGCGCATGCGTGCGGAAGACTTCTTTCCGGCAAGGTCCGGCATCTTCCGGGCTTTCAGCCGAGAATTCCCTGTGCGCATGTGCCGCTGCAGTCAGCGGCTCATTACAAGGGGAATATCTCCTAAACCGTATAGGTTTAGGAGATTTTTTTTTTTTCTTTACCTACAGGTAAGCCTTATTATAGGCTTACCTGTAGGTAAAAGTTGAAATTTTGACTATACAACCACTTTAAAAAGTACTAGCTGGATTTTGGCTTCAGTTTGTTTAGTGTATTTAATCACTGCAATGCCTCTATCTATAGATACATAGAGGTATTGCAGTGGTTAAATATACTAAACAAATTGAAGCCAAAATCCAGCTAGTACTTTATAAGCAGTTATAGCACACAGCTTTTTTTCCTTTTGCGATAAAGGTTTTACATAAAAGCTAATCATTATAAGCACTCCTGTCAGTGGTAAATAGTTTGACTCATCTGTGTAACTACCACATCTGTAGGGCAGCTTGTTCTATATAAATAAATAAAATATATATATATATATATATATATATATATATATATATATATATATATATATATATATATATATATATATATATATATATAAAACATTTATTTATTTATTTTTTTCAGCCTTGTATTGTGGTGGGTATATACACCAGGACCATGGTTAAGGCTACAACCATGATCCCGGTACCATTTTGTTCTGTTGGCAATTCCCAATCCGGTAAAAGTGATCAGAGTGGCGATTTCAGTTGGAGGTCTAAAAGACCCCAGATCTCTCCATAAAGAAGACCTATCATAGTCAAAGGGATCACAAGGGATGTTGTTCATCCCTTGTGATAGCAATAAAATTGGTCAAAAAATAAATGAGTGAAGGGACAGTGTAGAAATCAAATTGAATAAAAATTTGAAAGCACCTACAACCCCCCCCAACCCTTCACATGCTCACACACAAAGACAAACGCGCATATACGTCCCACACGCATATGTAAACGATGATCGTACAACACATGAACTCTCACCACAAACATCGGTGAGCAGTAATTCTAGAGCCAGACCTCCTGTGTACCTAAACTGGTATAATCTGTAAAGGCTTTTAAATCATCGCCTATGGATAATTTAATGTACTGTAGCTTGTCGTTGTTCTGCATCCTTGTGCAATTTTAAAGTGAGCCATGTTTGGTATCTACAATGGAATGTAAAAATATATGAACCCCTTGGAATAACTAGTTTTCTCCCCTCGTCTTTCAGGACAGCACCTGGAGAGAGCGCAGCTCCACCCACTTTTCCCAGGAAACACTGTAGTCAGTTTTTTCTTTAAAGACAGGACGCTTCCACCATGGCCTCAGTTGTAGTGTTTCCTCCGCCATGGTGGAAGCGCTGCAGGGAGCCAGGGGTATGCTGCGCTTTCTCCAGGTGGAGAGAGTTGGGGGCATACCGGTATTTCGTTTTTTTTCTGTACACAGGCCAGCCCAGCTTCCTCCCTTACGTGCGGGGGTTGCTCCGGCGTCCTCCCCTCTTCATACCCGGCGAGGGTCAGGCTGCTGGGGGTCCCCGCTCCCTCAGACCGGCAGCTAGCTGGGGAGGAGCGGCGTCTCCTCTTCATCCCCAAAGCTCAGCCTTCCGGGTTCCGGTGGCAAGCGCGTCACTACGGCCGGGGGCGGGACCTCCAGCGGCGCGATGCGGCTTCCGGTTCCGGCCGCTGGAATGCAGGAGTAGAGGGCGGTCTCTTTCGGCTGACATAATTTCTGGTCCTCGCAGCGGTGAGCGGACCGGGAAACTTTAAATACAGGCACCAGACACCTTTGGGAATCCTGGCAGCATGGAGGAGGAACAATCGGTGGTGGCAGGAGCAGGAGCCACACAAGTCAGCCAGGCCCAGGTAAGCGGGGACAGCGGTCTCTGTAACTTACTCTATGGGCATGTTTTAGTTTCCCTCTTTGTTAAATTCTGGGAATTTTAAAGAGCCTGCAACACTCTTCCTGTGTATTGAAGCAGGAAGTAAGTGTGTTTAAGAATTGTGAAGTAAATCTGTGGGGGATTTACTGGCTGAGTTTAAGTAGAGGGGTTAAAGTGTTAGATCCTCCATTTTTTCAGCATGCTGTTTGTTTGTAGGGTAAAAACATACGGTTTTATTTGCTTATGTATTTCAGAAGGCAAAAGAAAAGACCAAACATTCCTCTTTTTCTGTTAAAAGGAAATGCCCATCTTGTAAAAATGTGCTTAAAGAGTCTTGGGCAAAAGTGTTATGCAAAGGATGTATTGCAGACTTAGTAAAAGAGGAAACCACTCCTACTACACCTGTGGTTCAGCAAGATTTACTGAGCTCTTTCAGAAAAGATTTGGCTAATACTTTTGAATCATTCAGGTCTTATCTTGACAAACGTCCAGCTGCAGGTAGCAGCTCAGTACCTCGTTCCCAGTCCTCTGTTTCTGCATACAGAGGGGGCAGTGACTCGGAAGAAGAAGATCGTAGCGTGGCTACGGAATCTGAGGAAGAAGCAGAGGAAGAGAGAATCTTCTTCTTCTTCTTCTTCTCGCTATAAATTATCTCTAGAGGAGGTGGATGATCTGCTAAAAACTATCCACACTACTCTAAATATTACAGAGGATAAAACCCTGTTATCGTTACATGACAAAATGTTTCAAGGCATGGGTGAAGTGAAGCACAGGGTGTTTCCGGTGCAGAAGTTTCTGTCAGAAACAATTAAAAGGGAATGGAAGGACCCAGCGAGGGCCCCTTTCTTTTCTAGATCCCTCAAACGCAGGTTTCCCTTTGAAGAAGATAGCACACAGGTCTGGAACAAAAAACCTAGACTGGATGCGGCTTTCTCTCAAGTGTCGAGAAACACCGACCTTGCGTTTGAGGACATGGGTATCCTCAAGGATCCCATGGATAAAAGGGCTGACTCCCTGCTGAAGAAAGATTGGGATTCCACCCTAGCAAATCTAAAGCCAGCTATGGCCTCAACAGTGGTGGCCAGAAACCTAGAGCATTGGCTGGAACAACTAAAAGCTCACATCGAGGCAGGGACCCCTCGTAAAGATCTTTTAGAGACACTACCGGTGTTACTGAAAGCAGTAGGATATATAGCAGATGCTTCAGCTGAATCAGTCAGGATGTCAGCCAGATCCTCTGCCTTAATTAATTCAACTCGTAGAGCTTTATGGGTCAAGACGTGGACCGGAGATACAGCCTCAAAGACCAAGCTGTGTGGTCTACCCTTTGAAGGGGATTTGGTTTTTGGCCCGGGTCTTGAAGCCATACTGGAAAGAACGGCTGACAAGAAAAAGGCTTTCCCCATTAAGAAAAAGGTGATCCCTCAGGGCAGTAAAAATTTTCGATCTTTTCGGAAAACCTCAGATACAAAGGAGACAGGTTATAAAAGACCTTGGAGGTCTCAGAGAGGCAGGGGCAAGTCAGGGGTGCTATTTTCGCCCCCCTACCCCGAATACAAAGAGCCAGTGACTGTCCTCCGACTGTGGGAGCGAGGTTACAGACCTTCTTTCCACAGTGGCAGAGTATAACAGACAGTCCGTTTTATCCTCAAAACCATAAAAGAGGGTTACGGGCTGGAGTTTTCCCAACCACCTCCGGTTCGGCTTTTTATAACTCAAGCTCCCAGAGATCCAGAAAAGCTTGCAGCTATGACTACAATTCTACAGGAATTAATTCAGCAAAAGGTGATCTTAAATGTTCCCCCCCAAAGAAGTGGAACAGGGGTGCTATCCGCACATATTTCTGGTAAAGAAGCCTTCAGGCAAATTCAGATTAATTCTGAACCTGAAGATTCTCAACAGATTTGTCGGGTACAAAAAATTCAAGATCGATACGATCTTTTCAGTAAGGGGTCTCCTGATCCCAAACTGTTTTATGGTACCCATAGACCTGAGGGATGCATATCTCCATGTGCCTATAGCCCCAGCATCACAAAAACACCTCAGATTTGCAATCAGGATGGGAGAGTCTATCATACATCTTCAGTTCAGAGCTCTCCCTTTCGGGCTGTCATCCTCTCCAAGGATATTCACGTAGATCCTGGCAGAGGCCTTAGCCCCTCTCAGAGTAGAGGGAATCTTGATTGTCCCATATTTAGACGATCTTCTATTTGCCAAAACGAGGCACGTATTAGAGAAGGATCTGGAAAGGACAAAGAGTCATCTGGAGAGCCTGGGCTGGTTAATAAACAAGGAAAAATCAAACATGATTCCATCACAGATAATAAAATTTCTAGGTTACACTATAGATTCCATATAGGAGAGAATCTTTCTCCCAGAGGAAAAGATTGTAAAACTTCAGAATGCGGTAAAAAAGACCCAGACAAACCTGCCGATTTCCATCAGGGCAGCAATTCAAGACAATCTTGAAAAATTGGTCCTATGGAGAGTCCCTAGAAAAAATCATAATAATATCCCCCCCGAGTTCAGAGGAAACTCTGGTGGTGGAGGAGTCATTCCAATCTGGTCGGGGGTCTGCTTTGGTGTTTTCCCCGGGAGAGGAGGTTAACAACAGATGCGAGTTCCTGGGGTTTGGGCGCCCACCTGGAAGGACAGATGGCTCAGGGGAATTGGACGAACAGGGAAGCCAGGAGATCCTCCAATTGGAGGGAACTAAGGGCTATTCTCCTATGACTATGGGCTTTCGAGAAACTAGTCCAGGGTCACCATGTTCAAGTACTATCAGACAATGCCACAGCAGTGGCATATGTGACAAGACAAGGAGGTACGAGAAGCAAAGTCTTGTTAGCCTTGTCCCTTCAGATTCTATCCTGGGCAGAAAACAATTTAAAGTCCCTAACAGCGGTACACTTAAAGGGAGATCTGAATCTAGTGGCCGACTTTCTAAGAGAAAGGATACTAGAGGCAGAGTGGAGTCTAAACAAGGAGGTATTCCAAAAATTAACAGAGAAATGGGGAGCTCCTCAGATAGACCTGTTCGAATCCCAGAAAAATTCAAAGGTGAAAGCGTATTATTCACTAAACAGGTAAGATCAGGCGAGAGGGTTGGATGCGCTGGCACAACCATGGAACTTCCACTTGTGCTACGCCTTTCCCCCCTTTCAAATGATCCCTTTGGTTTTAAAGAAACTACAAGAGTCCACAAGTATGATCCTAGTGGCTCCTTTTTGGGCCAAGAAGCCCTGGTTTGCAACTATACAGAGGATGGCGGTGGAACCACACTGGGTCCTTCCACTTCAAAAAGATCTCTTAACCCAGGGTCCCCTTCAGCATCCAAATATCTACCAGCTCAAGCTGACGGGGTGGTTACTGAAGAGCAGATTCTAAAAAGAAAAGGCTTCTCAGATAAACTGGTGTCGACCCTGTTAAGTAGCCGAAAAAAGGTTACCAGAGGTATTTATTTTAAAACATGGAAGCGGTTTAATTCCTGGTGCATGACTAAAAAATGTTCACCACAGGAATTGCCTTCAATATTAGAGTTTCTCAGTGAAGGAATGGAGATGGGTTTGGCAGCCAGTAACCTAAAAGTGCAAGTGGCTGCCTTGTCGGTTTTTCTTGAGAGAAAGTTATCTCAAGAGCCGTTTATAATTAGATTTTTTAAAGCATTGGCCAGGCTTAGGCCAATACCTTTTTTAAATCCTTTCCTAAATGGGATTTATCATTGGTGCTACAGGGGTTGATCAAATCACCTTTTGAGCCCCCAGAGGAAGCAACTATAAAATTATGGTCGCTCAAATTAGTCCTGTTGGTAGCAATTACCTCGGCCAGAAGAGTTAGTGAGTTACAAGCTCTATCTATAATAGAACCCTTTTGCTTTATATTTCCAGACCGGGTAGTGCTGAAAACTGACCCGGGTTTTTTGCCAAAAGTTGCAACCGCTTTTCATAGGGCACAAGAGATAATTTTACCTACTTTTTGTCCTACACCATCCAACTCTAAAGAGGAGTCTTTTCATACTCTGGATGTGAGAAGATGTTTTATTTAGAAATCACGAGAGACTTTAGGAAGTCAAATTCTCTTTTTATTCTTTTCTCTGGATCTCGTAAGGGTCATAGTGCTTCCAAAAGCACTATAGGCAGATGGCTAAGAATGGCTATTAGTAAAGCCTATAAACATTCAGGGGCTGATCCTCCCACAGGGGTAATGGCCCATTCAACAAGGGCAGTAGCAACGTCCTGGGCGGAAAGAGCAGGGGCTTCTCCAGGTCGGATCTGTAAAGCGGCAACGTGGACAAGCTTCTCCACCTTCACCCGCCACTACAGGTTGGACTTGCTATCAGCATCGGAACAATCGTTCGGCAAGAAAGTCCTGCAGGCGGTGGTCCCACCCTAGAGTAAGTACTCTTTTATCATCTTCAGGTGCTGTCCTGAAAGACGAGGGTAGAAAAACCCTAGTTAGACTTACCGGTAATGGTATTTCTACGAGTCTTTCAGGACAGCACCGATGACCCGCCCTAATGGTTTGTGTTACATGTGGTGTTATTGCTATGTTTTGCTTATCTAATTTCAGCATGGCTGGAGGTACTCTGTGAACAACTGAGGCCATGGTGGAAGCGTCCGGTCTTTAAAGAAAAAACTGACTGCAGTGTTTCCTGGGAAAAGTGGGTGGAGCTGCGCTCTCTCCAGGTGCTGTCCTGAAAGACTCGTAGAAATACCGTTACCGGTAAGTCTAACTAGGGATTTTCTGCAGTAATTTGCCATAAAATGTGATCTGATCCTCATCTACAGTCGGCCATAGATGGTTTAACCACTTGCCGACTGCGCTTTAGCCGATTGACAGCTACAGCGCAGCCGGCTAGTTCTGGTAGGCCGTCATAGGGAGTGTCTGTGATGGCTGGGTCCGCAGGATTCAGTGCATCAGTGTAAAGGGCCAAAGACAGCGGCCCTTTACCACATGATCGCTCCACCCCAATAACTGAGTGGACACTTGTCAGCAAACCGGCATCCCTGCTGGTTCAGCTTGTGCTGCTGCGGTGTCTCTCTCCTCTCCGCTCCTGCTTACACCCTGTATCAGTGAGAGGAGAGAGAAACACCGCAGCAGCATGAGCTGGCACGATCCTGTGTGCGATCTCAGTGCCATCACCATGCCCCATCAATGACATCACAGTGCCCTACAGTGACAATACAGTGCTTATCAGTGTCACTGGATCCTCAGTGCTGTAAAAATGCATTAAAAAATGCATTTTCATTTTCTTTCCACACTTTCTAAAAACTTGTGGAAAAAATTACATGTTCAAAAGACTCCTTATGCTCCATAGAATTTTTTGGTGTGTTTGCTTTCCAAAATGGGGTCGTTTTGTGGGCGTTTCCATTGTCCTGGTCCTAGTGCAACTAGCTTGAAAATGCTAGTTGCTTTGCTGTTTCTGGCTTTCATACTTTTGAATCACACCCCTGGAACAGTCTTGCTGAAAAAAAGGGTCCAGAAAGTGATGCACTTTTTCTGAGTCAGTGCCTCAGAAAGCATAGATCCAGGAGCAATCAGCCTGACCAAGAGAGAGCTACCATTCTCAATGCTCAATTCTATAATCATGAGCTTACTTTAAATATGACAGCTCCATAGTATACTCATCATAGGGAAGACAGATTGTATTGTTTGCCATCGAAGATTACAAATGATGAAAGCACCAACCCACTAGTAAGTGTCCAGAATATCTCTATTTTAGCATTTAAACATATGAAAATCCAACACGGTTTGGGGGCTACTGCAGTGTCCCTTCATCAGGGCTAGAAAGAATGTATTAAAGAAAAAAAAAAAAAAACATGAGGTCCAGCTGACATGCACACTAGCTTAAAAAAACGCTCCTAGCAGCAGATTTTGCTATAGGATGGATGAGAACTGGTTAATCTAAACTCAATTTTTTCCTGCTTTAAGAAGCAAATTGTGTTATTCTATGTGTCCAAGTCAGTCTAGAAGTATTTTTGACGCTTTGGCTTCTGGGAGCAGAAACCCCCCCCCCCCCCCCTTTTTTTTTTTTTTTTTTTTTTTTTTTTTTTTTTTTTTTGAGAGCGATTTGCCAACATAAAGAAAAGTTGAATGCTCCTAACTGCTGCTAAGAGCTGTCACAAAAACGCTATTATGGGTATTTTTCATCCAGTGTTTTTCTGGCATTTTTTTAACTTAGTGTGCATGGAGCCTAAGAAATTTAAAATGATTAAGTCCCAGAATAAAAATATATCTAGAAATCTGGGAAATAAAATATCTTTAAATCATTTTTTTATTATCCTGGGTCATTGGACACAGCCAATGACTGATCAGTGTACCGCCTCACTGCAATTACCATATGGTTACTGTGACCAATCACAGCAGATCACATGACAATTTTAAACAATGGAAGGCTACCTTTCATGCCATCCATTGTGTACAATTTTGTTGCTAGTTGTGATTTGGTTACAGTGATCACATGGTACAGACAGGGCCAATCATAGCCCATCTGTACCATGTGATTAGCTATGGCCAATCCCAGCTAATCACAACAAAACAAACTGAATGAATCAATTCCATGCAGTAAAATGTTTGTTTATAGCATTGAAATTCACTGCTACAAGCAATCGTAATGTGTGTGTGTGTGTGAAAAAAAAAATCCAGATCCCTTTCCCAGAGTAGTACAATGTTACTATGGTAACATTATATTGCCCTGGTCACAGTATGTTTAAAAAAAAGAAAAAAATGTAGTAATTTTAAAAAAACTATTTATTTTTAATCGTACTGTCCCCAGTCAGTGTCCCTGATCACCGCCACACCTGTTATATCAGGGGTCCTCAAACTACGGCCCGCGGGCCACATGCGGCCCGCCGAGGACATTTATCCGGCCCACCCCACCCAGGGCCGGATTCCCGACAGGCCAGGCTCGGGCCGGGGCCAGGTCTGCTCGGCTTGGGCAGGTCCACTCTGCTTCGGCAGGGAGCATATCCGCTCCGCTCAAGCCGCCTCCCCCACCCCAGTAATGGAGGGCTCCGTGTGCCGCGCTGCATGCTGGGAAGTGTAGTTTCCAGCACAGTCCCGCACGGAGGGTGACAGCGAGACAGGAGGCGCGAAGAGTGACAGCGAGAGCGGAGGCTTCAGGCAACAGCCTACTAACAAGTGAGGACCCCTGTCCACCCCACTGTCCCCCCCTCTATCCACCCCTCTGTCCCCCTGTCCACCCCTCTGTCCCCCTGTCCACCCCTCTGTCCCCCTGTCCATCCCACTGTCCCCCTGTCCACCCCTCTGTCCCTCTGTCCCCCTGTCCGTCCGTCCCTCTGTCCCCCTGTCCGTCCGTCCCTCTGTCCCCCTGTCCGTCCCTCTGTCCCCCTGTCCGTCCGTCCCTCTGTCCCCCTGTCCGTCCGTCCCTCTGTCCCCCTGTCCGTCCGTCCCTCTGTCCCCCTGTCCGTCCCTCTGTCCCCCTGTCCGTCCCTCTGTCCCCCTGTCCGTCCCTCTGTCCCCCCCCCCTGTCCATCACTCTGTCCACCCCACTGTCCCCCCCTGTCCACCCCACTGTCCCCCCCTGTTCACTCCCCCACTGTCCCCCTGTCCATCCCACTGTCCCCCTGTCCACCCCACTGCCCCCCCCCTCTGTCCCCCTGTCCACCCCTCTGTCCATCCCACTGTCCCCCTGTCCATCCCTCTGTCCCCCTGTCCATCCCCTATATATATTATTATTTATTATTCATTCTTTTATTCTTTTGCACTACAAAAAAGATGTGTGCATAGGAATTTAGGAATTAGTTCATATTTTTAAACTATAGTGCGGCCCCCCAACAGTCTGAGGTACCGTGAACTGGCCCCCTGTCTAAAAAGTTTGAGGACCCCTGTGTTATATGATGACGCAGTACTGCACTGGTGACCATATGTTGGAAAAAAACATTTTTTTATTTTTTTTTATTTTCCAAAAAATTTCGACCAAAAAAAAAAAAGACAACTTGCAATGCCTCTTAAATACCTTTTGGACTGTCTACTTTCTAAAAAGGGGTAGTTTTGGGGATATTTGTACTGTCCTGACATTTTTGGGCCTGAAGAAATGAGATAGGCCGCCAGTACATCAGGATTGATCAGTTTTCAGATATACAGTATCTCACAAAGTGAGTACACCCTGACATTTTTGTAAATATTTTATTAAATCTTTTCATGTGACAACACTGAAGAAATGACACTTTGCTACAATGTAAAGTAGTGAGTGTACAGCTTGTATAACAGTGTAAATTTACTGTCCCCTCAAAATAACTCAACACACAGCCATTTATGTCTAAACCGCTGGCAACAAAAGTGAGCACACCCCTAAGTGAAAATGTCCAAATTGGGCCCAAAGTGTCAATATTTTGTGTGGCCACCAATATTTTCCAGCACTACCTTAACCCTCTTGGGCATAGAGTTCACCAGAGCTTCACAGGTTGCCACTGGTGTCTTCTTCCACTCCTCCATGACGACATCACACAGCTGGTGGAGAGAGACCTTGCACTCCTTCACCTTCCATTTGAGGATGCTCAATAGGCTTTAGGTCTGGAGACATGCTTGGCCAGTCCATCACCTTTACCCTCAGCTTCTTTAGCAAGGCAGTGGTCGTCTTGGAGCTGTGCTTGGGGTTGTTATCATGTTGGAATACTGCCCTACAGCCCAGTCTCCGAAGGGAAGGGATCATGCTCGGCTTTAGTATGTCACAGTACATGTTGGCATTCGTGCTTCTCTCAATGAACTGTAGCTCCCCAGTGACGACGGCACTCGTGCAGCCCTAAACCATGACACTCCTACCACCATGCTTGACTGTAGGCAAGACACACTTGTCTTTGTACTCCTCACCTGGTTGCCGCCACACACACTTGACATCATCTGAACCAAATAGGTTTATCTTGGTCTCATCAGACCACAGGACATGGTTCCAGTAATCCATGTCCTTTGTCTGCTTGTCTTCAGCAAACTGTTTGCGGGCTTTCTTGTGCATCATCATTAGAAGAGGCTTCCTTCTGGGACGACAGCCATGCAGACCAATTTTATGCAGTGTGCGTTGTACGGTCTGAGCACTGACAGGCTGACCCACCCCTCCAACCTCTGCAGCAATACTGGCAGCACTCATACGTCTATTTCCCAAAGACAACCTCTGGATATGACGCTGAGCACGTGCACTGAACGTCATTGTTCAAACATGGAGAGGCCTGCTCTGAGTGAAACCTGTCCTGTTAAACAGCTGTATGGTCTTGGCCACAGTGCTGCAGCTCAGTTTTAGGGTCTTGGCAAAATTCTTATAGCCTAGGCCAGGGGTCCTCAAACTACGGCCCGCGGGCCACATGTGGCCCGCCGAGGACATTTATCCGGCCCACCCCACCCAGGGCCGGATTCCCGACAGGCCAGGTCGGCTCGGCTTGGGCAGGTCCACTCTGCTTCGGCAGGGAGCATATCCGCTCCGCTCAAGCCGCCTCCCCCACCCCAGTAATGGAGGGCTCTGTGTGCCGCGCTGCATGCTGGGAAGTGTAGTTTCCAGCACAGTCCCGCACGGAGGGTGACAGCGAGACAGGAGGCGCGAAGAGTGACAGCGAGAGCGGAGGCTTCAGGCAACAGCCTACTAACAAGTGAGGACCACTGTCCACCCCTCTGTCCCCCTGTCCACCCCTCTGTCCCCCTGTCCATCCCACTGTCCCCCTGTCCACCCCTCTGTCCCCCCCTCTGTCCCCTTGTCCGTCCCTCTGTCCCCCTGTCCGTCCCTCTGTCCCCCTGTCCGTCCCTCTGTCCATCCCACTGTCCCCCTGTCCATCCCACTGTCCCCCTGTCCATCCCTCTGTCCCCCTGTCCATCCCTCTGTCCCCCTGTCCATCCCTCTGTCCCCCTGTCCATCCCTCTGTCCCCCTGTCCATCCCTCTGTCCCCCTGTCTACCCCCCTGTCCACCCCTCTGTCCCACTGTCCCCCTGTCCACCCCCCCACTGTCCCCCTGTCCACCCCACTGCCCCCCCCTCTGTCCCCCTGTCCACCCCTCTGTCCATCCCACTGTCCCCCTGTCCATCCCTCTGTCCCCCTGTCCATCCCTCTGTCCCCCTGTCCGTCCCCCTGTCCATCCCTCTGTCCCCCTGTCCATCCCTCTGTCCCCCTGTCCATCCCTCTGTCCCCCTGTCTACCCCCCTGTCCACCCCACTGTCCCCCTGTCCACCCCTCTGTCCCACTGTCCCCCTGTCCACCCCACTGCCCCCCCCTCTGTCCCCCTGTCCACCCCTCTGTCCATCCCACTGTCCCCCTGTCCATCCCTCTGTCCCCCTGTCCATCCCCTATATATATATATTATTATTTATTATTCATTCTTTTATTCTTTTGCACTACAAAAAAGATGTGTGCATAGGAATTTAGGAATTAGTTCATATTTTTAAACTATAGTGCGGCCCCCCAACAGTCTGAGGTACCGTGAACTGGCCCCCTGTCTAAAAAGTTTGAGGACCCCTGGCCTAGGCCATCTTTATGTAGAGCAAAAATTCTTCTTTTTTTTTCTGATCCTCAGAGTTCTTTGCTGCCCATTCACACCCGAGACCTTGTAATACTAGCGAGTCACATGACATTGGGGAGGGAAAATGGCTAATTTTCACTTAAGGGTGTACTCAATTACTTTTGTTGCCAGCGATTTAGACATTAATGGCTGTGTGTTGAGTTATTTTGAGGGGACAGCAAATGTACAATGTTATACAAGCTGTACAGTCACTACTTTACATTGTAGCAAAGTGTCATTTCTTCAGTGTTGTCTCACATGAAAACATATAATAAAATATTTTCAAAAATGTGGGGGTTATACTCACTTTTGTGAGATACTGTATACCATAATCTTTGGACTCCTATAATTTTCCTACAGACTAATATACAGTAGTACCTTGGGTTATGAGCATAATTAATTCCAGAAGCATGCTTGTAATCCAAAGCACTCGTATATCAAGCGAGTTTCCCCATAGGAATCAATAGATAATTCATACCAGTGTCACTGCTAATGTATGCAGTACTACATGTGGCCAGAGGTGGGGGTGGCGCCGGAAACGCGCGGAGCCGCGCCGAGTGTCACCGGCACCCCCGCACCACTGGCCACATGCGGTACTGCACACCCCAAAGGCTTGAATCCTGCTCGTCTTGCGAGACATGCTCGCAAATAGTCAAGAATTTAAAAAAAAAAAAAAACGCTTGTATTGCGAAACGCTTGTAAACCGCGTTACTTGCAATCCGAGATTTTACTGTACACTGATTTGGGTAACTTTCACCAAATAAATGTAGCAGAAAACATTTTGACCTAAATTTATGAAGAACAATCATTTGCAAAATTTTATAACCCAAACACTTTTTTTTTTTTTATTTTAAATTTTCGGTCTTTTTTTAGTTTAGCAAACAATTAAAAAACCCAGTGGTGAATAAATGCCATCAAAAGAAAGCTCTAGTTGTGTGAACAAAGTTATAAAAAATTTCATTTGGGTACAGTTGCATGACCGCGCAATTGTCATTCAAAATGTGACATCTCTGAAAGCTGAAAATTGGCCTGGTCAGGAAGGGGGTAAAAGTGCCCTGTATTAAAGTGGTTAATAACAAAAACAAGAGTACCAAATCATAATAGCATCTTTATTACATTTAAAATCCAAAAGAGATTATGATTTAAAATAGTATAATTGTAGGGATAATGAAAATAATGTTATAGGATGTATACATGGCAGGGTATAAAAATCAAACAGTAAGGTATAAAGTATGTATGTATGTATGTACGTGTGTATGTGTGTGTGTATATATTAATATAATTTATATTGTAATGTAATTATAGTGGGGACGGAAAGTATTTTCAGACCCCCTTAAATTTTTCACTGTTTGTTATATTGCAGCCATTTGCTAAAATTATTTACGTTTTTTTTTCCTCATTAATGTACACACAGCACCCCATGTTGACAGAAAAACACAGAATTGTTGACATTTTTGCAGATTTATTAAAAAAGAAAAACTGAAATATCACATGGTCTTAAGTATTCAGACCCTTTGCTCAGTATTTAGTAGAAGCACCCTTTTGATCTAATACAGCCATGAGTCTTTTTGGGAAAGATGCAACAAGTTTTTCACACCTGGATTTGGGGATTCTCTGCCATTCCTCCTTGCAGATCCTCTCCAGTTCTGTCAGGTTGGATGGTAAACGTTGGTGGACAGCCATTTTTAGGTCTCTCCAGAGATGCTCAATTGGGTTTAAGTCAGGGCTCTGGCTGGGCCATTCAAGAACAGTCACGGAGTTGTTGCGAGGCCACTCCGTTATTTTAGCTCTGTGCTTAGGGTCATTCTCTTGTTGGAAGGTAAACCTTCGGCCCAGTCTGAGGTCCTGAGCACTCTGGAGAAGGTTTTCGTCCAGGATATCCCTGTACTTGGCTGCATTCATCTTTGCCTCGATTTCAACCAGTCGTCCTGTTCCTGCAGCTGAAAAACGCCCCCACAGTATGATGCTGCCACCACCATGCTTCACGTGTTGGGACTGTATTGGACAGGTGATGAGCAGTGCCTGGTTTTCTCCACACATACCGCTTAGAATTAAGGCCAAAAAGTTCTATCTTGGTCTCATCAGACCAAAGAATCTTATTTCTCACCATCTTGGCGTCCTTCAGGTATTTTTTTAGCAAACTCCATGTGGGCTTTTATGTGTCTTGCACTGAGGAGAGGCTTCCGTCGGGCCACTCTGCCATCAAGCCCCGACTGGTAGAGGGCTGTAGTGATGGTTGGCTTTCTACAACTTTCTCCCATCTCCTGACTGCATCTCTGGAGCTCAGCCACAGTGATCTTTGGGTTCTTCTTTACCTCTCTCGCCAAGGCTCTTCTCCCCTGATAGCTCAGTTTGGCCGGATGGCCAGCTCTAGGAAGGGTTCTGGTCGTCCCAAACGTCTTCCATTTAAGGATTATGGAGGCCACTGTGCTCTTAGGAACCTTAAGTGCAGCAGAATTTATTTTGTAACCTTGGTCAGAACTGTGCCTTGCCACAATTCTGTCTCTGAGCTCTTCAGGCAGTTCCTTTGACCTCATGATTCTCATTTGCTCTGACATGCACTGCGAGCTGTAAGGTCTTATATAGACAGGTGTGTGGCTTTCCTAATCAAGTCCAATCAGTATAATCAAACACAGCTGGACTCAAATGAAGGTGTAGAACCATCTCAAGAATGTTCAGAAGAAATGGACAGCACCTGAGTTACATTTGAGTGTCACAGCAAAGGGTCTGAATACTTAGAACCATGTGATATTTCAGTTTTTCTTTTTTAATAAATCTGCAAAAATGTCAACAATTCTGTGCTTTTCTGTCAATATGGGGTGCTGTGTGTACATTAATGAGGGAAAAAAAAAAAATAAAACACTTAAATGATTTTCGCAAATGGCTACAATATAACTAATGCCCTGTACACACGGTCGGACTTTATTCGGACATTCCGACAACAAAATCCTAGGATTTTTTCCGACGGACGTTGGCTCAAACTTGTCTTGCATACACACGGTCACACAAAGTTGTCGGAAAATCCGATCGTTCTGAACGCGGTGACGTAAAACACGTACGTCGGGACTATAAACAGGGCAGCGGCCAATAGCTTTCATCTCTTTATTTATTCTGAGCATGCGTGGACTTTGTCGGTCGGATTTGTGTACACACGATCGGAATTTCCGACAACGGATTTTGTTGTCGGAAAATTTTATATCCTGCTCTCATGCTTTGTGTGTCGGAAAATCCGATGGAAAATGTGTGATGGAGCCTACACACGGTAGGAATTTCCGACAAGGTCCTATCACACATTTTCCGACCGTGTGTACGGGGCATAAGAGTGAAAAATTTAAGGGGGTCTGAATACGTCCCCACTGTGTATGGTATGTGTGTATGTGTGTATATGTGTGTGTGTGTGTGTGTGTGTGTGTGTGTATGTATGTATGTGTGTGTATGTATGTATGTATATATATATATATATATATATATATATATATATATATATATATATATATATATATATATATATATATATATATATATATATATATATATATATATATATATATATATTATATAGCTTTTCATATCTACCTGCCTCACAAATAAACTAACTTTTGGCAGTGCAAAGCTATTACCCTTTCTTGTGCACTCATTTGCTATGTAGAGACTGCCTGCGCCAGACTCGCAGAGGCAGCCCAGAGGACTGGAAACAATGAGGACTTGACAGGGCATGCATGCATGATGTTTCTAGGAATTATGGAATGTGCAGACCCCAGTAGGGTAATCGGGGGACTGTTCATGACGGAGTGAATGCTCCCATCCAGGAGGTTCAAGGAAGAAGCACAGAGGAACCTGGAGGCTGCTACAGTAAAAACATTAAACATTTTTGAAAATCCTTCTGTTAAAAAAATAAATAAATAATATTCCAATGATTAAATGCTCAAGAGGGATGTATTTTTCATAAAAAAAGCTGCGACTTTAGTACTACTTTTAAGCTGAGATACAATCCAATATTTATAAGTGGTGTGTTTTTTTTTTTTTTTTTTTTTTTTTTTTTTTTTTTTGTAATATAGTAATAATATGCATATTTTACTGTCTTTTCATAACACTATCTATTTGCTAACAAAAGTATTATAACAATGATCAGCTTTTGTCAATTTTTTCAGATTGGGAATCTTCAGCTGCACAAGGTGGATGAACTGGATTCCCTTGTTAAAGGATTGCTGTTTATAGATTCTGTCCGTTTTAATGGACAGGCTGAGTGCTATTATTTTGAAAATGCTTCACACCCTGAACAGTGCCAGAAGATCCCATTTAATCTGGATGACCCCTACCCTTTACTAGTTGTGAACATTGGCTCTGGAGTCAGTATTCTAGCAGTTCATTCAAAGGACAGCTATAAGAGAGTCTGTGGAACAAGGTAATAAGCTATGTTCTTTAAGCATAATAGAAAAACAACAGCAAGGGTGCACTATAGCCACGCACCAAACTCACTATGGTCTAAAACTTCACTTTTATTTATACCTGTCTAAAACTCATAATGTAGAAAATAAAAGGGAGTCCTAAAGATGCCATGTTTATGACCTTATAGGGCAGTGCAAAATGAGTGCAAAAATACAAGGTGGTGGGACAGATATGCAACTGCCTTTGTTTTAGGGAGATAACCAGACAGCAAGTATGTCTTTAGCTGCCATTGGTCAATTTTTCTGTCTGAGTGGAGATGTGTATAGGGTAAGGTCAGTATACTGGTCACATACCACAACCCAAAGGCATGGATTGCTACTAAGGATTCCTGTGGTTACTAAAAGGCTCAGCTGCCCATCAAAATCAAATATACCACAATACCCTTCCGGCCTGGAAAATAATGCATTTTTATCAATCCACTATCTCCAACAGTCCACAAAAATCTCCCTTTTCCTTCTGCAACTAAACCCACATTGCCCCAATAAATCTAAGTGCCCATAATTAAAGAAAAAGAATTAAAAACCTCAAAGATCACAAATGTCCCTTAACCCAACATATTTCACCTTTAGAACAAGGCTTCATCAGGGCCATATAGTGCAAAAAGTGTGTTTAAGAAAAGCCCATGGCAAATGGTGGCTGTTTACAGTACAGATCTATTTATAATATGGGTAGGAGCGTGGCTATGTAATACCACGTCCACATGTGATGTCATACATGCGTCATGACACACAGCATGTATTTGCCTATATAAATAACCAAACCCGCTCCAAATGTCCCAATGCATACACTGCAATACAATCCCATCCCTATGTGGGTTTGATGCCCTCACGTGACCATACAGTATATTGCATCCTCCTAATCTGCAATGGGGGGGGAGGGGGGAACATACCACAAACCATATTTGCCATTAACAAGACTTTCAAACTATCTTTCTGCTATATAGGGGGCCTTCAGGCTCTCTCTCATGCTCCATGATGCTAAATTGTTTGGTACTCAGTTACAAATGGTAAGAATGTAAATCCCTAATTAAGATCATATGGTGACCTGGAACCCAGTCATTTATTAAGCATAATACAAGGTTTTCTAATAACTGATCTGTAAGATTTCTACTAGTGGAAAATAACAACTTGCTGTTTATAATTGTATTTTTTTCAGTCTTGGTGGTGGGACCTTCCTTGGCCTTTGCAGTTTACTGACTGGATGTGATAGTTTTGAAGAGGCTCTTGAAATGGCATCATCTGGTGATAGCACAAAAGCAGATAAATTGGTACGGGATATATATGGAGGAGATTATGAACGGTTTGGACTTCCTGGCTGGGCAGTAGCATCAAGGTAACAACATATAATTTGTTTTCATCACAATTTACAATCATTTTTTACATACTGTATGGAACAAATTGACTCAAACTAATCTTATAATTCATTGATAGAGTTTGCCTGTCACATTGAAAATTAAGCATATTTAATAAGCTAAATGATAATGGACAGCAATAATTTTCTGGGAAAGGTGTATATTTCTACTTCTGAGTAACACAATGGTTGCTGAACATACAGGAGACCAAATTAGTTTAGTTGAGGCCACTTTTAAAATACTTTGTTTTAATTTTCCTGGGCAGTTCCACAAAGTTTGCTAATACAATTTCCTTTGCTGGAATCTATAGTGATAAGTTCAGATTGCTAGGGCACAACTAAAAAAAAAAACAAATCCATGTCCTCCCCATTGTGGGTTAGATGCCCTCCAGTATCTCTATATTCCTTAGATTCGTTCTGATGCTCAAATGAATGGGCTGAAGTTGTACTGCACCCGCATCGCAAGAAATTCTCACAAGAACAAACAGTCCACTCCTGTGTGATGGGAACCGGCCCGTGAACCAGTCTGTTGTTTTTCAACAGAACAAGTTCTGCAAATGTAACCGAGTGTTGAGACAAACCTTTTACCACTGAGAGGGGTTCTTAGAATTATCAGATTTTATTTATTCATGTAAAACCTTTATCCCAAACAGAAAAAAAACTCAGCAATTCCCAGCTTGTGTGAAACAAGGCTCTCTCTATTTATTAAAACGTATTTGGACTCGGACAACCGTATCCTTCAGTGTACAATAGCCAGACATGAATGACTTTGCACTTGCAGTAGGCATTCTGCAGCTATTGTTTTGCTGAGGCCTACTTTTTCATCTGTCCCACAGTGTTGTGAGGCCACAATGATGGTGGCAGTGCAAGATACCACTGGGCAGTTTTTAATGTTCCTAGGCCTGGACCATCAATGTAATCTAGTGATCAGAAATGGGAGTGGATGAGATTTGCTTCCTGACGGGCGCCTGTGAGGCAAATTTGTTTGTAGCTGCCTAGGCACAGTCGTATGCAGAAAGCAGCTCTGCTACTTCTAATCAGAAATTATAACCTAATGGTAAATTATACAGAAAAAGTGAAAACCAACTGCTCACTAAGGTATAGTCACCACAGGTATTCTATGCAAATGTAGGTGCAGTGTTCCAGGTATTGCTGACTCACCAGTTAGGTGCAGTCTCCGTGACCCAGACATCAGACATTAAAATCAGGGATAGAATTCCCACTTAAAAAGGGGAGTCACGGGCGGACCAAGCAGCTTAAATAGGAAAAATGCTTTATTGCACAAAAAATATTAACAAACTACAGAAATTGGGTCCCATCACCAACACCTAAATAAAATTAAAACAAAGACAACGTTGGAACATCACGTCATGTCAGACTAGAAGCACACATAATATGGATAATTGTAAAGTATAGCGGCATATAAGGCAGAGAGTGGAGATGTGATAACCGTTGTAAGTTGTACATGTCTAACTGCAGCCATTTTGTCCTGTACATCCTTGTAAAACTCAGATGATTTTACAATAGGCCAAGCTGTTGAAAGTGAAAGCAACAGTTACAGGGGTTCGGGATAATAATGCCAAAACGTAAGGGAAGCTTTTCCCTGCATGTCTGTTTAAGAGTTATCTTCAGTATATCATTTATTTCCATATTATTTTTATTCTTCAGAATGTGATTTCTTTTATTCACGAAGTTGTGTATTCTTCATTTTGCATTACTTATACCTCTTTTCAATTTTTTTTTTTTTTGTAGTTTTGGCAATATGATATACAAAGATAAACGAGAGTCTGCTAGTAAAGAAGATTTGGCTCGTGCTACATTGGTAACCATAACCAATAATATTGGATCAATAGCAAGGATGTGTGCTGTCAATGAGGTAAAGCTTTAATTAAGGTGATAGCATTATGTCAAGGTTTATGCTTAGAATTGACATCATCCTTTCAAATTTATAAAAAAAAAGTGTGTGTGTGTGTATATATGTATGTGTGTATATATGTGTGTGTGTGTGTGTGTGTGTGTGTGTGTGTGTGTGTGTGTGTGTGTGTATGTGTATATATATATATATATATATATATATATATATATATATATATATATATATATATATATATATATATATATATATATATAATTACACTATATTGTCAAAAGTACTGGGACGACTGCCTTTACTGAACTTTAATGGCATCCCAGTCTTTGTCCGTAGGGTTCAATATTGCGTTGGCCCACCCTTTGCTGGTATAACAACTTAAACTTTTCGGTGAAGGCTGTCCACAAGGTTTAGGAGTTTGTCAATGGAAATGTTTGACCATTCTTCCAGAAGTGCTTTTGTGAAGTCAGGCACTGATGTGGATGAGAGAGACTGGCTCGCAGTCTGCACTCTAGTTCATTCCAAAGGTGTTCTGTTGGGTTGAGGTCAGGGCTCTGTGCAGGCCAGTCAAGTTCCTCCACCCCAAACTCGCTCATCCATGTCTTTATGGACCTTGCTTTGTGCACTGGTCCAAATCATTTGGTGGAGGGGAGATTATGGTGTGGGGTTGTTTTTCAGGGGTTGGGCTTGGCCTCCTAGTTCCAGTGAGGGAAACTTAAGGCGTCAGCATACCAAGACATTATGGACAATTTTTATGCTCCTGACCTCAACCCGATCGAACACCTTTGGGATGAATTTAAGCGGAGACTGAAAGGCAGGCCTTCTCGTCCACATTAGTGCCTGATCTCACAAATGCACTTCTGGAAGAATGGTCAAACCATCCCATAGACACACTCCTAAACATTGTGGACAGCTATCCTAGAAGAGTTGAAGCTGCTATAGCTGCTAAAGGTGGGCCAACTGAATATTGAACCCTGTCGCGTGCGTGTGTGATGGCAACCAGGTGAGGAGTGCAAAGACAAGTTTGTCTTGCCTACAGTCAAGCATGGTGGTGGGAGTGTCATGGTCTGGGGCTGCATGAGTGCTGCCGGCACTGGGGAGCTACAGTTCATTGAGGGAACCATGAATGCCAACATGTACTGTGACATACTGAAGCAGAGCATGATCCCCTCCCTTCGGAGACTCAACCGCAGGGCAGTATTCCAACATAACAACCCCGAACACCTCCAAGGCGACCACTGCTTTGCTAAAGAAGCTGAGGGTAAAGGTGATGGGCTAAACAATATAAAGGTGAAAAATACTGCACTGTCACAGATAAAAAGTAAATGTGGAGCGCTAAAATAAGGACGGTCAATATAAATGAGGCCGTGTGTGTGATAAAGTGAAAAATTAAGCATTATTGTTTTACACTCATAATACACATGTGCAAATGCATAAGTGTATAAACCAGGGGTCTCAAACTGGCGGCCCTCCAGCTGTTGCAAAACTACAAGTCCCATCATGCCTCTGCCTGTGGGAGTCATGCTTGTATATGTCAGCCTTGCAATGCCTCATGGGACTTGTAGTTTTGCAACAGCTGGAGGGCCGCCAGTTTGAGTCCCCTGGTATAAACTGAATAAAGTCCGCAATGTGATGCAAAATAAAGTAAATGAGTCCACAGATGACAACTAGAATATAATGGCAATCGAGGTGATTGAATATCCTCCTTAGGAGATCAGTGGGAGAACAGGTGTGAAGAGTGGATAATGGAAGAAAGCCACCACCAACATAAGGAAGGCTTATCATAGCTATTGGACTCAACAAGGCATATGCCCAATGAGTCATTAAGGCTTATAGTGAAGACACACACACACGTCTGCAAATACTGGCACAAGTGAATAGTGATCACGCTGTCCTCCAGATGGTTCCCAATGGAGTAGCAAAATGCAAAGTTTATTCACTTATGCATTTGCACATGTGTCATTTTGAGTGTAAAACAATAATGCTCAGTTTTTCACTTTAACACACACGGCCTCATTTATAGTGACCGTCCTTATTTTTAGCGCTGCACATTTACTTTTTAAAGGTGATAGGCATCCGTGGGGCATCCTCCAATGGAAAGTGTAGAAGAGCAAGGTCTCTAGCGTCCACCAGCTCCGTGATGTTGTCGTGGAGGAGTGGAAAATGACTCCAGTGGCAACCTGTGAAGCTCTGGTGGACACTATGCCCAAGTGCTGGAAAAAAATGCTGGCCTCACAAAATATTGACACTTTGGGTCCAATTTGGACATTTTCGCTTAGGGAACTGGGAATAAAGGCTAATTTGCCTAAAAAGAGGGGGGAGGGGAAAGGATTTTCCCCAGGGACTTTTAAGGTGCTGTTTAAATCAACAATATAATCAAAAATTCAAAGAATCTGTACAATCATATTAAATAAAAATTACTGTTTTATTGAATCATGATTAAAATATCAATGCCTCACATAGAGAATGAGACATAGTTATAAAAACAATTTAACATAGGCAGTTTTACCCAAATTCATTCACATTAAACAGTGCAACATAAAGCAACTACTTAAAGGTGCCATGACAATCTGCCGCTCGACATGTTTCGCTCTAATACGAGCTTCTTCAGGAGTTTAAAGGCAATGATTGTGGTGGACTCTAAATGATGGGAGAATAGACAATAATCAATACAAAAGTAGTTTAAACATATATAGAGTACATCTAATGATATTAGATTCAATTAACAAAGTAGAGATTGATACAGAGCATTGAAATGCATACACATAATTTTAGGTACCAAACACTTCAACCAAATATATATGAAAGATTTGAGTTTATACATCTTACCAGGCTGTAGTGCACCAATACGACATAAATACTTCAATAGAATGACAAACTGCTGCTGATTTCAAACCGGGGGGTTCTCATATATGAGGGACATCGCTGCCATAGTGTGACCACAGGGGAACATAAAGTTTTAAAACGGCCCTTTAAAAAGCAGGATAGATTAAGGATTAGAGAAGAGGGATCGCATCCAAAATCCTTCCTATTCGGTTTAGGGAGTATATTACCTTTAATAGAACCAATCGTGGATCTTTGCCTAGAGCATAAAAGTCTCACGGCATATATACATTATGTAGATAGGGATGGCACCATGGTCTGGTAAACTAGTCACTGATGACTGCACAGAGTGATAGTGCAGGGGAAACGGTCACCGTTAAAACTGTTTTCTAGATAGAGAGAGAGGAATATAATGAAAAAGGACCATTAGAGTTCAAAAAGTGCAGCTTACTGTCACTTAATGGCAGTGCTGCAGAGAGAGAACTTACCTTAAAGACAGTAATCCGGCACATAGGCTTGAGAGAGCTTCAAGCTGCCTCTGTGAAACAGCGCCGGTCGCAGAACTGTGAGCGATATATGACCGCCTTTTATATACCCCCATCACGGCGGCGTCTGGTCTCGCCGCCGGGATGCGGACGCTTACTGAGACCAGCTGCGTCATGACGTGGGGGGACGTAGCGGCGTCGTACTGACGTCAGCGAACGTTCATGGGGCTTAGTGCGCATGTCAGTGTAATTTTAGAGCCTGTGAAGCATCTGGGCGCCACAGGCGCCATCTTAGCTAAGGGAAAAAAGGTAAAGGCGAATAGATCTAGCTTGAAGCATTATGCCTGTCTTTAAATACTGTTGCTATTCTAATAGCATTGAAAAGATATTCCCTAAGGTTCTTAAAAAAGGCTCATATGCATCATTGTTAGATGTCAAAACCCCCACCATGACATGACCGGACTCAATTTAATAGGGCCACCACCATGGGGGCGATTGGTTCTTCACCTCCCATGGTGGGTGCCCCGGGCGTCCGTGTGGTCTAAATTGACAGAGATAGTCCCCGTATGAGAATATTTCCGGGGAATTATTGCCAAACATAGGAGATAGGAGCAAAACTTGTAGGTATATATTTGCAACCACAGCCTGCAAGATGCAATAAAAACAACTCAGTGGAGGTTCAATGATATCAAATGTAACATACAAAATACATATGGTCATATTACAACTATTTCTAACTATTTTATATGGCTCATACATACATATGATGCAAAATCAATACAGAATTGAAAATACTGGATATAGTTAATGACCTGAAAAGAAAAGGAAAGGGCAGGGGAAAAGGGGAAAAGAAAGAAGAGAAAAGAGAAAAGCAAGGAAAACCGGGGAATGAAAAGAGAGGGACAAGGCCAAATCAAGGCTAGAGATGCTTCAGTTTTCAAAGAAATGGCTTAAAACTGAACGTATCGTTCATGCCTGGATGCTGGAGAGCCGATAACTCGTGTATCCAGCGTGCCTCCTTTTGAAGGAGGAGCTTATCATAATCTCCCCCTCTAGGGCCAGGGGGAATGTGTTCCAAAGCAAAAAAATGTAAGCAATTAGCGTCAAAGTTGTGCTGCAGCATACTGGGACTATCTCTGTCAATTTAGACCACACGGACGCCCGGGGCACCCACCATGGGAGGTGAAGAACCAATCGCCCCCATGGTGGTGGCCCTATTAAATTGAGTCCGGTCATGTCATGGTGGGGGTTTTGACATCTAACAATGATGCATATGAGCCTTTTTTAAGAACCTTTGGGAATATCTTTTCAATGCTATTAGAATAGCAACAGTATTTAAAGACAGGCATAATGCTTCAAGCTAGATCTATTCGCCTTTACCTTTTTTCCCTTAGCTAAGATGGCGCCTGTGGCGCCCAGATGCTTCACAGGCTCTAAAATTACACTGACATGCGCACTAAGCCCCATGAACGTTCGCTGACGTCAGTACGACGCCGCTACGTCCCCCCACGTCATGACGCAGCTGGTCTCAGTAAGCGTCCGCATCCCGACGGCGAGACCAGACGCCGCCGTGATGGGGGTATATAAAGGCGGTCATATATCGCTCACAGTTCTGTGACCGGCGCTGTTTCACAGAGGCAGCTTGAAGCTCTCTCAAGCCTATGTTCCGGATTACTGTCTTTAAGGTAAGTTCTCTCTCTGCAGCACTGCCATTAAGTGACAGTAAGCTGCACTTTTTGAACTCTAATGGTCCTTTTTCATTATATTCCTCTCTCTCTATCTAGAAAACAGTTTTAACGGTGACCGTTTCCCCTGCACTATCACTCTGTGCAGTCATCAGTGACTAGTTTACCAGACCATGGTGCCATCCCTATCTACATAATGTATATATGCCGTGAGACTTTTATGCTCTAGGCAAAGATCCACGATTGGTTCTATTAAAGGTAATATATTCCCTAAACCGAATAGGAAGGATTTTGGATGCGATCCCTCTTCTCTAATCCTTAATCTATCCTGCTTTTTAAAGGGCCGTTTTAAAACTTTATGTTCCCCTGTGGTCACACTATGGCAGCGATGTCCCTCATATATGAGAACCCCCCGGTTTGAAATCAACAGCAGTTTGTCATTCTATTGAAGTATTTATGTCGTATTGGTGCACTACAGCCTGGTAAGATGTATAAACTCAAATCTTTCATATATATTTGGTTGAAGTGTTTGGTACCTAAAATTATGTGTATGCATTTCAATGCTCTGTATCAATCTCTACTTTGTTAATTGAATCTAATATCATTAGATGTACTCTATATATGTTTAAACTACTTTTGTATTGATTATTGTCTATTCTCCCATCATTTAGAGTCCACCACAATCATTGCCTTTAAACTCCTGAAGAAGCTCGTATTAGAGCGAAACATGTCGAGCGGCAGATTGTCATGGCACCTTTAAGTAGTTGCTTTATGTTGCACTGTTTAATGTGAATGAATTTGGGTAAAACTGCCTATGTTAAATTGTTTTTATAACTATGTCTCATTCTCTATGTGAGGCATTGATATTTTAATCATGATTCAATAAAACAGTAATTTTTATTTAATATGATTGTACAGATTCTTTGAATTTTTGATTATATTGTTGATTTAAACAGCACCTTAAAAGTCCCTGGGGAAAATCCTTTCCCCTCCCCCCTCTTTTTAGGCAAATTAGCCTTTATTCCCAGTTCATATTTAACTATGGGATGTGATGCTTTCAGTTGACTATCTCTGTCCTCCTTTATATCTTATTTTCGCTTAGGGATGTACTCGCTTTTGTTGCCAGCGGTTTAGAAATTAATGGCTGTGTGTTGAGTTATTTTGAGGGGACAGCAAATTTACACTGTTATACAAGCTGTACACTCACTACTTTACATTGTAGCAGAGTTTTATTTCCTCAATGTTGTCACATGAAAAGACATAATAAAATATTTAGATAGTGTGTGTGTGTGTGTGTATATATATCTATATTTCAGGTGCATTTTAACACCTGTCCACAATTGGCAGTCTGCTCACCTAGACACTGGTGGAGCCATGTAGCCTTCCCCTGGGATAGCTTCGGATTCCCATCTCACTGTGCTTAAGTATTAATGTGGGTTTGTTGGCTAAAAGATAGGAGTGGAGTTTGATTTTACTGCAAGCTCTGCTTTAAGAATCAATTTATTAGATTTATATAAATGAGAAAGTGTATTCAAACATGTTATGCTTCACAATGGAGGCAGATATACAATTATATCAATTGCCTTCAGAAGTCACCCAATTAGTAAATGGTCAACCTGTGTGTAATTCAGTATAAATACAGCTGTTCTGTGAAGCCCTCAGAGGTTTGTTAGAGAACCTTAGTGAACAAACAGCATCATGAAGGCCAAGGAACACACTAGACAGGTCAGGGATAAAGTTGTGAAGAAGTTTAAAGCAGGGTTAGGTTATAAAATAAAAATATCCCAAGCTTTGAACATCTCACAGAGCACTTTTCAAGCCATCATCTGAAAATTGAAAGAGTATGGCACAACTACAAACCTACCAAGACATGGCCATCCACCTAAATGGACAGACCAGGCAAGGAGCGCATTAATCAGAGAGGCAGCCAAGGGGCCCGTGGTAACTCTGATGGAGCTGCAGAGGTCCACAGCTCAGGTGGGAGAATCTGTCCACAGGACAACTATTAGTCATTCACTCCAAAAATCTGGCTTTTATATAGAAGAGTGGCACGAAGAAAGCCATTGTTGAAAGAAAGCCATAAGAAGTCCCATTTGCAGTTTTCGAGAAGCCATGTAGGGGACACAGAAAACATGTGGAAGAAGGTGCTCTGGTCAGATGAGACCAAAATTGAACTTTCTTTCTCGAACATCACGGGACACAGAGCCACAGTAATTACTGATGGGTTATATAGGTATCACTGGTGATTGGACACTGGCACACCCTATCAGGAAGTTCAACCCCCTATATAATCCCTCCCCCTTGCAGGGATACCTCAGTTTTTACGCCAGTGTCTTAGGTGTTGGACGTGTAAAGATGTCCTGTGCTGAGCTCCAAAGGGAATATCCTGATATCCTATACTGGGGCAAGCCAGGCGAACCAAATCCATTCAAAGTGTCCTTTTTAGGCTGAATTGGATGGTACCCGGGCCTCGTGTCCGAAGAAACGAGGTTTTACCCGTAACGCTTCTCTTTTTAGAGAGCTGGACCCCGCAGATCAGAAAATGGCTTTAAACTTCCTAATTTCTGGCGAGGTGCTTTACGGGCCCAGAACTGAAGGATCCCCCTATTCATAGGGGGCCCCAGTCTCTGACGTTTTTTTCAAACGGAGCCCACCGTGAGAGGTGAAGATTGGGTCTGTGTAAACTGAACCCTGCAGCTGGATAAGGTAAGAGGAGATTCCACAGAATTTTCTAATTCTAGTAGGTTTCTCCTTTAAGGTAAATGCATGCTATGCCTATTGTGACCACCGGGGGCTGCCAAGAGCACAAACCTTCACATGCTGGACGGTCTGTCTCAGTGAGACAGTATCAGGCCGGCTGCAAGGTAAGATGGAAGGGGGGATTTCTCATGTTTGAATGTTCCCCCCCAGGCTAGAAAGAGGCCACAGGGGTCTAGAAAGTGGTTATACCGCTCGGGCTCTGCTGCCTCAGGCCACCATCTTTGACTATTGCTGTTTAAGCAGGTCTTCACTACCAGCTTCTCCCCCTCCTCCCCCTTTCCCAGCCTTCCTCCATAGAAAATCATAGGAGAGTCGGCCAGCGCGGGAAGCGCTAGTTTTTTTTCAAAACTCAAGGGGGGGGGTGGGACGTCAGCACAGAGTGCTTAGACTCCCACTCAGGCCAGCTGCAGGCTATTAAAGCACCATGTACAGGTGCACTCAGCCTTCTGAGAGACACAGAGCTGACGGTCGCATGTAAGGTGGGACACAGGCATTCTCCTAGGCAGCATTTACTGAAGTAACACCAGACTGAGCATTTGGTAGCAAGGCTTTTAGCCAGACTACATCGCTCAGCAGGCAGTGTTCATTTGTATACCTCACACCTTGTTGCTTTGCACTATGGGTAGAAGAGGTTCAAGCACCCCAAGAACCAGAGACACTAGGGGATCTCGTTCAGGTTCTGAGGGCCCCCTGTCAGCAGCATCCCCCCCCCCCCTCATGGGCCAGGGACGGCTAGCCAGGAAGAGCCATCGGGGTCAGGGGCTACACCTGCTTCTGGCACTTCAGCCCCTGTATATATTACACAAGAGGTTTTTTCCTCAACCATTAATGGTCTAGAGGAAAGATTAATGGCCGTGATTACGTCTTCACTCAGTAAAAGAAAGCGCACTAGGCCTTCCTCTGTTCCCCAAGACCCTCAGACAGAGGAGCTCTGGGATAAAGGAGATGAATCCCTTTCAGAGGTTCAGGATGGGACGGATGAATCCTCTTCGGAGGAATCAGGTGGAGAGGGACCCTCTGCGACTTCCCAAGAGGAGAAAGTCTTAGTGCAGATCCTCACTGGATTGGTCCGCTCCACATTTAAGTTGCCCCCACCTGAAACTGCTAAAGAATCCTCTTCTGCTTTGGGGTCACTGAAACCTTTCCAAGCAGCACAGGCTTTTCCTGTTCATAATTTACTTGAAAAGCTCATTTATTCTGAGTGGGATCACCCAGACAAACGTTTCTTTCCGCCGAAAAAGTTTTCAACACTTTATCCGATGGAAGAAAAGTTTATTAAGATGTGGGGAATACCGGTTATTGATGCCGCCATTTCCTCCATAAATAATAGCCGGTTGTTTGGAGAGGACTTGGATAATTATATCAAGAGAATCTCTTGTGGGAAAAGCACTCTCTTACCTGTCAAGAAGAAGAGTAAGCGTCCCTCTTTCAAACGGACTCTTTCCCCAGCGCCGGGGGCTTCAGCCTCCAGGCAGTCTCGACGGCCGCCTCCATCGGGGTCCAGAGACAAGAGTCAACCCCAGGGACAAAAGAAGTCCTGGGGAAAGAAGCCTACTAGGCAAAACACTAAGACCTCTGCATGAGGGGGCGCCCCCGCTCACTCGAGTGGGGGGAAGACTGCGACAGTTCTCAGAGCTCTGGCAGGAGGATTTCCAGGACAGATGGGTAATCTCCTCGGTAACCTTAGGGTACAAGCTGGAGTTTCAGGAATTCCCCTCTCCTCGGTTCCTCAGATCAGGTGTCCCCAGAGACCCAGAGAAGAAGCAGTCGCTCCTTCTAACGTTAGAGCGACTTTTGTCGCAGGAGGTCAAAAGACCAGGGATTGGGCTTCTATTCCAACCTTTTTACGGTCCAAAAGCCAAATGGGGATGTCAGGCCCATTCTGGTTTTAAGGGATCTGAACCGATTCCTAAGGATTCACTCCTTCCGTATGGCATCAATTCGAACAGTAGTTCCCACCCTGCAGGGAGGAGAATTTCTGGCATCGAAAGACATCAGAGATGCATATCTGCATGTGCCCATTTTTCCTGCTCATCAGAAGTTTCTGCGCTTCGAGGTAGGAGGACGCCATTTCCAGTTTGTGGCTCTGCCTTTCGGGATAGCCACTGCACCTCGAGTGTTCACAAAGATCTTGGCTCCTCCTCTGGCCAGATTAAGGGCTCGGGGTATAGCTGTCATAGCATACCTAGACGACCTGCTCTTGATAGACCAGTCGGTAGCCTCTTTGAATGGAAACTTGAGGACCACAGTCAGGTATCTAGAACACCTGGGTTGGATCCTCAACTTAGAAAAATCTTTCCTAAAACCAGTAAGAAGACTGGATTATTTAGGTCTGATTATAGATACAAGCCAGGAGAAAATATTTCTACCCCAGGCAAAGATCGCTGCTTTAAGAGAGCTGATTCTGGCAGTAAGGACCAAGAAGGGTCCCTCTGTCCGCCTTTGTATGAGGCTACTAGGGAAGAAGGTGTCTTCATTCGAAGCAGTTCCCTATACTCAGTTTCATTCAAGAATGCTGCAACACAGTATTCTGTCAACCTGGAACAAGAAGGTTCAGGCATTAGACTTTCCGATGCACCTGTCGCATGCGGTGCGTCAGAGCCTCAATTGGTGGCTCATACCCGAAAACCTGCAGAAGGGGAAATCCTTTCTACCAGTTACCTGGACGGTGGTAACAACAGATGCCAGTCTGTCAGGTTGGGGAGCAGTTCTGGAACAGTCTGCGGTCCAAGGGGTATGGTCCAAGACAGAGAGGACCTTACCCATCAACATTCTGGAGATCCGGGCGATACATCTAGCTCTAAAAGCCTGGACTATCAGGCTACAGGGTTGTCCGGTCAGGATCCAGTCCGACAATGCCACAGCAGTGGCTTATGTCAATCATCAGGGAGGCACCCGGAGCCGAGCTGCTCAAAAGGAGGTGAACCAGATCTTAGTCTGGGCAGAGAGGCATGTGCTATGCATATCGGCAGTTTTCATCCCGGGAATAGAGAATTGGCAGGCGGACTATCTAAGTCGCCAGCAGTTACTTCCAGGGGAATGGTCTCTGCATCCCGACGTCTTTTGGGCCATATGCCTCAGATGGGGGGTTCCAGATGTAGATCTCTTTGCATCCCGATTCAACAAAAAGATAGATTCGTGGCAAGGACGAAAGATCCTCTTGCATGCGGGACGGATACGTTGGTGATTCCGTGGCATCGGTTCTCACTGATTTACGCATTCCCGCCTATTCTGCTACTACCACGACTCCTTCGCAGGATCAGGCAGGAAAGGAAGTCGGTACTTCTGGTGGCCCCCGCTTGGCCCAGAAGGACTTGGTATGCAGAAATAGTAAGGATGACGGTGGGTTCTCCGTGGACCCTACCGGTACGCCCAGACCTGTTATCTCAAGGTCCAGTGTTCCATCCTGCCTTACAAACGCTAAACTTGACGGTTTGGCTATTGAGACCCACGTTCTGAAGAGTCGTGGGCTCTCAGGTCCTGTCATATCTACCTTGATCAATGCAAGGAAGCCAGCTTCCAGGATGATTTATCATAGAGTCTGGAAAGCTTATGTGTCCTGGTGTGAATCCAGAGGTTGGCATCCCAGGAAATATGTCATAGGTAGAATCCTTGATTTTCTACAATTAGGATTAGAGATGAAGCTGGCCTTGAGTACCATCAAGGGCCAGGTCTCTGCTTTATCAGAATTATTTCAGCGGCCACTTGCTTCGCATTCTTTAGTCCGAAGCTTTATGCAGGGGGTGATGCGTCTTAATCCTCCGGTTAGGGCGCCCCTAAACCCCTGGGACTTGAACTTGGTCCTGGCTGTGTTACAGAAACAGCCTTTTGAACCAATAAGTTAGATTCCTTTGGTCTTGTTGACAAGGAAGTTAATTTTTCTGGTGGCCATCTCTTCTGCTAGAAGAGTATCAGAATTAACAGCTCTTTCCTGTAAGGAGCCTTATTTGATTATACACAAGGATAGAGTGGTACTACGCCCTCATCCTAGTTTTTTACCGAAGGTGGTTTCTGATTTTCATTTAAACCAAGACATTGTTCTACCTTCCTTTTTTCCAGATCCCTGTTCTCCGGAAGAGAGATCTCTACATTTGTTGGATGTAGTAAGAGCAGTTAAGGCCTATCTTGGGGCAACTGCTCAGATCCGCAAGACGGATGTTTTGTTTGTGCTGCCAGAGGGTCCCAATAGAGGACAGGCAGCGTCAAAAGCTACCATTTCTAAATGGATTCGACAATTGATCATTCAAGCTTACGGTTTGAAACAGAAGATTCCTCCGTTTCAGATCAGGGCACATTCCACAAGGGCTATTGGTGCTTGGGCAGTGCATCACCGGGCCTCTATGGCTCAAATCTGCAAGGCTGCAACCTGGTCTTCAGTTCATACATTCACCAGATTCTATCAGGTGGATATGAGAAGGCATGAGGATATCGCCTTTGGGCGTAGTGTGCTGCAGGCAGCGGTACAGGGTCCTCAGGTCTAATTGCACCCTACTTGGTCGTGGTCCCCCCCCCCCCCCCCCCCTCAGGTAGCATTGCTCTGGGACATCCCATCAGTAATTACTATGGCTCTGTGTCCCGTGATGTTCGAGAAAGAAAATAGGATTTTTTAAAACGGCTTACCTGTAAAATCCTTTTCTTTCGAAGGACATCATGGGACACAGAGGTCCCGCCCCTCTTCTAATACACTATATTGCTTGGCTACAAAACTGAGGTATCCCTGCAAGGGGGAGGGATTATATAGGGGGTTGAACTTCCTGATAGGGTGTGCCAGTGTCCAATCACCAGTGATACCTATATAACCCATCAGTAATTACTGTGGCTCTGTGTCCCGTGATGTCCTTCGAAAGAAAAGGATTTTACAGGTAAGCTGTTTTAAAAAAATCCTATTTTTTTGACCTAAAAGCAAAACGCTATGTGTGGCGGAAAACTAACACTGCGCATCACCCTTAACGCACAATCCCCACCGTGAAACATGGTGATGGCAGCATCATGTTGTGGGGATGCTTTTCTTCAGCAGGGACAGGAAAGCTACTCAGTTGATGGGAAGATGGACCATCTTAGAAGAATACCTGTTATGCCGCCTACACACAAGCAGACTTTTCGACCGGACTGGTCCGACAGACCGAGTCCGGTGGACAATTCGACCATGTGTGGGCTTCATCGGACCTGCAGCTGACTTTTTCGGTCGAAAATCTGACGGACTTTAGATTTGGAACATGTTTCAAATCTTTCCGACGGACTTGTGTCTGGTCGAAAAGTCCGCTCGTCTGTATGCTAGTTCGGATGAAAACCAACGCTAGGGCAGCTATTGGCTACTGGTTATCAACTTCCTTATTTTAGTCCGGTCGTACGTCATCGCGTATGAATCCGTCGGACTTTGGTGTGATCGTGTGTAGGCAAGTCCGTTTGTTTCGGAAAGTCTGCCGAAAGTCCGTCGGATAGACCGTTGGACCAGTCCGGTCGAAAAGTCCGCTCGTGTGTACGCGGCATTAGAGTCTGTAAAAGACTTGAGACTGTGGCGGAGGTTCACCTTCCAGCAGGACAACGACCCTAAACATACAGCCAGAGTTAAATGGAGTGGTTTAGTTTAAAACATATTCATGTGTTAGAATGGCCCAGTCAAAGTCCAGACCTAAATCCAATTGAGAATCTGTGACAGGACTTGAAAATTGCTGTTTACAGTTGCTCTCCATCCGATCTGACAGAGCTTGAGCAATTTTGCAAAGAGGAATGGGCAAAAATGTCACTCTCTCTAGATGTGCAAAGCTGGTAGAGACCTACCCAAAAACACTTGCAGATGTAATTGCAATACAGTGTATTGACTCCCAAGGGCTGAATACAAATGCTTGCCATATTTTTCAGATTCTGTATTTATCGGCGTATAACATGTACCTTTTTCCCCCTGAAAATAGGGGGAACAACGTGGGTGCGTGTTATACGTCGATATAGGGCTGCCTTGGAAGGGGCGAGTGCCGCTAGATTAGAGTCGGGATCTCCTGTGTGCTCTGCTCGGCTCGCCGTCATGCCCAGTCCCACCTCCTTAATGGCTCCTAGCAGTGACGTTGCATGTCCCGGCATTGGACTCTGGTGAGGCTGCAATGATGGGCAATGGCGAGGGTGCAGATTGGCACTGATGAGGCTGCAATGATGGGCAATGGCGAGGCTGTAGATGGGCACTGATCAGGATGCAATGACGGGTAATGGCAAGGCTGCCGATTGGCACTGATCAGGCTGCAGATGGGCACTGATCAGGCTGCAATGGCGAGGCTGCAGATGGGCAATGATCAGGCTGCAGTGATGGCCACTGGCGAGGCTGCAAATGGGCACTGATCAGGCTGCAATGATAAGGCTGCATTGATGGGCATTGACCCTTATTTTGCTTAAAAGTTATTTTATTTAAAATGTAAGTGTGTGGTGTGTGTTTTTTTTTTTTTTTTTTCCTGAAACCTCCCTCTTAAAATTAAGGTGCGTGTTATACGCCTATAAATACGATATTTATTTGTAAAAAAATTTGAAAACCATTTTATCTTTTTTTTTTTTCCTTCCACTTCACAATTATGTGCAACTTTGTGTTGGTCTATCACATTAAATCCCAATAAAATACATTTACGCTTTTGGTTGTAACATGACAAAATGTGGAAAATTTTCAAGGGGTATGAAAGACTTTTTCAAAGATAATGTTTCCTTTTTGCATTTGTATGACACCCCTCACTTGCTTTATCCTGAAACATCTTCTGTAGAACAGCCCTAACCAAAACCTCAACATCTGAGCACATTTTGACATATTGGGATTGCATCACTAAAGGCAAATAGTCTCTGCACTGCTAGTGCAGTTGTTCTAGATCTGAGGGGAATGTGCAAGGAAAATTAAAAAAAAAAACAGCATTTTTGCTTGCACATGATTGGATGGTAGAAATCAGCAGAGCATCCCCTAATTTTAGAGCTTCTCCTCAGAGCAACTGCATTTGCTGTACACTTACAGTGCACAGACTATTTGCCTTTTAGTAAATCAACGCAATTGGATATTCGAACCAAATAACAACCTTAGATCCAGTGCCACTAAACACTCTTACCTACTGCTGACCTATCAAATTAGTTTTGTAGGCAGAGACCCATTGACATTGTTGCTTTAGAGATCCGACCTGTCCTTGGTATTTGTGTTCTTCATATACAGAAATGTAAATAAACATAATGATCTGGATATATGCATACACTTTTTTTTTTTTTTTGGAAGAATTTTCTCATGTCTCTCAGCTTCTTTATAGTGCTGCCTTGTTGACTATAAATCAAGCAGCATTGTACAGGGCTATGAAAGATGTGAGCTATGACCCATCTGTAACATATTTTTTTTATTTTTGTCAAAAAAAGAACCAACCTGCTTTTATTTTATATAAAAAAAAAATGTAATATGTATAATAAACTCTAAGTAGAATGCACCCTCTATTTCACTCTTCCTTTGCTTCATCTCTCAAATGCAAGCTTTTTTCTGCTATTCTCAGACTTCCTGTTCTAGGGTGGCTACGTTCATTCTCCATGCTATTCTTTCTTGAAGTGGACTACACATCTGTGTGCAGACCCATTCAGTGCTATTGGAATTTTAGTACACATAGAGTAACCAGAGTGACCATAAATAACAGGACTGCATGCTCAATATTTGCAGCTGAGAGGTGCATCAGTGGAGGATAGGGAACATGCACAGGACAAAAGAGCCTGAAAATAGACTTTCTGAACAAAGAAAAGAAAAATGAGCAGTGGGGTATACTTGATGATGATATTTTATAACCATTTGATGTTTAAAAAAAGAATTAAGTTTAGTGTCACTTTTACTATTTTCATTTTATGACTTTAAGAATGAAGTTACTGACTATACCAGTTTAAGCTTTCTGTGCAGCTTTGGACAACATTCTTAAAAGACTAGACGTTAGCAGCTTTGACAATTAGATGAGTTACACAGTAAACTGGTACCCCATTTGGCAACTGGAATCTATCCATTTGACCGATGGATCAGCCCATAAGAAATACCACGCCCTCTCCAGCCAGTAGAGTGCTATGTTTTTTTCCATCGAACTAAAGAAACCTAAAAATACTGTTACATTACTATCTTTGTGAGGCTCTGTATCTCTGGAAATGGCTCACCTTTTCCTAGAAACAGGACAAGAGCTCAGCCAAGTCCACCTGTTGTCATTCTGTGAATGTCCTCAACTTCTTAGTATATTATCTCCTCTGTGAATATAATACACCCCATGTTACACACACCTCCACCATTAGCAGCTCAATTTGACCAACAATTAGTACGTCAAATGCACCTGTCCCTTTTTAAGGGATGTCACCACGTATATCAAATGTGACTTTTCCTCTCGGCACACTCAGATTGGATGTACGTCCCTTGTAGATCAAGAACAGATACTCAGAGATAGAACCTATAAAAAAAAAAAAAAAAAATCATAGTGCTTTCCATAAAAGATATTATTTTATTAAAACCAAAGGGTTAAAAATACATTCACATTCAGAAGTGCACAAAAGCTGGTGCACTGCAGATTACTTGCACATATTATACTCAAATAGCCAGTGGGGGCATCACAAATAGAGACTGCAGCTTGTGGATGAATTGTACATTGACCAGTATGGTTTCCTTAACCAGTTTGATTCTGTTCAGTGTTGCTCACATAGACTCTCGATGTTCCCTTCCGCCTGACTGTGCTAATAAGGTGTCTTACGTCACCAGTTCTGTTCATTACACATTATACCACTAGGCATGGCTTCATTAGAAGGATTCCATCACTTTGGAGGGGTTTCCTCTCACTTCTTGGTTTGGCTATGGAACAGGAAGTAAAGTTTAATATTTTTATCTTTTGGTATTTTCAATCAACTTTTTAATCAACTATTTACTCCCCATAGTTTTTTTTTGTTTGCACTTACTGAGCAGATGTAACAAAACCTTTTCAATTTGATTGTATAGTTATTTAACAGACCCAAAGGGGAGAAAATAAGATAGAAGTTAATTGTACATTTAGGAGCTGGAATTTGTCTAGCAATCGGGTTTGGTTTACGGATAACATTCTGAAACCGTTTCAACTTACAAAAAAACTCCTTCCTTAAGAAAACATCTTTACTACTTTTTATTATTTCCTTTTATTATTTTACTAAAGATTTCTTCAGTTAGTCCTCACTGTCTACAGAAGCAGTGTATCTGGATCTGTCCAACCTCGGTAAAACTTTGGGAGCTGTACCCATGCTGGGCAGCCTGTAATGTTGCATCGGGCACTGGAGCCTACATGGTGTGCTCACCTAAGCACTTAGTGCAACATGTTGAGCTAGCCACAGAATGCTATACAGGGCCATGGCCCATCGCAATAGAAGTACAGTAAAAGCCCCTCTGAATCCATGTCACCCTATAATTAACAGTCAATGACTGATTCGTCCATCAGATGGGATACCTCCGAATGTACCAATAGTTAACCTTGGAACTAAATGTATGGGGACAAAGAGATGTCACCAGAAAGGTAAAAACAGGAGGATCAACTACAGTCTACTTGCAAATTGATGAAAGTTAATTTTCCAGGCGTTAGGTTCACCAGAGGCGGTTGGAAAAAGCCCCCTCTAGTGTACCACGCTGTCACAATGTATCGGTCATTGATTAAAAATACAACATTTGACATGAATGTCGATAAAAACACTAAGCTCACATAACCCCCTGTGCACTCCTTATACCAAGTTCCGCCCCCAGATGAGGAATAATCAGTGGATACAAAATGCTGAAAAAAATGACATAATAAACCCCGTTCTTGTCCAATAGAGTAGTATGGTAGTTTGCAGTTGGCAGCCGTGTCCTCAGGGGCTATTGATTAATTACTGTCAACAATAGCAGCCCACTAGTGGGAAGGACGGGGGTAATAAATTACTGTGTTTAGCTCTTAAGTCTTGCTTCTAAGATGGGCAATTCCTGCAATTAGACCTGTATATTGCAGACCATCCCGTAACTCAAACTAAGAGCTGCAGAGAAGTATCATCCTGCTGTATTATATACAGTGCAAAATCTTATAGACAGCAGGCCATGTAGGAGTTAATAGTTCCGTTTGCTTCCTTCCTCTGAAACACAAGCAGGTTTAGAGTTCAAAGCACCGATGGACCAATAGACCGCAGACAGTATTAGCTCATAGATTGAAGTGAGTTACAAAGTCTCTCAGTTAACAATCAACATTCCTCCGCATGAAGACCAGGTAAAAGGAAGTAAACTCCAAACGGCAGTTACAACGTGGCCATTGCACCAAAACAGGAACCGACCTTAAAGTAGAACTATAGCCAAAACTTTTTTTTCCATTTTGGATAGAGCAAATTAGGGTTATATTAACCCCTGTTTTTTTTTTTTTTTTTTTTTGCCATCTGTGTCCCATTGGGGAGATTTACCTTCACTTCCTATCCCATAGCCAAACAGGAAGTGAGAGAGGAAATACCTGCAAATTAAGGAATTCTTTGGGGATTTCAGAATCTGATTCTAGGCCTAATTCAGGCACGCACCAAGCAGCCTATTTGACAGAAGCAGATATTTCTGCATCTGTGTCACTTTTGACAAATTACAGCCTTGAAGTGTTTGTAAAGGCAGAATTGTGTGCAGCAGCCCCCCTATACTTACCTTAGCCCCACCTTGATCCAGCGATGTTGAACGAGAGACTCGTCTGTCCGGGACTCTCCCTCCTCATTGGCTGAGACAGCAGCAAAGCGCCATTAGCTCCCGTTGCTACCAATCAAAGTCAGTGAGCCAATGAGGAAATGGGGGGGGGGGGGGGGGCAAGGCCGCGCTGTAGCTCTGTGTGTGAATTGACACACGGAGCCGTGGCTTGGCTTGGGTGCCCCAGAGCAAGCTGCTTGCTCTAGGGGGCACTCAACCGGAGTGAGGAGCCAGGGGCGTTGAAAAGAACCTGAGAAGAGGAGGATGTGGGCTGCTCTGTCAAATCCACTGCACAGAGCAGGTAAGTATAACATGTTTGTTATTTTAAAACAAAAAACAGGTTTGTAGCACTTCAATTCAGCTTTTTGGGACGCTGAATTAGATGGGAATGAAGAAGCCATAAAAACAGTGTTGGAAAAAACTGCAGAACATTTCTCTACTCCACACTGTCGCTGTATTGAAGAGGGAGCTTCCCACAGTATGCTTGCTAATATTGAAAAGCCCATTGCCTGTTGTCGGAAATTCCGACCGTGTGTAGGCTCCATCACACATTTTCCATAGGAATTTCCGACACACAAAGTTTGAGAGCAGGATATAAAATTTTCCGACAACAAAATCCGTTGTCGGAAATTCCGATCGTGTGTACACAAATCCGACGGACAAAGTGCCACGCATGCTGAGAATAAATAAAGAGATGAAAGCTATTGGCCACTGCCCCGTTTATAGTCCCGACGTACGTGTTTTACGTCACCACGTTTAGAACGATCGGATTTTCCAACAACTTTGTGTGACCGTGTGTATGCAAGACAAGTTTGAGCCAACATCCGTCGGAAAAAATCCCTAGGATTTTGTTGTCGGAATGTCCGAACAAAGTCCGACCGTGTGTACGGGGCATTACAGTGAGAAAATCCTCTCCCCCCCCCCCCCCCCTATAGATGGAAGATTCCTACAACAGATGCAAATCTGTCAGGCTTGTGTTGGACTCTTCTGATCCTTGACAGTTCACAGAAAATGGTCAAGAAGTGAAGGGACACCCAGTTCGGGTGCAGTGATACATTGCCACCACAGTGGCACATATCAGCCATCAAAGGTGGCATGGGGAACCTGGCTGCCTTTTTTAAAGGAAGAAAACCAGATTCTCTTGCAGACAGAAACTCGCTGTCCTGCAAACTCTAATCCACATCCCAGAAGTAGACAGTTGACAGGCGGACTATCTCAGTTGCCACCACCTGGACCAAGGGAAATGGGCTCTTCATCCAGATGTGTTCAGTCTGATTGCAAAAAATGGGTCACTCCCTATGTGGACATCCTATTCTCAAGATACAACAAGCAATCTTTATTTTTATCCAGAACCAGATCTGCCCCCAGGTGCTTGTTATCCCCTGGTCTTAGTTCAGGCTAGTTTATGCCTTCCCTCATCTGAGCATTCTACCTCACCTGCTCCACAAAATAAATCAATAAGGGAACAAGGTGATACCTTATGACACCAAACTGACCCAGAGGAATTTGGTACACAGACTTCTTGCAGAAGACCCCTGGCCTCTTCCCAACAAACCAGATCTGCTATTTCAAGACCCCCTATTACAACTTGTTTCACAGTCTCTGGCTTTAATGGCATAGCTGTTGAAACCCAGATCCTGAGTAATGGAAACGGTATCATTAGCTGTAATTGGCATGGATTAATGAAGAATCGTTCTTGCCAAACCAATCTATTAACCTTCTATGATGAGGTGAGTTGCCATCTAGATAAAGGAAGGCCCATAGACGTGGTGTATCTGGATTTTGCAAAAGCATTTGACACAGTTCCCCATAAACGTTTACTGTACAAAATAAGGTCCGTTGGCATGGATCATAGGGTGAGTACAGGATTGAAAACTGGCTACAAGGGCGAGTTCAGAGGGTCGTGATAAATGGGGAGTACTCGGAATGGTCAGGGGTGGGCAGTGGGGTCCCCCAGGGTTCTGTGCTGGGACCAATCATATTTAATTTGTTCATAAACTACCTGGAGGATGGGGTAAACCATTCAATCTCTGTATTTGCGGACAATACTAAGCTAAGCAAGACAATAACTTCTCCGCAGGACCTTGCAAAAAGATCTGAACAAATTAATGGGGTGGGCAACTACATGGCAAATGAGGTTTAATGTAGAAAAATGTAAAATAATGCATTTGGGTGGCAAAAAGATGAATGCAATCTATACACTGGGGGGAGAACCTCTGGGGGAATCTAGGATGGAAAAGGACCTGGGGGTCCTAGTAGATAATAGGCTCAGCAATGGCATGCGATGCCAAGCTGCTGCTAACAAAGCAAACAGAATATTGGCATGCATTAAAAAGGGGATCGACGCCAGAGATAAAACGATAATTCTCCCGCTCTACAAGACTCTGGTCCGGCCGCACCTAGAGTATGCTGTCCAGTTCTGGGCACCAGTCCTCAGAAAAGATGTACTGGAAATGGAGCGAGTACAAAGAAGGGCAACAAAGCTAATAAAGGGTCTGAAGGATGTTAGTTATGAGGAAAGGTTGCGAGCACTGAACTTATTCTCTCTGGAGAAGAGAAGCTTGAGAGGGGATATGTTTTCAATTTACAAATACCGTACTGGTCACCCCACAATGGGGATAAAACTTTTTCGTGGAAGGAAGTTTAACAAGACTCGTGGCCACTCATTAAAATTACAAGAAAAGAGGTTTAACCTTAAGCTAAGTAGAGGGTTCTTTTACTGGTAAGAGCGGCAAGGATGTGGAATTCCCTTCCACAGGCGGTGGTCTCAGCAGGGGCATCGATGGTTTCAAAAAACTATTAGATAAGCACGTGAACGACCACAACATACAGGGGTATACAGTGTAATACTGACATATAATCACACACATAGGTTGGACTTGTGTCTTTTTTCAATCTCACCTACTATGTAACTAAAAGATAGAGGACTGAGATTCTGTCATTGCTATCTTGTTTAAGGCAACAAAAATAATAATTCAGGAAAATGTATTATCATACCTGGAAATTTTACTTTGCTTTGTGTGAGCGCATTCAATATTATTTTGTACCCTGCTTTTTTGCCTTTCTACAAACAGGTTGTTTCTCTTATTAGGTCCCCTTTGCAGCACCCTGTGCTCCCTGGGAAAAAGTGGAACTTCATTCTCTCAATCGACATTTATTATTTTTCATCCTTATGCTGCTAGCATTAGTAAATGAAAAGTATATCATATTAGCTTGTTTTAAACTTTTTTTTTTTTTTTTTTGTTTTTAACATTTCTACGGTTACTTCCTGGTTTCCATGCTGAGGCAAATGTCATACAGCCCAGGAGTCTTCGTAGAGGAGGAGGGACTTTCTGAACTAAGAACACCCTGTCCTGCGTGCATCCCTGACCTGAAGAGCAGGTGGATTCCAGGAAGTAAATGCTACATGAATCCTCTGCCCTTACTCAGGCTGGGCATGGCCTGAAATGCTAGGGGATGTTTTTCAAAGTGATTTCTCAACAAAATAAAACATGGAGTAATGGATGGGTGAATTTGCTCTGACTGTTAAAAATGAATTGAATAGCATTTTGGTCTGTGGTGCTCAGATGAAATGTAGTTCCACTTTAACTTGGTTGTTTCTGCCTTGCAAAAGCCACCATGTGAATCCATCAGGGATAATCTTTTGGAGTATTTTAACCAACAAGTAGCTTTTCTGGAGGCCATCATGTCTATAAGGTGTATCTCATAATGTGTTGCTAATTTCCTGCAAAGATCCCTACCTCATACTTCTCAACAACAAGGTCATATTATGCCCTAGACCATATTTCCTTCCAAAGGTGGTTGCAGCATTCTCCATGAGGACATTTTACCTAACATCCATTATGCCCTGCTCCTCTCTACATAGCCTGGATGTGCTCAGAGAGAGCCATTAGTGTGTACCTAAAAGCTACCTCTTCCATTAGAGAAACAGCATGAAATTCAGCATTGCTGGGTGGATAAGGAATTTAACTGGTGCTTATTATGTAAAACGAACACCTCCTGCACTCTTATGCGCACAATCCACCATATCTGTCGGATCATAGTCTCCCAAATATGTAAATTCCATATCTTGAAGTACAGTACAGAACAAGACATTTTCCCTTCGCTGCATTTTTTTCAAACCAGTTTAGGCAAGTTTAGCAGCATTTTGGGTACTTACCAGTATTTGCACCTAGCGCTTAGCTGCGTTTTGGCGTCTTGATGTTGAAAAGCTCCTCTTGAACAAAACTCTTCTGCATTCATTAGACGGAGCTTCGACTGCCTCTAAACTCTGCTGCTCCTAAATTCCTCTAAAAGCCTATGTGCACATGGACACATTGGGGGTTATTTACTAATGGCAAATCCACTTTGCACTATAAGTGCAAATTGCACTTGATATTGCACTGAAAGTGCACTTGGAAGTGCAGTCACTGTAGATCTGAGGGGGACATGCAAGGAAAATAAACAGTATTTTAGCTTGCACAAGATTGGATAATAAAATCAACAGAGCTTCCCCTCATTTCAGATTTGCCCCTCAGATTTACAGCAACTGCACTTCCAATTGCACTTTCAGTGCAATTTCAAGTGCACTTTGCACTTGAAGTTTGCACTTGTAGTGCAAAGTGGATTTGTCTTTCGTAAATAACCCCCATAGGCTTTTATTGAGGTGCGTTCAGGGGCGTAGGCAAAAAAACCACCAAAAGCCCCAAAAACGTCAGTTTAGGAGTAACAGTATGCACGCTGCCTTAAATTAGAATCTGTGGGGAAGGGATCAGAAAGGTATATGTCATATGGGCAGTAAGGGTCTACAGGGGAACAAGATATAGAGGGTGGAATAGCGGGAGGAAACGGCACAAACAAAACAGCAGGGAAATTGCATCACCTACATCCAATAAAAAGAGAGTAATAAAATCAAGGTATAGCTCATGAATGAGTGATGATAGAATATTAAATGCTGGGACTCCAGGCAATTTCCCCACCCTGTAACTTCTAATTATGTCAGACACAGAGACAACTTGAGTAACAGTGATTACATTTGTCATAAGGTACAGAAAAAAGAGACATGTTGGTACAACAGCAACTCTAAATTTAACTGTTTGCCGCCCGCCCGGTGGGGTGGTGCGGCTCTCGTTTTTGGACACCGTCATATGACGACGTCCGAGAACGGCTGCTCTCGCGCGCCCCCGCGCCGTGTTCCTAGGTGCTAGGCACTTTAACCATGTGATTGGCTGTGTCCAATCACAGCCGGTCACATGTAAACAAGGAAGTGCCGGTAATCGTCTCTCGTCGCCTCACACTGACAGTGTGTGGCAAGGAGAGCCGATCAGCGGCATCTCCGCGCAGGGGGACATCTAGGAATGTAATCGGGCACTGATCATCATTTGCTAAACAAACTAAAAAAGACCAACATTTTTGGAAAAAAAAAAAAACTTTTTCTTAGTTACTGCTATAAAATTTGGTTTTCTCCTTCACTGACGGACACTGATGAGGTGGCACAGATGGGCACTGAGTTGGCACTGATGAGGCACTGATATGTAGAATTGATGGGCACTGATAGGCGACACTGATGGGCACTGACAGGTGGCATTGATGGACACTAATAGATGGCACTGATGGGCAGCATTGATTTGACAGGTACTGACAGGTGTTAATGCTGGGAACTGATTGGCAATGTGATGGACACTGACACTATGGTGGGCACTGGTTTGCACTGTGGTGGGCACTGATTGGCACTTTATTGGGCACTGGCAGAGGGTTATGATGGGGCACTGACTGGGCACCGATTGGCAGCTTGTGGGTACATTTGAAGGGGGCAGTGCTGATAATCAGTGTGCTGATTATCAGCACAGACCCCCCCCCTCCTCTGACAGGGAGAGCCACCGATCGGCTCTCCCTGTCAGCACGAACCGAGGAATGCTGTTTACCGACACTTCCTGGTTCTTGCGATGATCAGCTGTGATAAGAGGCTTCTTATCACGATTGGAGATGCGGCGTGTCACACTGAAACGCCACACTCGTGTTCGCCGCGCTGCACGCCCGCATGTTATCCTGCTGGACGTCATATGACGCCCAGTCAGGATAACAGAACCACTTCCCGGTCGTCATTCTGTTATAGGCCGGGCGGGAAGTGGTTAAATACCACCAAAAGAAAGCTCTATTTGTGTGAAGAAAATGATAAAAAATTTGTGGTTAAAAAAAGCTATCAATAGGCTATGATCCTAAATACTTGCCAGAAAGAGCAGAAATATTTGTAAGAGCACACAGTGGGAATGTTTTAAAGATGAAGATTTAAACCAGAATAAAGACCAAATTAAAGCAAAGTTCCACCCAAAAGTGCAACTTCGGCTTATTCCTCTCCTCCCCCTCCAGTGCCATATTTGGTCCCCGTTCCCCCCCTGAAAAGTGCCAGTTTTTGACAGGTCCCAATCCCCACTTCTGGAGACGGCGCCGTGGCGAAGCTATGCCCCCATTCTTCTTTTTCCGCCACTGGGTCATTTAGAAAGCGTAGCGCGCATGCGCAGTAGGGAAAGGCTTCATTGCCGGGTTCCCTTACCAGCAATGGCGGCGGCTGCACCCAACAGCTGATCCAAAGATCGCCTGGGGTGCCAACATTGCGGGCTTCCCGGAAAGGTAAGTGTCCATATATTATGTTTTGTACAGGGCAGCCTGGATCCTCCTCTTCCCAGGTCCCTCTTCGCTGCTTCTGGCCCCTCCCTTCCCTCTAGTGCCCCCACAGTAAGTAGCTTGCTATGGGGGCACGCGAGCCAAGCTGCAGCTCCGTGTGTCCATTCAGACATGGATTTGCCTTTGGCTCCACCCCCTCTCTCTTGATTATCTAACTGATTTTGATTGAAAGCAACGGGAGCCAATGGTGCCGCTGCTGTGTCTCAACCAATCAGGAGGGGGAAGTCCCAGAAGGCTGAGGGGCTCGTGGACATCGCTGGACAGAGATGGGGCTCAGGTAAGTATTAGGGGTGCTGGGGCAGCTGCTACACACAAAAGGTTTTTTTTATCTCAATGCATACAACTCCTTTTAAAAACCTACTGTATGTGGCAAAATTCTAGATAGTATACAAAAAAAAACACTCTATACAGAAATGTATCTACAATAGTGATATCATAAGTGACCACCAGCATGAATTTATGAAGGACTGTTCTTGTCAGACCAGCCTGTTATTGTTCTATGAGGAAGTAACTGAGAAATTGGATGCTGGAAGTGGATGTAGTTTATTTAGATTTTGCAAAAACATTTGATAATTTATCCTAAAAATGTTTAATCTGTAAAAGGTTGTTTGTACATGCATGTCATATGACAGCCGGCGGGCGCGGCTCTCGTTCTGGGAGGGTGTCATATGACGCCCTCGCCTTCCCGGCCCACCAGGGGGCGCGCGCCGCCGCCGGCAATCACGGCGCCCGCCGTGTCACTGGGCACCCGATGTGTGTGCCCAGCGGCTGCGATGTCTGCCGGGCACCCGCGATTGCCTGGTAACACGGCAGGACCGTGGACACAGATCCACGTCCTGTCAGAGGAGAGGAGACCGATGTGTGTTCTCAGTATAGAGCAACACCGATCGTTCTCCCCTTGTGAGTCCCCTCCCCCTTCAGTTAGAAACACTCCCTAGGAACATAATTAACCCCTCGATCTCCCCCTAGTGTTAACCCCTTCCCTGCCAGTGACATTTATACAGTAATCAGTGCATTTTCATAGCATGGATCGCTGTATAAATGTGAATGGTCCCAAAAATGTGTCAGAAGTGTCCGATATGTCCGCCACAATATCGCATATCGATAAAAATTGCAGATCGCCGCCATTACTGGTAAAAAAAAAATAATAATAATAAAAATGCTTTAAATCTATCCCCTATTTTGTAGACGCTATAACTTTTGCGCAAACCAATCAATATACACTTATTGCGATTTTTTTTTTTTTTTTTTTTTTTTTTCCCAAAAATATGTAGAAGAATACGTATCAGCCTAAACTGAGGGAAAAAATTGTTTAAAAAAAAATGGATGTTTGTCATAGCAAAAAGTAAAAAATATTGTGTTTTTTTTTCAAACTTGTCACGCTTCTTTTGTTTATAGCACAAAAAATAAAAAACCGCAGAGGTGATCAAATACCACTAAAAGAAAGCTCTATTTGTGGGGAAAAAAATAATAAAAATTTCATTTGGGTATAGTGTTGCATGACCGCGCAATTGTCATTCAAAGTGTGACAGCGCTGAAAGCTGAAAAATGGCTTAGGCAGGAAGGGGGTAAAAGTGCACTGTATTGAGATGGTTAAATAGTCTAAAATTGTGAGTGGTGTGCCCCAGTGTTCTATCTTGGTGCCAGTTCTGTTCAGTTTCTTTATTAATGATCTAGAGATTGGAATTATGAGCTTGATTTCACTGTTTGCTGATGATACCAAATTATGCAAGGAAATAAATGGATAAAATAATTTAAAAAAATTGATAAAATATGGAATTGGGCAGCTACATGACAGGTTTAGTTTAACCACTTCAATACCGGGCTATAGTCCTATGACGTCTGCAGATGGGATCTCCCATCCTGGGCGTGCGTCATATGACGTCCTTGGCTTCTCGCCGCTCCTGCGGGCACCCGGGGGCCCACAGCTCGGCGATCTTGGATGAGGTGTGTCCCTCGGACACAGCCCATCCCAGATCCATGTAAAGAGCCAATAAAAAATGTCTCTCTACCACGTGACCGGCTGTGTCCGATCACAGCCGGTCACATGTACTGTCTACATGCACGGCGTTCGTGCATGCCCCTAGGGCGCGTGCAGAGCAGCGTTCGGGGACGAGGCTTGTCACCCTGACACAGTCCGAGCCCGATCGCAGTAAAGAGCCAATGAAATTGGCTTTTTACCACGTGACCGGCTGTGTCCAATCACAGCCGGTCACAGAATGTCAACAAACCACGGTAACACGATGTTACCGGGTTCTCCTCCTCACACACCGATCGACCCACATGAACCACACTGCCCCCCCTAATAAAGAGGACCTGTCACCACCCATCAAAGTACCCGAGTACCTGTCACAGTCCATCTGAGTACCCGAGTACTGAGTACCTGTCGCAGTCCATCTGAGTACCTGTCACAGTTCATCTGAGTACCCGAGTACCTTTCACAGTCCATCTGAGTACCCGAGTACTGAGTACCTGTCACAGTCCATCTGAGTAACCGAGTACTGAGTACCTGTCGCAGTCCATCTGAGTACCTGTCACAGTTCATCTGAGTACCCGAGTACCTTTCACAGTCCATCTGAGTACCCGAGTACTGAGTACCTGTCGCAGTCCATCTGAGTACCTGTCGCAGTCCATCTGAGTACCTGTCGCAGTCCATCTGAGTACCCGAGTACTGAGTACCTGTCGCAGTCCATCTGAGTACCTGTCACAGTTCATCTGAGTACCCAAGTACCTTTCACAGTCCATCTGAGTACCTATCACAGTCCATCTGAGTACCCGAGTACTGAGTACCTGTCACAGTCCATCTGAGTAACCGAGTACTGAGTACCTTTCACAGTCCATCTGAGTACCCGAGTACTGAGTACCTGTCACAGTTCATCTGAGTACCTGTCACAGTCCATCTGAGTACCGAGTACCTGTCGCAGTCCATCTGAGTACCTGTCACAGTTCATCTGAGTACCCAAGTACCTTTCACAGTCCATCTGAGTACCTGTCGCTGTCCATCTGAGTATCTGTCACAGTCCATCTGAGTACCCGAGTACCTGAGAACCTGTTACAGCCCATCTGAGTACCTGTCACCAGGCCATCAGAGTACCCGAGTACCTGTCACCAGGCCATCAGAGTACCCGAGTACCTGTCACCAGGCCATCAGAGTACCCGAGTACCTGTCTCCAGCCCATCAGAGTACCTGAGTACCTATCTGCAGCCCATGCCACATAGAATATACGTTGGGGTGTTTTCCAAAATGGGGTCATTTTGTGGGTAATTCCACTGTCCTGATGCTCTAGGACCTTCAAAAGTGTGATGGGTAGGAATGAAATGAGATGTGTAATTTATGCTCCTAGAATGCCTGTAGGTACTACTTCAATGTTGGGGCTCTGTATGTGGCCAGACTGTGTAAAAGTCTCACACATGTGGTATCGCCATACTCAGGAGGAGTAGCAGAATGTGTTTTGGGGTGTAATTTTTGCTATATACATGCTATGTGTTAGAAATATCTTATAAATTGACAATTTTGTGTAAAAAAATTTCATTTTCTTTCCACATTTTCTGACGACTTGTGTAAAAAAAAATGTGTCAAAAGACTCATAATGCTTCATAGAATATACGTTGGGGTGTTTGTTTTCCAAAATGGGGTCATTTTGTGGGTAATTCCATTGTCCTGGTGCTCCAGGGCCTTCAAAAGTGTAATAGGTCGTTAGGAAATTAGAGGTGTAATTTATGCTCCAAAAATGCCTGTTGGTGCTCCCTGCATGTTGGGCCTCTGTATGTGGCCAGGCTGTGTAAAAGTCTCACACATGTGGTATCGCCATACTCAGGAGGAGTAGCAGAATGTGTTTTGGGGTGTCATTTTTGCTATATACATGCTTTGAGTTAGAAATATCTTATAAACTGACAACTTTGTGTAAAAAAAAAAAAAAAAAAAAAAATACGTTTTAATTTTCTTTCCACGTTTTCCGAAGACTTGTGGAAAAAAATGAACCGTTCAAAAGACTCATTATGCCTCATAGAATAGACATTGGGGTGTTTGCTTTCCAAAATAGGGTCATTTTGTGGGTAATTTCACTGTCCTGGTGCTCCAGGGCCTTCACAAATGTATTAGGTCGTTAGGAAATTAGAGGTGTCATTTATGCTCCTAGAACCCCTGACGGTGCTCCCTGCATGTTGGACCTCTCTGTGTAAAAGTCACACACATGTGGTATCGCCATACTCGGGAGGAGTAGCAGAATGGGGTGTAATTGGAAGTATGCATATGCTGTGTGTGAGAAATAACTTGTTATTATGACAATTTTGTGAAAAAAAATTCTTAATTTTCCCAAGAATTGTGGGAAAAAATTACGTAAAAAAACTCACCATGCCTCTTACTAAATACCATTTGGAGGGGTATTTGCACTTTCCTGACATTTCAGAGCCTCAAGAAATGAGAGAGGCCGTCAGTGCATCGGGTGTGATCAATTTTAAATGATTTGCACCATAGCTTGTAGACTCTAACTTTCAGAGACTAAATAATATCCACTAATTTGGTTTATTTTTTTTTTTTTTTTTTCGAAATTTTTGTTTTTTTCACTTATGTCACAAAAAATAAAAAATCCAGTGGTGATTAAATGCCACCAAAAGAAAGCTCTCTTTGTATGGAAAAAAAATGATAACATTTTTGTTTGAGTACAGTGTTGCATGACTGAGTAATTGGCATTCAAAGTGTGAGAGTGCTGAAAGCTAAAAATTGGTCTGGTAAGGAAGGGTGTATAAATGTCCTGTATTGAAGTGGTTAAATACTTAGAAATGTATGCGCACTTAGGTGACAAAAATATGCATGCAGGATACACATTAGGAGGAGCTCTCATTGAATTATTAGTATACAGGCTTTATATAGCACCAACAGTTTGCGCAGCGCTTTACAACATTAGGGCAGACAGTACAGTTACAATACAATTCAATACAGGAGAAATCGGAGCCCTGCCCACTAGAGTTTGTAATCTAAGATGCTTGCAATATTTTGTAAAAAGCACAAATATCACATGCAATAATTAAGTGAATTGACCCGACAGAGTTCAGCTTTAGCTATACTCCCTTTTATAGCTTTTGCAAGGTTTCTATTTCTCTGTGATTTTATGTTGCCCTTGCTTTGAATGAACCACATAGCCATTTAACTTTTTTCTCCCACCCAACAGAAAACTGTTTCTAGGGAGAACACAGAACTGTGCATATACAATACAAACTGCTAATTTACTAATTCTGTATATAAAAAAATAAAAAATAAGGCATCAGTTTATTACAAAAAGCCAATAGACTTTTTTAAACATTCTTTAAATGACAAACTCAGAAGTATTCTGTTGAAGTCGATCATCGTGTGTTTTGAGCATATTTATGTAGAAAAAGCTGCCCTGTTTAATAAAAGTCTCAAACAATAGGACACCCCTCCTACCCCAAAGTAATGAGACTTGCTAGCTAGGTATATAGTCCCGTTGTAAGTCAATAGATGCTGAAAGAGATCATGGAATAATCAGTGATGTGAAAGAATCTGAGGGTGCTTGTAGACGTAGCAATAGCATGCAATGCCAAGCTGTGGCTAGCAAAACACTGTTATGCATTAAAAGGGCAAGCATTCAAGAGCTTGATCAATAATTCTAACCAGGACTTTTTTTCTCAGGGAATAGGTGTAGGAACTCCCTCCTTTTCGAATCACCCGTTGTCTCCGCCCCCTACACACCTCTGAGCACCGACCTTGGGTTCCACCCCCTACCCACCTTCCAGTACCCTTCCTTCCAGAGAATACAGAACCAAGTAATTTGTATAGAATTTGATACTGATCACTAGCAATAATAGATTTCCCAACCGCCAACAATAGACCCCTCCCTCAACAGTAGATCCCTTCCAGCAACAATTAACCCCCCCTCCCACAACAATAGATCCTCCACCAGCAAAAATAAACCTCCTCAGCAACACTAGACCCCCACAACAATAGATCCCCCAGCGACCATAGATCCCCCAGCAGCCAGGATCAGTAATCCCTCCAGCATACTATAGTACCCCTCGCCATTACATACATTCTGTGCTGGAGGTGCCGGAACTGCGTTCCCTCGCTTTCCCGCTGAAAAAACCCCTGATTCTAACCCTTTACAAAACACTGGTTCAGCCTCATCTTGAATATGGAGTTTAGTTTTTGTCATCATAGTTAGAGTTGAGCTAAGGACAACAAAATTAATAAGGAGGATGGAGGACCTTGGCTATGAGGATCAATTACAAAGATTAGTTATTCACTCTGTAGGAGAGGTGCTTAAGAGGTGATATGATTACAATGTACAGACCCTATATATCAAAGTTGATTCCAATAATCGTACTTAACTGTTTACCCAAAGGTCCCTAAAAAGGAGCCTTTTTCATCATTTTAAGTTAGAAGAAAGGAGACATAAAGTGGTTGTAAACCCAGATAACAAAAAGTAAACTGAACATATTAGCTAACTCGGCAAAGTAGCATAACTCATTTGTGCACAGTCTGACAGGGAAACGAACAGCTTGTCATCTGTAATGCTCCCCGCTTTTCTACTGAAAAAAAATCCAACACAAGCAAAAAAAGGTGCCGTCACTCCTTTGATTAACAGACATGCAGAGGAGACTCATGCATGAGTGAAGGGTGCATGTCTCCTGCTGTCCCAGCCTGAGTGGAAGTGTGTTTAGTTGTAAGTGCTTGTAAGGCTTAATGCACACGGGACGTTTTTACAACCTCTCCTGAACGATTTAACTTGACAGATGGTAACCCACGTTCAAAACGTCAGTTTTGCTGCGTTTACATGCCGCGTTTTGCCACGTTTGCATTTAGAAGCGTTTGAAAAAAATGTTTTTTCCCGAAATGGCCAAAAAATTAAAAACGCCTGTAAAACAAAACGCAGCTAAACGCGAGGTACTATTTGGCGCTTGAAATGCCTCTAAACTCAGGGTCTTTTTTGCTTCCATCCTCATTTTTTTGCTTTCCAAAAAAGGCCTCTAAACTCCACTGCCTAGAAACGACTATAAACGACCCTGTGTACATGTACTGATAAGATAACATAGAGGAGAGTTCAGGAGCAGTTGAAAAAATTGTCCAACTGCTCCTAAACGTCTGTTTACCAGCAGCAGTATACATGAGGCCCTAACCTCGTATGCATCAGTTTTCAAAGACCTGCACCATTTTATAGTATGTCAAAAAAAATCCAAAGTGCTGTATTTTTACTTCAAGTGGTTGTAAAGGCAGAAGATTTTTTACTTAATGCATTCTATGCATTAAGATAAAAAAGCCTTCTGTGTGCAGCAGCTCCCCTAATACTTAATGAGCCCGATCTTCCTCCAGCGATGTGCACGAGAGCCTCAGCTGTTTGGGGAACTCCTCAGCTATGTGTCAGAATAGAGAGACAGCAGTGGCTGGGGAGCGAGCCTGCGCCTGTTGCCCACATAGCAAGCTGCTTGCTTTGGGGGCAGTTGGCAGGAGGGAGGGGCCAGGAGCGGAAAAGCTTTTTTTACTATTAGAGCAGTAAAAATGTGGAGCCCCCTACCCTAGAAAGTGGTACTAGCTGAAAGCATCAACTTTTAAATTCTTTTTAGATGTCTTCCTCAGGAAGCAAAATTGTACAAAGCTTTGGAAATTATTAGGGAATAAAAATCATATACACACAGTCTGAACTGGCTGTAACTGTCTTTTTTTTTTTTTTTCTCTTCTAAACTTTGTAACTAAAATAGGGCTTAACTATACTGGGCTGGGAGAGATCTAGATGGCGTGGACATATAAAGCCTGCTCCAGTTGCTGGTTTGGCAGCTTTTTATCTGGCATTAGCCCACTTTTGCCAGTTATTCCCAAAAGGAAAAAACTATTTGCTGTAACTGCTTATAAAGTGTTAGTTGCAGTTCATCCATATCTGCTTGTCTAACAGGACTGACAAAGCTGCTGTCCAAAGGTGTTTGCTTTAATACTTCATCCAGAATGTAAACACCCTAAGACAGGAAGCATGTTACTGACTGGATCACTGGGTAAAATCTCTTCTCGACTTTTTGGCTAAGATTAGGTGTAGTATCTATTCTTTTTGTTGTCCAGTAAGGACACTCCACAGTCTTTCTGTCCTCATGGCTGGGAGTGCTAATTGTATAGTGCTGATGCTGGTATGATGGGAGCCCTGAGTTATTTTCCTGATAGGCAGGGAAACCAAATGGGGTGTGGGTTGGGAGTACTTGGCATGGACGATTCCAAGGGGCCCAGTGTCTTTTGATCTGAGCTGTGCTATCTGGTCTGGTCAGGGGCTGAGAAGACAGAGAGCCCCCTATGTCAAGCACCCCCTGGGAGTGCTTTTAGTATCACTATGGGTTTGGGATCCCACTGTGAGAATGAGCACACTAGGCTATGACATCACTTGTTTTTTTTCTGCACTATGCCTCATAGGCTAACCAATGCACCTGCACTGTACTGGCCTTATTCAAGATCTCCTGGATACATCTACTGCACTGTCACTGTTTAGTATGTTCAACATGCTTTGCTGCCCTCCTCAGACTGGGTCCAAGCACGATATGTAGTAAATAGGTTTAGACTAAATGTAAAAACCCTCCTAAATAGTGTGGCTCTATTCAGTTTGGATACTTTATTTGTAGGTTTTAGTTTTTCCACTGGTGCTTTTCTGCTTTATTTAATCAAGACTGATAATACATCTTTTTTGTCTTCTAGAAAATAAACAGAGTCATTTTTGTTGGCAACTTTCTCCGTGTTAACACACTGTCTATGAAGCTTCTTGCATATGCATTGGATTATTGGTCAAATGGTCAACTCAAAGCCTTGTTTCTGGAACATGAGGTCTGTATTGAGAATATATTTTATATATTTTGTGCCCCATATGCTTACAGCTGTTTAGGTTTTATGCACACAAGCATCTTGATTCAACATCAGAACCTCAACATTCCGTTCACTTGTTTTCTTATTGAATGAAATAACGTGTAAAAGTAATGTATTTGCTGCTTTTAAATGAGTTTGACTATTACCATCTTTAAATCGGAGATCACAGTGCAGACTCTACAACAACCTTTTTGATATAAAGCAAAAATGTGGAAAAAAGTCATGATGTGCTCATGTGTGTGACAGCTCAGGTGTGTAACTATTTGTATTGTTGATATATACAATATACAGTTGTGCTCAAAAGTTTGCATACCCTAGCAGAAATTGTGACATTTTGGCATTAATATTAAGGCCTCGTGCACACTGGATGTTTTTGGAAGTTTTTACAGCAGCTTCAGACATTTTTTTTCTACAGTCAATAAACTCCCCATCATGTTATCCTACTTGTCCATGCCCACATAGGTTGTTAAAAGCAGTTTTTTGGCTTTAAAAAATAAACAAAACTAGTGGGTTCTGAGAGGAGTTTTTCAGCTGTAAAAAAACTGTAACTTCAAAAGATGCTAATAAACACTCAAACGCACCTCACCAGCATTTTTAATGTTTTTAAGCCATTAAAAAAAAAAAAACGCTATTGCAGAAACTTTAAAAAAACATTGATAAACTCACTACAAAGCTACTGGTGTTTTTATAATGTTGTTTTAACGTCCAGTGTGCACGAGGCCTGAAAATATGACTGATCATGCCAAAAAACTGGAAAATTAGGGGCTCTTTTGATACCAAGCCAGGGTCAGGTAGACCAAGAAAGATTGCAGCCACAACTGGCGGAAGAATTGCTCAGGATACAAAGAAATACCCACAGGTAACCGCAGGAGTAATACAGGCTGCTGTGGAAAAAGATGGTGTGGTTGTTTGTTTTTAAACACTTACGGACCTCCCGCCGTCGTTATACGTCGGCAGTTCGAAGAGGAGTATAGTAGCAGCCAGCTGTCGTAAGCCCCGGTATCCTCTTCTTTAGTGCGCAGTCTGCTTTCAGATAAGAGTGGTCTCGAGATCACTTTTAACGGCGGGGAGAGGGAACCCCCCCCCCCCCGCCATGCTCCGGTGTCCTCCACCGCTCTCCGGTGCCCTCCACCACTTACCGGAGCCTCCGGCAGCAGCGGAGGCGATGGGATCCTGTGTCCTCTGTGGTATGGAGCTGAGTGAGGGGAAGATGGCCCCCACCCGGCTCCATACTAATGCAGGGCAGAACCGATGTCAAAACGTCACTCCCGCCCATAGCTCTTAAATCCATTTTTTTTTTTTTTATATTGCATTTTAGTGTAAATATGAGATCTGGGGTCTTTTTGACCTCAGATCTCATGTTTAAGAGGTCCCGTCATGCTTTTTTCTATTACAAGGGATGTTGTAATAGGAATAAAAGTGACACAATTTTTATTTTAATTTTTTTTTATAAAGAACAGTGTAAAAAGAAAAGGTAAAATAAATCATTTTTAAATGCGCCCCATCCCGCCGAGCTCGTGTGCAGAAGCGAACGCATACGTGAGTAGTGCCCGCATATGAAAACGGTGTTCAAACCACACATGTCAGGTGCCACCGCGATCGTAAGAGTGAGAGAAATAATTCTAGCCCTAGACCTCCTCTGTAACTCAAAAAATGCAACCTGTAGAATTTTTTTTAAACATCGCATATGGAGATTTTTAAGGGTAAAAGTTTGTTGCGATTGCACGAGCAGGCGCAATTTTAAAGCATGACATCCTGGGTAACAATTTACTTGGCGTAACATCATCTTTCACATTATAAAAAAAAAAATTGGGCTAACTTACTGTTGTCTTTTTTTTTTTTTATTCAAAAAAGTGTATTTTTTCCAAAAAAGTGCGCTTGTAAGACCGCTGCGCAAATACGGTGTGACAGAAAGTATTGCAACGACTGGCATTTTATTCTTTAGGGTGTTAATTAATTTCTATGTAATTTTCTAGCAAAAAAAATGATTTTAACTTGTAAACAAGTTTGAAAAATAGGCCCGGTCTTAAAGTGGTTAAGGAGCATGATACCTGAACAAAAAAGAGCTGCATGGTCAAGTAGCCAGAAAGAAGCCTTTACTGTACAATTTCCACAAAAAAGCCTGGTTACAATATGCCCAACACCACCTTGTCATGCCTCATTGGCTTTTTTGTGGCATTGGCGCAGTAAAGGCTTCCTTCTGGCAGCTCAACCATGCAGCTCTTTTTTTGTTCAAGTATCGTTGAATTATGCTCCTTTAAAAATGACCACACCGTCTTTTTGGAGAGCAGCCTGTATTTCTACTGCGGTTACTTTTGGGTCTTTGTTTGTATCCTGAGCAATTCTTCTGCCAGTTGTGACTGCAATCTTTCTTGGTCTACTTCACCTTGGCTTGGTATCAAAAGAGCTCCTAATTTTCCACTTCTTAATAAGTGATTAAACAGTACTGACTGGAGGGTCGTGTCCAAGATGGCGACGTGAGCGGCTGCTTGTTCCAGAGCTTCGCCATCCACCGGCTAAAATCCAGATCAACGGTGCTTCCTAAAGCCACCCGAGCGCCAGCAGACCCGGCCCAGCTCACAGGCAATCCGGAGCAGCAGCCGACAGTACCGGATTCTCCAAATTTCCGCCTCGATCGGGGCCGAATGACCCGCTCCGCCATCCCCACGTGGTGTCCCGCGGTGATCCCTGTCTACACGAGGCCTTACAGGTGGGATGGGGGACATCTGAATGCGGCTCAGAAAATCAGGCACGGCAGCTGGTAAGGGCGAGAAACTCAAATTCCCACGACCCAGGGGAGCCCCCAGGCATTGACAGAACCAGCGGAGGAATACAGGGCCACCCGCAGCCTCCACAGGGCCTCACAGACCGGCCCAATGGAGTCGGCCGAGTCCAGACCTCCCTGGCTAGCAGAGGTAATGGCGGTCATAGCCACATACCCGTCTGTTTGAGGGTCCAGGATGGAAAGGCAACCCACTTTTTTAATTCTAGAGAGGCCTCTGCTTGGCTAGATTCGCTACTCCGAGATGGATGACCAGAGGAATAGTATGTGAATACCTGGAAATGATGCAAGTTTGGGTCTAGGCCAGGCACCTTTTCCAGCGCGGCCCTGTGGAAGAAGACATTAAATCAATGTCTATTGCAGTTGCACCTGTTGTGCCAAGTTTGCAGGAACAAGACTGCTGGCTTCCCACCCCCCCCCCAGTAGGAACCAAGAATGTGCCCCTGACAGGTCCAGGAGATCCCAAACAGCCTGCTTAATTCCTGTTATCCTCCACTGTGACTTTCCTTATCAGGTCTGCAGGAAATACATTAGACAAACTTATACACCGATGGATCTCTACTTTCCCTATTGCTGAGACTTTTTATTTGCTCTTCACTTTTTTCCCCAGACCTTCGGGTCCTAGCAGTACTCACCGGTTAAGAGGTTCCTGGTGTTTCAGTTCATTAAGGCCCACAACCCGCATGTTTGTATTTTACAAGAGACCCACTGTAGTGGGCAGTAGAACTAGGTCCCTAAAAAAGCCCTGGTTTGGATATCACTACCAGTCCACGTATTCTAATTTTGCGAGAGGTGTCAGCATATTGGTGCATAAATCTATCCCCTTCCGATTACTGGATCTGGTGCTGGACTCGGGGGGGCAGATACGTACTACTTCACGCTCAGGTCTGTTCAATGAAGTGGGTTATAGCAGGCCTTTATTTGCCTCCCCCAGCATCTTTGTGTCTTTTGAACCAGCTAACTTCAAAAATTGCAGATTTTGTTAATGACAATATCGTTATTTTGGGTGATTTTAACCTGGTCCCCGATCCTAATATAGACAGACTGTCCACAAGTGGTAACTCACACTCTGGATTGGTAGAGTGGGAGGAGACATATGGACTGACAGATATGTGACGATGGAGGCACCCTCAGACCAGGGCCTACACCTGACACTCCACATCTCACCATTCCTTCTCTAGGATCGACCCGGCTTATGTGGGAAGTGCAGCCCTGCCTAGAACCACGGACATTAAGATACTCCCTAGAGGAATTTCTGACCATGCACCGCTGCTGCTGATCATGGACCTATCCTCGGCCCACGAAGGCCACATTATGGAGGCTCTCCAGGTTCTGGGTGTCTGATGAGGCGGTGGATGGGCAGTTCAGGGGGTCATTCCGGGAGTTCTGGACGACTAACTCCAGTTCGGCACTGGCGCTAGTGGTGTGGGATGCCTTCAAAGCTTATACCAGTGGACAATACCAGTTCATTATAGCCAATGTGCACAGGGAAAGAAGGGCTGAACTAAATAGTGCAGAAAGGGAGGCAGGCCTACAGGAAGCAATATTTGTTAGATATAAAGACCCTTAGGACTATGTTAAAATGCAGTCTCTGACTAGTGAGGTGATACAAATAAGCACCTCTCTCACTCAGAAATGGATGCTAGCCCAATCCCAGCTTATTTTTTGAACAGGGAGAAAGGTCAGGGAAACTGCAATCGGGGGGGGGGGGGGGGGGGGGATATGTATATCTTACATACAGGACCATAATGGAGTGCCTCTTTACATCCCCAATGAGATCAATAGTCCAATGGGACGGGTGATCTGTCTATCAAAGTGCCCTGACAAGGGGGAGGGGCTGTATGTGACGGCGCGTAGCGGGGAACACACAGCTATTCAAATGAAAGCTGTGATGTTCCTGGCGCTGTAATCAAACAGGCGGCGGCTCTCCTCTCCCTTCACTGGCTGCACTACTGGGGACACTGGCTGCACTACTGGGGACACTGGCTGCACTACTGGGGACACTGGCTGCACTACTGGGGACACTGGCTGCAGTGGGGACACTGGCTGCAATGGGGACACTGGCTGCAGTGGGGACACTGGCTGCAGTGGGAACACTGGCTGCACTATACACTGGCTGCACTACTGGGGACACTGGCTGCACTACTGGGGACACTGGCTGCACTCCTGGGGACACTGGCTGCACTCCTGGGGACACTGGCTGCACTCCTGGGGACACTGGCTGCACTCCTGGGGACACTGGCTGCACTACTGGGGACACTGGCTGCACTACTGGGGACACTGGCTGCACTACTGGGGACACTGGCTGCACTACTGGGGACACTGGCTGCAATGGGAACATAGGCTGCGCTACTGGAGACACTGGCTGCAATGGGAACATAGGCTGCGCTACTGGGGACATTGGCTGCAATGGGGACACAGGCTGCGCTACTGGGGATATTGGCTGCAATGGGGACACAGGCTGCGCTACTGGGGATATTGGCTGCAATGGGGACACTGGCTGCACTACTGGTGACACTGGCTGCACTATACACTGGCTGTACTACTGGGGACACTGGCTGCAGTGGGGACACTGGCTGCAGTGGGGACACAGGCTGCACTACCGGGGACACTGGCTGGCTGCATTAATCTCTTGTATCATGTCCGCAGTCTCTGACCATCTCCTGTACCATGTCCCCGGTCTCTGACCATCTCCTGTACCATGTCCCCGGTCTCTGACCATCTCCTGTACCATGTCCCCGGTCTCTGACCATCTCCTGTACCATGTCCCCGGTCTCTGACCATCTCCTGTACCATGTCCCCGGTCTCTGACCATCTCCTGTACCATCTCTGCAGTCTCTGACCATCTCCTATACCATCTCTGCAGTCTCTGACCATCTCCTGTACCATGTCCCCAGTCTCTGACCATCTCCTCCTGTATAAAAATATTTTTAAAAACAGTCACTTTCGGTATCGGCATTGCTTCGGTATCTTTTTTAGGCTCCAGGAAGATTTATTTTCGGTATCGGTTTCGGCACCAAAAAACCCATTCGGTGCATCCCCAACCCAGACCCCACTGACGTTCCGGTCCTGACCGCAAAGTATCGCGATGCCCTTGACACACCCATTTCCGTAGACGAAATTTTAAAGGCGCTTAAAACACTCAATCAGGCAAGACTCCAGGCCCGGACGGTATACCGGTTGAATTTTACAAGCAGTATAGCGAGGAAATAGCTGCTAGACTACACATTATGTTATTGGAGGCGCACAGGAAAGAGGAACTCCCAGGCTCCTTGAGGGAGGCGGTTGTGGTGGTGATTCCTAAGCCTGGAAAGGCTCCCTCTCTGTGCTCCTCATACCGCCTTATCTCATTAATTAATGTTGATGTGAAACTGTTGGCCAAAGATCTGGCCAACAGACTGAACACGTCATACTAGCACTGGTACACCCGGACCAAACGGGTTTATGCCAGGGAGAAGCACGTACATTAATATCAGGAGACGTTTTACAGATATGGCCAGGGCCCATCCCGAGTCCGCAGCCGTGGTGGCCTCACTCGATTCGGAGAAAGCATTTTGACTTGGTCAAGTAGGGCTACCTTTGGGGGGTCCTTTCCAGGTTTGGGTTCGACTCTAGGTTTATGACCTGGCTGCGTATGCTTTATGCCAACCCGAGAGCCAGAGATCGCGCGAATGGCTGCCTCTCGGATAGCTTTCCTCTGGGGCAAGGTACGCGCAGGGGTGCCCCCTGTCACTAGAACCCTTAGCCATCGCCTTACGAGCGGAGAGGGAGGTGAAAGGCATGTTGGTGTACACGATCGAAGAGAAGGTATCCCTATATGCGGACGACACACTGCTCTACCTTGCAGACGCCTCCAGATCGTTGGAGAAGGCATTAGACCTGTTCTAGAGGTTTGGTAGGTTTTCATTGGAATCCGCATAAACTGGGGCAAGTCGGTTTTATTCCCACTGCACCCCTCTGTCCCTAGGTTAGACACGGGCACTCCCCTTAAGTGGGTCAAGGAATTTACCTATCTGAGCATTAAAATCAGTAGCACAACAAACAATTCATGTCCCAACTAACAGCCAAATGTGCAGCATGGCGTACCCTTCCACTGACACCGGTGGATAGAGCTAATCTTCTGAAAATGACTTTTCTCCCGAAATTTTTGTATTTTTTCGCCAACACCCCGTCGCATATACCCAAGGCCTTTTTCAGACGTCTGGAGGGTATCCTGACCTCACTTATTTGGGCTGGGAGACCACCCAGAGTGGCAAAACGTATATTATACCTTCCTCTATAGTGCGCTGGTGATTCTCCCAGCCCAAACAGAACCCGGCGGTGAGATTAGAGGCGGCTATACTGGGGTCATACGCGGCATTGAGCAATTTGGCATTCAGGGGGGTTAAGGCTCCCCACTGACGGCACCCATGAAGACAACGATTAGGGTTTGGCAGAGAGATATACCGCAAACCAAACTGCATTTCCCCACACACCCCGCTTTGGGGGAGCCCCACGTTATCCCACCTATATGACATCCCGGACCCATCCTATTGGGCTAGGTGAGGGATTACCACTTTAAACCATGTTGTGCAGGACGGAAAGATTATGCCCTCCTCGGAACTGAAATGCATATATTCACTGCCAAACACCTCTGAATTCAGGTTCTGACAACTAAGACATGCTATGAGGGCCCAGTTTCCAGAAACGCTGACACTCAAATCTGACTCCATTGAGCGCCTGTTGATTTCCAGCGTGATGAGAAAATCCCTTTCCACCCTTTATCTTTACCTGGCTGTAGCCCATGACAAAAACCCACACACTCCCTGGATAAATGGAGGGAGGACATCCCGGCCCTGGGGGAGGACAAATGGGAGGACTGTATATCTACCTTTTATCCCTTCTATGATAGCGGCCAAAGTTAGGTTCATTCAGCTAAAATTCATTCACAGGGCATACTACACCCCGCATAGAATGGCCAGCATATACCCGAATCTTGACCCTGCCTGCCCTAGATGCACTACAGAGGTTGGTACGTTCTGGCATATGGTCTGGGCATGTTCTAAAATCAAGACCTACTGGGAAAATATAGCAGAGAAGCTGAGTGAACTGGGCGGGACACGTGCCAGTGGAACCCTTGGTGCTTCTGCTGAGCTACGGGGGGAAGTTAAAGGGGACAGGTATACCAAACTCTGTATTACCGTCTCACTATTTTATGCCAGGAGGGAAATAATGGTGCACTGGAAGTCAGCCAATCCCCACCCTGAAATCCTGGTAAGAGGCGGTTGATTCAGTACTACCTCTGTATAAACTCACCTATGAGAGAACTTGTAGGATGTTAGTATCCGAAATTAGGTATCCTATATTGCTACTGTATGAATGAAACTACATGAAAATCTGTTGCTGACTATGTTGTAATGCTGATTTGTTAATAAAACTAAAAAACAGTACTGATTGGCATATGCAAGGCTTTGGATATCTTTTGATATCCTCTTCCATCTTTGTAAAGTTTCATTACCTTGTTACGTAGGTCTTATGACTGTTCTTTTCTAACTCCTCATGGCTCAGTATCTAGTCTACTTAGTGCATCTATGTGAGATCATAAATGCAGCGCTAAATAAAATATGATGGTCCATATAAATCAATGAAGAGTAGAGATGAGATGAAACCTCCACCAAAACTTCCGTGTGCAAGAGAAAAGCACACCACACCCAAGTGCTTGTCGATCTGCTTACCAGAAGTATATAAAAAACAAGCGATGTATGCATGTAGTACAAAGGCTCAATCAGTAAATCCAGTTGGCACACTCCATCATAGACAGACAGATAAAGTTGTCACGTATCACCAGGAACTGGAGGGATACTTCCAGCCGTGGCTATGACGGCTGGAAGTATCCCTCCAGTTCCTGGTGATACGTGACAACTTTATCTGTCTGTCTATGATGGAGTGTGCCAACTGGATTTACTGATTGAGCCTTTGTACTACATGCATACATCGCTTGTTTTTTATATCCTTCGGGTAAGCAGATCGACAAGCACTTGGGTGTGGTGTGCTTTTCTCTTGCACACGGAAGTTTTGGTGGAGGTTTCATCTCATCTTTACTCTCCATTGATTTATATGGACTATCATATCTTATTTAGCACTGCATTTATGATCTTTTTTACTTGTGTTTGATGAATCAACGAACTATGTTGGCTGCTTATTACTTTTATAATTATCTCAGTTAGCGCTGGTATTTGGTTACCGATCTATGTGAGAGCTAATAAACTCATTGACTATTTATACACAGACACTAATTGTCAGCCCCAAATGTGGGAAATGAAACTTTTAATTGCCATTTTAACCTGCGTGTGCCAACTTCTGTGTCTGTACCAAGGCCAAACATTCCAGGGTATGTAAACTTTTTATCAGGGCCATTTGGGTGATTTCCGTTATTATGATTTTTAAAAGAATTCAAAAAAGATGTGATAATGGCTTCATGTGATTGCGGTCCTTAACCTCCCTGACGGTTTTCCCAAGCGTGGCTCGGGGTTAAATTTCAGCACCTTTAGCGGTAACCCCAAGCCACAATCGGGATTACATTGCAGGATCCTGGTGCGGCGTTACTTACCTTGTCCCCAGAATCCTGCGATGTCCCCCGCTGTGTCTGCAGGCTCTGTCTCCTCCGAAGCCTCTCTGTGCCATGCTCCGTTCCCTGCGAGCGCCGCGACGCACGGGGGCGGAGCCTGGCGGCAAATTTTAAAGAAAAAGTAAAAATCATGACACATTCAGTACTGTAATCTTACAGATTACCTGTACTGTATGAAATCATTTCACATCTCTTTTGTCCCCAGTGCTTTGTCCAATGCCCTGCATGCAGTTTTATATTATACTGTATATACTGTTCTTTCTGCCTGGAAACTTGAGATTGTCCATAGCAACCAAAAAGTGTCCCTTTATGTCAAAAGTGGCTTTAACCCAGCTAGAAAACAGCGATAGTAAATTAGAACACTTGTAGAAATGAGCGATAGTGAATTGTGGGGAAATGTATTTTATTATTATTATTATTATTATATTATTTTTGTAATTATTTATTTATATTATAATTTGTTTTTGTGTTTCAAACTTCATCATACCCGGGATATCTACTACTCTTGGTGGACAGATTTAAGTGTGTTATTGTTAAAAATTACAGGCCTACAATATAAAACGCCAAATTTCCATGCAAAATAATGGTACCGCTCTCAGCACCTAAAATCCAAAATAATCATACCGCCAGGGAGGTTAAATAAAAGACATTTCTTTTGGCATGATCAGACATATTTTCAATATTAATGCTAACATTTCACAATTTCTGCCAGGGTATGCAAACTTTAGAGCACAACTGTATATTTGCAAAGGAGGGAGGCGTATTGTAGTACTGAGTTTTTCCTTGCATATAGCACGTTCCAATTTTGATATTGGATGTACTGCACATGCACTCTATGATATTGAGTAAGACAGGGGTGTATTATAGCATGTTTTAGGGATTAATTTATATTTATGGTTTTAAATATTTTATTTTGCACAAGTAAGTGAGGGTCGTAGTAGCATTTGTGGAAATGGTTCCCGCTGCTGTGTGAGCCACTGAGGAGAGAGAGCTGCTGATCTCATGCACATTGTGAATCGAGATGGGGCTCAGGTAAGTATAAGGGGGGAACTGAGTGGGGAGCAGCACATAGACTGCATTAAGGTAAAAAAACTTCTGCCTTTTAGAACCATTTTAAGTAATTAGACACTCATTTACAGCATGCTTGTTAGGGGTTCACAGAGACCTGAAAATTTTATATCAAGTGTTCTTCAATGGTAAAATGCTTGATAAAGGCATCAAACACTTGGTATATAATTATCTCTTAATTCCATTACCTGTTCTAATTTTTTTCTTTTTCCTCCTTCAGGGTTATTTTGGTGCTGTTGGTGCTCTATTAGGATTGACCATTTTTTCTTGAATTGCCATACATTATCAAGTTGAAGAAATATGACCTTTGTTTCCCAAGTTTTAGAAATACATAATTTGTATACATCAAGAAGAACTGTGGCTCAAAGTTGGTGGGCATTCATTTTTTTTTTTTTTTGACGGTGTTTTAAAGTGTTTCAATAACGTCATGAGTAATCCAATGGAAGGCCATCACAGTCTGCCATCGAATGGAACATACGCAGTGCTTGCCTTTCAGTAGTCATTATTTTTGTATACTGAACCAGTATTAAGGAAAAGGAAAAACAGAGGAATGAACATACTGTGCTGCACTGACTTTAAACATTCACATTCACAACGTTATTGGCAGCTAATGTCTTAACATGGATTTTCCATATGATATGCATCTAGTATGTCTTGTATCAATGCCACAAATTTAAGTTTGACCGATCTTAACTGTGATAAAGCTTACTGACTTTAGTCATTCCTTTTATTGTTATGAATGGCCACTTTGTGGCTTTTCATTTTAAGTAGCATTTTGTTTTTGTAATTCCATTTCTCCTGGCATTTATAAGGGGACACAATAGATCTTTGGTTCTAGGAGGTGGAACTTTGCATCTAGGAGGCTGAAACTAGGCAGATCTGAAGGTACAGCTCATCCTAGTGGATATACACACCACACATGTTGATTAAGCCAGTTTAACTTGGTGTCTATAGGAGGTAGATTGTCTGTCTGTTTGTCTTGAGCTCTATAAGATCTAGGTGCTTAGGATTTTTGCATTATCATTCATACTCATCAACAGCTGCTGGCCATGTTATACTTTACATCCTATATCTTAAAAATTCATCCTAGCAGCGGATGTGTAGGTCAGTATCATACCAGTCCAGTATCAGCTTCAGAAGCTCATTCCCTCAATGTCATGTCGGACCCCTTGGCTTACAGCAACCACATTCTCAGTGTCATACCAGACTCTAGATTCAGAGAGTCACTGACATTGGGGCTGTAGGAGATGAGTTAGTTTCTTTACCTGATATTTATTATGCCTGGCTAACCTACTGGGATGGAAGAAGCTTTACATTAATACCACCTGTTAAATCCATGAAGCCATTTTCCCAATGCCAAATGCTTTATTACCTTATACTATACTCATTCTCCGAGGAATTGGTTAAAAAAAATGGTCTGCTCCACTATTGCCAAACCTACCTGTAGGTAGCCTAACAAGTCCACAATTATTCCAGTTGCCAAGTCTGCTTTTCTAAGTATTGAGTTGAAAAAACGAATACCTATGTAAAGCTACTCTTCAGCAGCTGGTTCTGCACATTTTTTTTTCTCACCTGTACCTGGGTGTCTCAGGCTACTGTGAAGTGGGAAAGAATCAAGCAGCAGGACCTTGTGTCTAAAGGCTCATCCCAACACCTGAACAATACCCTGGGTCAGTTGGTCCAGGCAGCCAAGTACATATGTAACACCTCTCTGGATGGAGAGTGATTGTCCTCATCACCTCTACAGCTGCAGCTCAAGTGCTGTCCTTGGACCAAAAGTCCTTTTTCCTGTGTTTTTGTTTTTTTTTCTTTTTTTTTTTTTTTTTTTTCCCAATGTCTCTTTTTAAGAGACTACTATTTTGGGGCATCCATTGAAAGTCTTTTCTTGGCTTTGGACAACAGGGTGGAGTAAAGTTTGTTGAGATTTGACGAATTCTGTCTTTGCAACATCACAGTTGCCTGGTAGGAGGTAGTTTAGGCAGGGTACAAAATGCAATTTCTATCTCCCTCTTAACTGGCTTTTCTCTTCCAATCTTCTCCACTTATTTCTACAGGACTGAGCTATTTTCAAGTCTTTACAGGGCCTTATTTAGGGAGTTGTGCTTACTGTACCCTAGGGAGGCATGAGGGGAAGGTGTACCCTTCTTCTTTTTTTTTTTTTTTTTTTTTTTTTTTTTTTTTGATTTGCCTAGTGCCTGCATAGAGCATGGGTGCTCAACCTGTGGCCCTCCAGCTGTTGCAAAACTACAAGTCCCATGAGGCATTGCAAGGCCGACTGTTAGAAGTATGACTCCTAAAAGCAAAGGCATGTTGGAACTTGTAGTTCTGCAACAGCTGGAGGACCACAGGTTGAGCACCCATGGCATAGAGCCATTGAATTTACCCATGGATCTGGCGTGTCGCCCCAATGAACTACCGGAGAAAATAATTTTACGGTGAGTGCAATTTTTTTTTTTTTTTTTTACATGTATGCCATGTGATTGTTTTGCCCTAATGCACCAGTTGACCAGCCTGAGAGTTAATTTCTGTCTCATGTACATCAGGTGTATGTTTGTAATTCAAATGGTTACACCTATTCATTGTGCTAGTTTGTGGTGATACATTGCAGTGCCATTCAATTAATTTTGAAAGGCAAATTAAAACACCTTGCGAACATACCTTGAGGCACACTTGTTGGGCAAAAAAGTCCAAGCCTGATTTTATGCAGCATGCAATACTGCACGTTATTGTAAATTAATGAATATACACTGCATTAAGGCAGTTCATCTATTGAAAATGAATGGGGCTGCTCTGAGGCAACATGCTGTGCAAGTGTGAAGGTGCCCTAAAAAGCTTATTTTATTTCATCTACTGTATCTGTTTTTCTCTGACAGTTATGAGTCACTATTGAAATATATGCTGTTCACTGTAGCAGTAAGGATGGTACGTTTTTATTTCTTTACTATCCCATCTGAAGCTGTACATTTTTTAAGCCTTACTTTTGAAAATTAGTTATGATAAAGGAAGGTAATATTTTTTGTTCCTCGTTCGTTACTTTGAGGGACATGGAAAGTTATGCACCTGTCAGTTCTACTGCTGTCTACAAGAGGATTGGACATTAAATATGTAAGCCACTCCACAATATCCCCTCCTAGCAGTGTGTTTTGCTGATGTCCTAGGAGGATGTATCTTTTCTTCAGCTCTGCTGGAAAAGGGTCTATCCTAATTTTGCTAGCATTATCTTTTTCATTCATTATTTTCTTCTACTAAGCACCTTTTCTACATTGCTGCTAATGCTGGTCTGATGACATAGCTGACTGGTGTGACTGTCTTCAGCCTGGCTCTTGGAGCGCCATGCCCTCTGAAGAGTCTTCTGCTGCTACTACTAAAAAAAATTAATTGTTTGGGCTTTTATTAATGTGATGTACACCACTCTTAAAAGGATCAAAGTGCTTTTTTCCAATCAAGAGCCCTGACAAGATGTTTGCTCCTCCTAACCACGTATACGTGTACCTGTTTAAAAAGGATCTTGTTAAAAAGTGGGTTGGCAGCACTGTGGCTGCGGCACTGTCCCACCTTACCAAAGTGATCACAATAGCAGTGGATGATGCACCTGTCATTAAAGACCCAACCAATAAGCAGTTTGAAGCCCTTTCTAGAGCTGACTGGTCAAAGTCCATTTAAAAGGATCTTGTCACTACTTCAGTTGATCCCTTGATCATAGAATGTTTAGAACAAATAATTGTTGTTTTAAAGAAAAAGTAAAGTGCTGCCTTTCACATAATGTGCTAGTAGGCATGTGAAACTTACCCGCAAACGAAGCCCTCGTTGTCAACACTGGAGGCAGCATCCATCTTCGCCCGTCCTCCTTCCAGGTCTGCGGACTTCAGCTGTGTGACTGGCCAGAGTCACTTCCGTGCATGCACACAGGAGCCGCCGGTCATGGCACAGGGCTCTAAAGAAACCGCACGGGTGGCCGTTCCTACAGAGCTCATGCGCTGATGAGGTCATCGGCTGCATATGCAGTAAATCTCTCCTAAATGGGGCATGTTTAGGAGATATTCACAGTACCTATAGGAAAGCCTTATTATAGGCTTACCTATAGGTACAAACAATCAATGGAAATTTACTTTTAAGCTGCAGTTGTGATGAGCTTCTGGAGATTTCCTACCTCATCTTCCATATGGGTCTCATCAGTACACATGGGGTGGACACTTCGGTTAAAATGTTGGACTGCTGTAACAGCATCTAAAAAGTGCATGCTCTGTGTTGCCTTCAAGAGACCATGCCCCTTCAGATCTACTCTGGATACCATTATCAAGGAAGTCTGTTAGCCAATGCAGACTCTTGGATTTTAGGTGTTTGGATGTAGAAAGTGGTTTCCAGGGTCTACAAGCTAGACTTTTGCTCCTAGCCTTTCAGGTCTCCTAGATCTCCAGTTAGCCCCTCTTAGATCTTCTGAATCAAAGTGTCAGTTGCTGTGGCAGAATGGTTTCAGAAGTTTTATATAACCTGTTCTCGGTTCCCAAACACATCCAAGATGGAGGGGAATTGACTCCATCTGGGATCTTACAGCACCGAATGTTTGATTAAACCAGAGAAATCTGTATGGAATCCACAAGGTCTGTCACTGCTTCTATTTGCCTGGGAGGTTTCTTGGCTTCTGTGGATATCAAGGACCCATAACTACGCACATGTCCCTACTTTCAGTGTATTCTATGCTTTGCTGTGGGCCCCTGCACTTTTAGTTTGTGACCCACTTTTGCACCTTGGATGTTCAAAAATCTGCTGGCCCTGGTACAAGCCCTGTTGTTCTCTCATGGCATCCCCATTGCAGAATACTTAGACAACCTTCTGTTGAGGGAACAGTCAATGCAGGTTTTGGTCTCAAGCATCGGGTTCCGCTATTTCCTGTCAAAGCGCACACTATTATAGATCTGTGAGAACTTCTTGAGCTTTTCAGCATCCAGCATCTGTTTCCCAAATTTTCAGGGCTGCCAGCTGGTCTTCTGTTAACAAGTTCTTCCAGGTATAGATGTTTAGGCACTATATTATGCCAGCTTCAAGTGTAAGGTCCTTCAGGCAGTTCGTTCAGCTGCAAGCAGTCCCCAGTTTTGTTATTTTTTCTTAGGCCCATTAACATTTGTTTGTTGTCTTGTCTACTCCTCAGTTTGACTACTTTTGGAGGTCCTGAGGGCTAACAACTCGTGTCCCTCATTGCATTTGAAGGAAAACTACAATTTGTGTAGTTTGTAAAAATCCATTTGAGGGACACGGGTCCCACCACCTCTGTGTTTAAAATCATGTACTTGGTACTGCTTTGCTACAAAACTGAGGCTTGCTGGTAGTAGAATGGGTTGTTCTGGGTTGGCCTACAACTTTTTTCCTTTTTTTTTTATGCCAGTTTAGTTCTCTTGTAGGTGGCAGTATAACCTGAAGGTAAATGCTTTCCTGTGTGCTCTTAATATATTCCAAAAAAAGGACTTTATGGGAAGCACAACAATTCTATTTTATTTATTTATTTATGATGGAGCCATTCTGGGATAAAACATCTGATGCTTAAGTTATCTCACTGGAATGTAAATGATTCGTTGTGACCTTAAATATTCATCTCTGTTGCCTTATCATATGCTTGTAATCAAAATGTTTTTTCATACACTAGTTCCCCGTGCTGATGCAAGCTTTTTAAAATTCCTCATCAAGGGAGTTTTAGGGCTGCTGAACTTCATGAAACCCTAATACAGTTTCACGCATTTAAAATCAGGACCTCCTCCACCTCTCTGAACCAGCTGCTGTGAAAGTTGCCGTTGACATAAGAGAGTGTTGGGAAATAGATCTTTATACACTTTTTTTTTTACCAGTGGTGATGGCATATTATATATTGCATATAGTCCAATTGTTCTTGACCTGGCATGTGCCATACAGCTGAAGTATTTGTAAATGTGCACTTTCTAGAATTTTATATGGAGTAAATGTGATGTCACAATTATTGCTAACATATTAACAAAGAACTCTGATTTTGTGGATGTAAAATGGAGCCAGCACAAAAACATACCGGCATTGTCGTTTTTTTTTTTCTTTTTTTTTTTTTTTTTTTAGCTTTGTATGGAATACCTTACAATGGAATTGTCTGATAGGCAAATGCTAAAGCCTAAACTGCTGTTTACTTGAAAACCCTTTGTAGTGTTACACACTGGGACACCTAAAAGAGAGGTGGGATATCTGATAACCCCATTGCAGACGTGGGATGAGGAGTGGTTATTTCATAATTTTAGATTCCTGTACACTTCTGCCATAATTTTTTTCCAACATAGAGGGTTATTTTTAATGGATCGTAACATTCACAAGAGGTGATCATTGTTTGTTTTTTTTGCAAGCAATGACAGGAGTGTAGTCCAATATTAGAAAAATATCCGTGTACTGAAAACATTCACAACTGAGCATAGGGCTTTTAAATGTTTTACTGGAGAGATATATATGTGTGTGTGTGTGTGTGTGTGTGTGTTTTGATGTTACTTTTGAGAAAACATTCCATTTGCATTGTATGTCACTTTCCAGACAACAGTAAATTGCTACATTTCCACCACTTTTTTTTTTTTTTCTTCCTGTGAAATAGTATTCAAAAAAACATACTCTTTCATGTTAATAGTTACTGGAAGCAGTTGAAAAAAAAAAATCTATAAATATAAGGTTTGATGCCCAGTATGTATCTATATTAAGGAGTAATGTTGTAGTGATTGTTTTGTATAGTAAATTCACTTTTTTTTCCACATTTCTACTTATTTTTTATTTAATCTAGTTAGTAAATGCCCTCTTTATGGTAATCTGGAAATATATGTGGTGTTCCTGTTTAAAGTGAACCTGTCACAATAGTGAAAAGATTACATAAACAGCTTTAGTCTTTGTGAAAACCTAATGTCAAAATTTTTAGTTTGGTCTCTCTGCCTATCCATTGCATTAAATGGCTAGTGGGAATGGTTAGAAAGTGAAAGGGTGGGGCCAAGAAAAGACTTACAGAAAATGTAAAGAGTTGCATATATTATCAACAGCCTTTATCTTTGAATCAACTGATCATTCTGACACACGTCCTATGAAGGTAACCACGCAGAAACATTACAAGTTAACAGTGTTTTTAAAACATTAACACTTATGTGCAATATTTCCATTAAATCGATCACATTTAAAATGTAGAAAAAATTATATACAGTGATGATAAATATTTTCTATTTAAGTACTTTTATTTTTTTTTTTAAATGGTTTAACTTGCCTATTTTCAACAGCGCAGTAAAATTTTAAGTTTGATCCCTAAATATATCACATAAATCTAGAAAAGATTGCATTACATGGCTTTAGCTTTGTGGAGCAAAGAACTATTATGAGTGGTCTATGGCACTTTAAATCCAGTATTTAAAACACTGGACAAATCCGCCATGTACATTTTAATGAATTTACGTTTTACAATTTGTATCCCTTAATTCTTGTGTACCCATTGCTACTGCCATTTAATATGTGTATAAAATGCAACGCATAATACCAGAGCGTACCAATCCACTTGTAACCCATTGAGATCTTGTTTATCCTTGCACTGGAATTGTGATGTTATTGACTTGCAGAGGTTTTTTTTAATGTGAACATGCAACATTCCAGCCTTGTCATTCATTCCCTTTGGTGCTTTCATTTGTTGATTATTCTGAAATATGTCACTACATCTTTAGATGCCTTCTTCAGGCACTTTGTGACATTGGTGACATTTTTCAAAAATTGTAATAAAGTCCATTGAGGTTTGATTTACTATTAGTAGATACGCTGATAATAAAAGTTATTTTATATGTAACAGGTTGTTCTTGAGAAAAAAATAGACCCCTTACTGTTTGGTACTAATCATAGATGAAAATTTAGGTTGTATACCACACATTGTGCATGCATTTTGAGTGAATTCCCATTTAACTAACCTATATCAAAACTTTTAAGAACAAAAGATGAAGTTAGTAATACAGTCAGGTACGATTTAGGACTATTTTACCCATTTAGTCTTTGTTTTACTTATTTCCAATTTCCAAGCATAATGACATCAGTATCAATTTAATAGTGTCATAGTGATTGTATTCAATATCAAATGGCAAAACAAGAGAATGTTAATGGGTTACCTCAAACCTAGAACATACAGTATCTCACAAAAGTGAGTACACCCCTCACATTTTTCTAAATATTTTATTATATATTTTCATGTGACAACACTGAAGAAATGACACTTTGCTACAATGTAAAGTAGTGAGTGTACAGCCTGTATAACAGTGTAAATTTGCTGTCCCGTCAAAATAACTCAACACACGGCCATTATTGTCTAAACCGCTGGCAACAAAAGTGAGTACACCCCTAAGTGAAAATGTCCAAATTGGGCCCAAAGTGTAAATATTTTGTGTAGCCACCATTATTTTCTAGCACTGCCTTAACCCTCTTGGGCATGGAGTTCACCAGAGCTTCACAGGTTGCCACTGGAGTCCTCTTACACTCCTCCATGACGTCATCACAGACCTGGTGGAGTTTAGAAACCTTGCGCTCCTCCACTTTTCATTTGAGGATGCCCCACAGATGCTCAATAGGGTTTAGGTCTGGAGACATGCTTGGCCAGTCCATCACCTTTACCCATATAAATAAAACTTTTGTGCGCTAGCAGTAATTAAATAAATAAACGAAGAATGCCTAGGAGACATAATGTGTGTGTGAATCCCAGCAAGAATAATAACAACAACAAGTGCATAGAATCATAAATCCAGCAAAATATTAGCATAAACCAAAAGTAAGTAGTCACACATCAAGGCAACTCATAATCAGTCCAAGACAGGATTCAAAAAACAAGTAGAAGGGAAAAAAGTCCACTTGTTATATCTCCTCACTGAATCATGGGAAATAATGAGCTATAATGAGCTGAAGAGACTCTTATCGGATGTGCATTGATTGCAGAAAAAGGAGTAAAAGATGTGCGCTTACCCCAATCGTTGGACCTCCTCTCTGGCAAGGTCGTATGGGCTTGCAGATATAGCCCTCTGCAGGGACAGAATGTTGATATCCGGGTCTTGACAGCATGTACCACCGACTCCAATATGGTCCGGACACTCCAACTGCTCCAACATCAGAGGGGGGACTCCTCTGCCACCAGATCCAGCAATGTCTTCTCTCTGTACGTCTTGCTGGATCTGGTGGCAGAGGAGTCCCCCCTCTGATGTTGGAGCAGTTGGAGTGTCCGGACCATATTGGAGTCGGTGGTACGTGCTGTCAAGACCCGGATATCAACATTCTGTCCCTGCAGAGGGCTATATCTGCAAGCCCATACGACCTTGCCAGAGAGGAGGTCCAACGATTGGGGTAAGCGCACATCTTTTACTCCTTTTTCTGCAATCAATGCACATCCGATAAGAGTCTCTTCAGCTCATTATAGCTCATTATTTCCCATGATTCAGTGAGGAGATATAACAAGTGGACTTTTTTCCCTTCTACTTGTTTTTTGAATCCTGTCTTGGACTGATTATGAGTTGCCTTGATGTGTGACTACTTACTTTTGGTTTATGCTAATATTTTCCTGGATTTATGATTCTATGCACTTGTTGTTGTTATTATTCTTGCTGGGATTCACACACACATTATGTCTCCTAGGCATTCTTCATTTATTTATTTAATTACTGCTAGCGCACAAAAGTTTTATTTATATGTTTATCACTTCATGGATATTTGAAGTTTTTTTTGCAGCTGCACTTTATTTATTTGTCATTTATTTGTTATCACGTATTGCTCATTAGCGCAGGTTTCTTCCATTATTTTTCATCACCTTTACCCCCCAGCTTCTTTAGCAAGGCAGTGGTCGTCTTGGAGGTGTGTTTGGGGCTTTTATTACGTTAAAATTCCGCCCTGCGGCCCAGTCCCTGAAGGGAGGGGATCATGCTCTGCTTCAGTATGTCACAGTACATGTTGGCAGTCATGGTTCGCTCAATGAATGGTAGCTTCCCAGTGACAGCGGCACTCATGCAGCCCCAGACAATGACACTCCCACCACTATGCTTGGCTGTAGGCAAGACACCCTTTTCTTTGTACTCCTCACCTGGTTTCCACCACACACACTTGACACCATCTGAACCAAATAAGTTTATCTTGGTCTCATCAGCAGGACATGGTTCCAGAAATCCATGTCCTTAGTCTGCTTGTCTTCAGCAAACTGCGGGCTTTTTTGTGCATCATATTTAGAAGAGACTTCCTTCTGGGACGACAGCCATGCAGACCAACTTGATGCAGTGTGTGGCGTATGGTCTGAGCACTGACAGGCTGACCCACCCCTTCCACCTCTGCAGCAATGCTGGCAGCACTCATACGTCTATTTCCCAAAGACAACCTCTGGATATGATGCTGAGCATGTGCACTCAACTTCTTTGGTTGACCATGGCGTGGCCTGTTCTGAGCGGAACCTGTCCTGTTAAACCACTGTATGGTCTTGGCCACCGTGCTGCAGCTCAGTTTGTGTCTTGGCAACGCTATGTGGCCCTTTCTGTTCTCCTTTTAATTACCCCTACCACATCTTTTGGATATCCGATCATCGTCTCTTATGAGACATACCCACAAGATACCTCCATCCTGATGATAGCCAGGTGTCCCTGTTCCAGCAATATGAGGGTTCCAGTGTTTATTCCCATTGGTTGTTTCAACAACACAAGCCCGTTTGACCCACGGAACATACGTTCTTGTGGGTTCAAACGCTCCGGTAAGCCTCCTAACTTTCGGTAGTGGTATCCCTCACTTTAAGCCATACATCCTGGTTCACTGTTTAGACATTCACTTGAAGTTCTGAATCATATTCTGCACAGCATCACTTTGATTTTGTTTGGACATTTATCATTTGTCACATTTGCTTATTACGTTTGTACATGTTTTTTCGTTTTATTCACAAGTTGTGAGTGTTTGGGTTTATTACCCCTTGTTTGATATATGTGTCACGTCATGTATTTTAAGAGCGCTACACATTTTTTCTTCTTTGTTTTGCTATTTATCCAATTTGCTGTGTCAGCTGCTGTTTTTTTAGGACAGAGTGGTATTGCTTGTTACACTATTTTTAATCTTCTTATAGCCTGGGCCATCTTTATATAGAACTACAATTCTTTTTTTCAGATCCTCAGAGTTCTTAGCCATGAGGTGCCATATTGAACTTCCAGTGACCAGTATGAGAGAGTGAGAGCGATAACACCAAATTTAACACACCTGCTCCCCATTCACACCCGAGACCTTGTAACACTAACCAGTCACATGACACTGGCAAGGGAAAATGGCTAATTGGCCCAATTTGGACATTTTCACTTAGGGGTGTACTCACTTTTGTTGCTAGCGGTTTAGATATTATTGGCTGTGTGTTGAGTTATTTTGAGGGGACAGCAAATTTATAGTTATACGAGCTGTACACTCACTACTTTACTTTGTATCAAAGTGTCATTTCTTCGTGTTGTAACATGAAAAGATTTAATAAAATATTTACAAAAAATGTGAGGGGTGTACTCACTTTTGTGAGATACTGTAGATAGAAAATGGATAAGATGACAGTTAGGACCCTTTCACACGTGATTTCCAATCAAGTCCGCCCGTCAGTTTTTCAGGCGGACCTGATTGGAGCCTTCATTAACTCCTATGGAGCGGCGGATGTCAGCGGTGACTTGTCCGCTGACACCCACTGCTATTCGATTTTATCCTGTCCTTGAAATCCAGACATATGGTTACCCTATTTTCCATCTGTCTGGCGGATCGGATCGAATGAAAAATAGACGGGCGGTCTGTTTTCGTCCGATCTCCCCATAGAGGAGAGCGGAACTCTGACAGGTCCGTCACAGCACAGTGAGAGGAGATTGACCTCTCTTCCTCCTAATCAGCGGATCGATCCTCCACTGAGCAAGCGGACAAGCCCCTGTGTAAGGACCCTTACACCTTGCTCAACAGTTTTGACCTATTCATTTACAGCTTTTGAAATTCTCCTGCTCAAAACCTGTAGAATTAGTAAAACTTACCTAAACAGGCAATATAAAGCACACAGCTTTCATAAATTTATTGCACATATACTATATGTGTATATGACAATTCCAATGTTTGGATTAATTGCTTAAATTAAAAAAAAACAAAAAAAGAAACGTCAGCTTGGTTTCACAATGGTGAAAATGTCATGCGCTTTTTTTTTTTTTTTTTTTTTTTAATACAGTTCCTTCAGTTACAATAAAACATGTCAAATAACAGATTGTATATGGCTTCTGTCAGGCGACTGATGTACACATGGGCCGAATGTTGCCCGTTATTTTTAACTGGCTGTTGTCTTCCAACATTCGGCTTGTGTGTACCCGGCTCAAGGCTCCTAATGTCACTCTTTTATTTCAGCCACTGGTGACAACTCAGCAGTGACAGCATTGCTAAGAAAGGGGGGAAACACTGATCTGTTTCTATGATATCACTCCGTCGCTGACCAGAACAGTGAGACATTGCTTTTCTGCTAGCTACTGAGATTCAGCCAGTAAGGGAGCAATGGCTTCGATTAAGAATACTCCTTAGAAATAAATTTCTTTTTTTCCTGTCTAGTTTATGCTGTCTCAGAGGACATTAACTTCTAATACCACAGTTATTGGACTCCCAACTACCTCAAGTATAAAGCCAAAAGTACACAAGAATGGCGCACACACACACACACGTTTTATTTATAATTTATTATTCTACAACAATTATAAAACGTGAAAGCTTCAAGGATGTGACTATTTTTTTATAGGAACCCTATCTAAATATATCTATTAATATTTTGGTGGCTAAGCCAAAGAAAAATCATTCCACATATGAAAAATAGTTTCAGATGTGTTTCTTCAGTTTTATCCGTATCCCATATGAACAGATGACCTGCATTATGCCATTGCAATTACAGATGTGCACGTTATTTTTCTTGTGTTTGTGTTCACTCTAGTGGAATTAAAAAGGATATTATTCTAAATGCTGCTTAGTGTTCAGTGCTTTATAGTGGGCTTGATTTATTAAATAGCATGTTCAGTTTGTATATGAATTTTCATTTAGCGTAGTAAATGAGGTGAAGCTATGTTGACTTCAGTCATCCAATCATGTATAAGCAAAACGTCCTGTTTTTTTTTTGTTTTTTTTTCCTAGCACATGATTGGGAATTCAAAGTGAACAGAACTTCACTAATCTAATTGAAAATTCACTTTGCAAAGTGAACGTGCTTTACTGCTTTAGTAAATTAACCCCTATATACTGTTTATAATTCTCTTCAGTTGATCATATCGTGTTGTGTTGTATAAGACTGCAATTTTTTTCTAAATCATAATAATAATTAAAAAAAATCATAAATTATTTTAAATATACTCAATTTTGCTTTGTTTAAAATATTGGCTATGTTTAAAATATGTTTACTTAATGTACAGATTAGCTTTTTGTTTGATGTAATATTCATGTTTTTAAGGCTGCACTTGTATACAATAAAACCAGTATGCATGAGTGATTGCATTCAACTATCTACTTGTGTATCACCCTGGCAGACTTCTAGTAATTTGTTTTAAAAAAAAAAAAGAAAAAAATTTTACTATTACAAGACCATAAAACCTAATACATATCTACAAATACGGGGAAAATTAGATCTCATGTGCGTGTAAAAGCAGGTGTCCCAATACTTTTGATAATATAGTGTATATGTACATACACAGCACTGTATGTTTGCCCTTTTCTTTTTTAATACAACAAAATCAAAAGTGTGGCATATGAATTAAAAAAGTCACTGTATATATACAAAGTAGGTTTTTAGGAAAAGGGGCATATGAGTGTTGCTGAACATGAGATTTTAGTGAGGCATCCTATGATTTCTAATTCTACATCTCTGAGAAGAATAATGCTGCAGCATTCTATGACTTGTAGTGCTACTGACCCAAAAGAGAGACCAGTGTGGACTTGTACAGAGACACGGAAATGCTTTTAGGACCTTCTGGGACATAAATAGAGCACTTGCTTGGACATGCATGCTACTGTACAGAGAAGTACATAGCAGCACCTATTCCACATGATTTTCCATGCAATGTAAGCTACAAGTCTCAGCAGACCTATAGTTAGACCTTACATTCCGACTTCAGACAAAATGTTTTTATTTCGTTTTGGATAGAGTGGGGAGTGGGGAAGAGTTAGAACCTCAAGCAGGTTTTTATTACAAAAATGTTAGTTGATAAGAACACATTCACCCAGTATTGCCAAGAGCCAGTCTCTCTGTGAATCCTTGCACCCTTGAATCCCTGGGATTGAGATAAAATTGTAAGCTAAAAAAAAAAAACCCACAAACCAAGGTATGCAGAACATTATTGCTTCTGAATGTTTAATTAAATCAGTATTGAACTTAGAAGGAACCCACTTGGGTACAGATATAGCACAGTATCATCACTGGAGTCCAATGCAGCTATGAGGTTGCAGAAGCCCTCTATCTTTTTGCCAACCCTCCTGATGATGCCACTATTCTGGGATAGAGGCATAGACTTTGAAATGCTTCATGAACAGCAGCAGATTTGCTAACAGCGTCAGGTGTAGATCCTAACCACAAATCATTTCTGACAGTTCGTATCCCCCCAAAAAAGGAAAAAAAACCTCGGGTCACCCAGAAGAGGGTGAAAGGCATCATAATTGCACTGGACTTCTGTGATGAAACAGTGCCTGTGAGTTTCATGTTCCAAATTTGGTACTATCTGGTGCACTTTTGCTTGGGTTTTTTAGGTTTCTGTTATTGCCTGGGAAAATTGGATAAAATTTTGAACAGGCACATGAACAAAAATATTTTTAGTAGAGTGAGGAAGGGATAATGACAATGTTTAAATTGCTGTCTTCAATGTCTATTGACAACCATACAACCCATTATTGTAAATGTTACAGGGCTGGGAAAGTAAAATCCAATTAGTTCACAGAGAAGACGAGAAAAGCTGTCAGAAATGTTCAGTTTTCAAATGAGGGTGGGAGGAGTAGTTATTGGTCGTGTCTAGTCATTCAGTATAAGACCCCTTTTACACTGAGGCGTTTTTCAGGCGCTTTTGGGCTAAAAATAGCACCTGTAAAATGCCTGAAAAACGGCTCCCCTGCAGTCCCAGTGTGAAAGCCCGACAGACGTTAAAAAGACTCCTGCAAGCAGCATCTTTGGAGCGGTGAAGGATTGGTGTATACACTACACCTAAACCACCCCTGCCCATTGAAATGAATGGGTAGCACTGGCAAAGCCCCGCTGCAGCGGCGCTATGCCAGCCGTTTTAAACCCTTTTTTGGACGCTAGCGGCTGAAAACATCCACAAAAACGATGGTAAAGCGCCGCTAAAAATAGTGGTGCTTTACCGCCGACGCCTCGGTGTGAAAGCAGCCTTAGGCTACTTTCACACTGGGGCGGACGTCGGTGGTAAAGCGGCACTATTTTTAGCGCTGCTATTCGGCCGCTAGCGGGTGAAAAAGGGTTAAAACCACCCGCATAGCGGCGCTATGACGGCGGTTTGGCGGCGCTACCCCATTTTCAAGGGGCAGGGGCACATTAGGAGCAGTGTATACACCACTCCTACAGCGCTGCAAAAATGCGGCTTGCAGGACTTTTTTTTTAATGCCCTCGGACTTTCACAATGGAGACACAGGAGAGGCTCTTTACAGGCGCTGAAGGTCCGCTTTAAAGCCCCGTTTACACCTGAGCGAGTTTCAGCTTGTAAAACGTTCAGCTCTGAAGCTCCAAAATGCCCAACAAGCAAAATTCTATTCATTTCAATGGCCCCTGTTCACATATGAGCATTCTGTCGCCTGAAGCACAACACCTGAAGCTCAAAAAAGTACATGAGCTTCTTTTTTGGCAGATTACAAGCATTTTTTGGCCCCATTGACTTCAATAGAAACGCCTGACTTGAGCAGAAAAATACTAAAATAGTAGCTCTCCACCCCTAATTTCCTCTGCCTCTCCTCCCCGTAGTGCTTTCTATTAGCTAAACAAAAATACCTGAAGCTGTAAAAAGCTGGTAATACACTTCTAAAACGCTTTTGAAAAGCTGCAAAAAAAGCTTTAAAAAGCAGAAAAGAAATGCCAGTAAATTGATATGCTCAGGTGTAAATGGAGCCTAACTAGCTGTCTTACTTTGAGATGCATGTCAGCATGCAAGCTGTTACAAGTATACTGACCAAATGAAGTGTTTATGGGAAAAATAATTTTTGAATGGCAATTGCTCAATTGGCAATCGACAGGACAATTTTTTTTCTGGTTTGATGCTTTCTTAGGATTATAGGGGAATACAGGATGATTTATAATCAACAAAAAAATGATTTGACATGTCTTGGGTCCCTTACTGTATATACTGATTGTCGTATCTGGACAATTGTATTGTTTGCAGATGATACAGCAGTAGTGGGACTCCTTTACTCACTGTTTTGAGTCAGCTAGGAAGTGGAGAATCTGCAAGACTGGTGCAAAGGTGACAATCGTTTTTTTTAAAGTAAGGAAGACAAAATAGATGATTGTGGACTTTAGGAAGATCCAGCAGCACTCCACTTGTCCATATCCAAGGTGAAGCTGTTGATAGTCCCTTTCTTTAAAGATTTGGGAGTGCACATATCTGATACCCTCATCTGAAGCACCAATACAGTCAACATAGTGAAGAAGACATATCAACTCCTTTACTTTTTGAGGAGATTAAAGTGTGCTGGCCTTAACACTTCAGTCCTCATCACATTCGTTTAAGTGTTTGGAGAGCATCTTTACTTTCTGCATTACTGTTTGGTAGGGTAATTGGTCACTGAAAATAAACAGGTACTGCAGTGGATGGTAAAGGCTGCCCAGAGGATTTTTGGCAGCAATCTGCTCATCGTCACTATTTACAATAGCAGGTGTAGGAAGATGGTCCTCAATATTATGAGAGACTCTTTGCATCCTGCTTATGAAGTGTTTGTCCCCCTTCCTTCAAGTTTAAGGTTGTTAGGGCTAGAACCACCAGTCTGGGGAACAGCTTTTTCCCTGATGCTGTGAAATTGACAAATTTGGCACCTGTCAGGGCTGGGCTCAGCCCTTCCTTCTCAGAGCTGGCCGCTCCGCTGTCGTCAAGTTGCCATCTCCTATCTCTCCACAGTTACTCAGCTGTTGATGATATCCTGTTCGTCAGTCCTGCCTACTTAAGCCGTTCATCCCAAAGGATCTCTGCCTTTGCCTTGGTCAACATCACAGAAACTATCTCCTGCGATCCTGTTCAAGACTTGCTTTGCTGACATCCCTTCTGGCTCCAGATCCTGCTTGCTGTTCTACTACATTGATCCCTGACTTCTGGCTTGGTTGACTATCCATTCCGGTTACTGAACTTTGGCTATGTTTTGACTACCTTTGTTCTTTTTACTTTTATTATTAAACAAGTGTGATTTAACTGTGTTTCTGTCTCGGGCTGATTTCATGGTTTATGACAGCACCACGCAGAATTTTTGCTGCTGTATTTGGTATTACTTCTTGCCTTTTTAAAATTTAGTTTTTTTATGTGTTGTAGTTGCTCACATTTAACAAATTAGTGTTTATTTTATATTGTTTATCTTTAGGCTGGTTGCCACATGGGGTGTCTAGCACCTGTGTGTCCCATTATGATGTTTTAGTGTACAGGTGAGGCATCCATTTCCTCTGCCTTTGGCCTGTCAAATTCTATGGCAGGATTAAATCTGTGGCTGGACAGGGCTGAACACTGTACTGAGTGGTGCCTGCATTTAGGACCCTATGCATTGGCAAAACAAAATAGTTCACTAGCCTTCTGGCATTCACTTTCAGTGCTGCTGCTCTGACCTAAAATGTGGGCCCTTATTTGTTCCACCAGATAGAACTCAAAACTCTTGTACACACATGCTCCCTTGTAGCTACATGGACTCCTAGGAAGGGTGGAGCTCTAAATACATGTAAACTTTTTAGCAAAAGCCCAGAGCAACCTATACAATCAGTGCACTGGTTGTCTGCAAAATGTGGACCCAGGGCTATAGGCTTCATTGTTTCTAAGTCAATACAAAGCCTCCGGGCTCCAGGGCCAAAATTGAGAACTGAAAATCCAATTTCTGCTCTATGAAACAAGCAGCACAGAACCCCCCAACCTGCCTGGGTAACACAAAACCATTCTTCTGCCATGGCAAGGCACCATACTGTCACAATATATAATATCTAATAGATGAGATGAACACCATGTGTTCAAAAAAGTTCAGGTAGAAAAAAACTGAGCCTAGTCTACTTTAGTAGAGTAGACCTGAACTTCTCTATGTAATAGAGTACATTAGAAATGTTTATTGTGTATAAGCAGTACTATGAAAAAACATACCTTTCACCTTGAAAACAAGTTACTGCTGCCTCTGAGCACTAGTCTCAATCAGGGCTGGCCCTACCATGGGACCCAGTGGGCCCATGATCCCAGGTGGCATTTTAAGAGGGGTGGCAGTTGTACCCGTACGGTCACCCGTGTCGGCTGTCTCCTGAGATCTGCCTGGTGGACTGCTGTGAAAGGCTGCATCCAATGAGTGTGCAGTCTGTGCTGCCTGTAAGACAGTTTCACACTTGACGATTGCCAGAGCCGCTGAGTGTATGAAACTGATATGTAATGTAACTGAATGCAGAGAGAGACCAGTTGTCAAAATTGAGCGTTGATGTTGGGGATGGGCGGGAACCAGCAGCTATCAGACACCAGCCAATGGGATGGGGTCTGGGTGTGTATGTGGCCCTGCCCCCTTTGTTAAGCAGCCCAATCATTGGCTGGTGTTTGATAGCTGCTGGGTCCCGCCCACCCCCGACATCACCGCTGAATTTTGACAGCTGGTCTCTCTATGCATCCAGTTACATTACATGTCACTTTCACACACAGTTTCACTAAGCGTCAATATCGGCTCAGTGTGAAACTGCCTCTCCTCTGTCGGTGCCACCTGCCAGTGTCAATCAGTGTTTCCAATCAGTCCCACCTGTCAGCGCCAATCAGTTTTTCCAATCAGTGCCACCTGTCAGTGCCAATCAGTGTCACCTAATATCAATGGAACCTACCTGTGCCAATCAGTGCCCATCAGTGCTACCTATCAGCGCCCATCAGTGCTGTCTATCAGTGCCCATCAGTGCTGCTAACCAGTGCCACTAAATGCTGCCTATTACTGCCAATCAGTGCATCCTATCAGTGCCGCCTATCAGTACCCATTAGTGCTGCCAATCAATTCCTATGAGTGCCACCTATCAGTGCTGCCAATTAGTGCCCATCAGTGCTGCTAACCAGTGCCACTAAATGCTGCCAATCAGTGCTGCCTATTAGTGCCAATCAGTTCAAAATATCAGTGCCATTAGTGCTGCCTATCGGTGCTGCCAATCAGTGCCAGTGCTTTCTATTAGTGCCAATCATTGCTGCCTGTCAGTGCTGCCAATCAGTGCACTGAGTGCAGGGATAGGGTGATGAACTCAGCAGCCAGGCACATTGTCCATGGGGGTGCTGGCCTGGTGGGGCACAACTGAAATCTGTTGATGTTTATTAATTCCACATGCCGATCTTTAGTATAATGGGTAATCACCACACTATTTACAATAAACTACTGGAGGTAAAATAAAAAAAGTGTCAGCAAAAGGCCCGCCGCTAAGCACTGTTGTGTTTCCACACCACAAAAAAAAGTGCATCGCTAACTTACTGATCAATAACTTAACAACAATGGTGGAATACTCTAATGTATGGAAATTTCAATAGGCTTCAATGTTACGACAATACCGGTCTCCAATACGCACCTTCACATATAATACACATTAAACTGAAAATAAAACATACTGTATAAAATGAAACTTAGCAGGGATGGTGGAAACCCCTTTCTATAGATATTGGCTATACAGATTAACTTCAAACGCAACAACTTTTTAGTTAAGAGGTTCACACCATTATAGCACTTTTGACTTTTTATTTTTTAGATTGTCACACTTAATTGTATATGTTTTAGTTACTATTCTAATGTGAATTTTTGCACTTGAAGTTAATTTTCCACCACCCTTGCTAAGTCCATGTCTTTATGGAGCTTGTTTGTGCACTGGTGTGCAGTCATGTTGGAACAGGAAGGGGCTGTTCCCACAAAGTTGGGAATATGAAATTGTCCAAAATGTCTTAGTATGCTGACGCCTTAAGTGTTCCCTTCACTGGAACCAAGGGACCAAGCCCAACCCCTGAAAAACAATCCCACACCATAATCCCCCTTCCACCAAATGATTTGGACCAGTGCACAAAGCAAGGTCCATAAAGACATGGATGAGTGAGTTTGGGGTGGAGGAACTTGACTGGTCTGCACAGAGTCCTGACCTCAACCCGATAGAACATCTTTGGGATGAATCAGAGTGCAGACTGCAAGCCAGGTCTTCTCGTCCAACATCAGTTCCTGACCTCACAAATGCGCTTCTGGAAGAATGGTCAAACATTCCCATAGACACACTCCTAAACCTTGTGGACAGCCTTCCCAGAAGAGTTGAAGCTGTTATAGCTGCAAAGGGTGGGCCAACTCAATATTGAACCCTATGGACTAAGACTTGGGTGCCATTAAAGTTCATGTGCCTGTAAAGGCAGGTGTCCCAATACTTTTGACAATATCGTGTGTGTCTATATATATATATATATATATATATATAGACACACACACACACACATGGCTTTTTTTTCCCGCAGAGAATAGGTGCAGGAACACACCCTCCCCACCCAACTACCCGCTCTTCTCTCAGCACATATTCCACCTTCCCCCACACCTTTACAGTGCACTCCTCTCTGTACAACTTCAGGCTTTGGCAACCCCTCACCTCTTCAGACGGCCACCGGTCTCTATGGTACGCGCAGGCTTTTTTATTAAATTTAGCTCTGTGCTGTAGCACAGAGCCGAGAAGGAGTTTCAGAGCTCCTCTTTGAGTGCAGTTGCTCAGCGTCATATCCAGAGGTTGTCTTTGGGAAATAGACATACGAGTGCTGCCAGCATTGCTGCAGAGGTGGAAGGGGTGGGGGGTCAGCCTGTCAATGCTCAGACCATATGCTGCACACTGCATCAAATTGGTCTGCATGACTGTCATCCCAGAAGGAAGCCCCTTCTAAAGATGAATCACAAGTAAGCCTGCAAACAGTTTGCTGAAGACAAGCAGACTAAGGACACGGATTACTGGAACCATGTCCTGTGGTCTGATGAGACCAAGATGAACTTATTTGGTTCAGATGGTGTCAAGCTTGTGTGGCAGCAACCAGGTGAGGAGTACAAAGACAAGTGTGTCTTGCCTTCAGTCAAGCATGGTGGTGGGAGTGTCATGGTCTGGGGCTGCATGAGTGCTGCCGGCACTGGGGAGCTACATTTCATTGAGGGAACCATGAATACCAACATGTACTGTGACATACTGAAGCAGAGCATGATCCCCTCCCTTCGGAGACTGGGCCCCAGGGCAGTATTCCAACATAAAGACCCCAAACACACCTCCAAGACGACCACTGCCCTACTAAAGAAGGTGAGGGTAAAGGTGATGGACTGGCCAAGCATGTCTCCAGACCTAAACCCTATTGAGCATCTGTGGGGCATCCTTAAATGGAAGGTGGAAGAGCGCAAGGTCTCTAACATCCACCAGCTCTGTGATGTCATCATGGAGGAGTGGAAGAGGACTCCAGTGGCAACCTGTGAAGCTCTGGTGAACTCCATGCTCAAGAGGGTTAAGGTAGTGCTAGAAAATAATGGTGGCTACACAAAATATTTACACTTTGGGCCCAATTTGGACATTTTCACTTAGGGGTGTACTCACTTTTGTTGCCAGCGTTTTAGACATTAATGGCTGTGTTGAGTTATTTTTAGGGGACAGTAAATTTACACTGTTATACAAGCTGTATACTCACTACTTTACATTGTAGCAAAGTGTCATTTCTTCAGTGTTGTCACATGAAAAGATATAATAAAATATTTACAAAAATGTCAGGGGTGTACTCACTTTTGTGAGATACTGTATATATACACACAAGCATGTGTGTTTGAGCTTTGGGGTGCACACCCTAATGCAATAGGCTGCGCACTCCTATGCCCGTACCTTAGTAGCCACCTGGCCGTATCCTACCTGTCAGCAGGAGGTAGGATCCGTCAGCAGGAGCAGGGCCGATCCTGGTCAGCTGTGTGCTGCACTGGTTGCTAGAATCACCTACCATGAGCAACCAGTGACATCAGAGGCCGCGACCATACCAGCATTCAGAGCGCTCAGCCTCTGCGCCTAGTCAATTAGCTCCGCCTCCACCCACCCACTTCTTCCATATTCCATCTTCTCCAGAGTGGCTCAGAGCTTGGGGGAAAGGAGCACGTCTGAAGAGAGCTGCCTGTGCCTGAGTGTGAGCTGAGTGCTGTCCACAGTCCACCTGCACAGCACCTGCTGCTGCCTGAGGTGTTGCAGCCTGCCTGTCGCTGTGTCCATGTTCTGGAGGCTCGGCATTGACCCTCACCCTGTCCATTCTGCCACCAGTGAGTTCCCCATAGCAGCATTGTCTGCAGGAGTCCTGTAAGTACACACATCACAAGTTGTATGAGACATGAGAGCCTGAGAGGGACTTGCCTTGCCCAGCCCTGATTAACCACTTCAGCCCTCGGAAGATTTGCCCCTTAAAGTGGAGTTCCACCCACTTTTGCAACTCTTCAGCATTCCTCACAAAACTGTGCACTGTAAACGAATTGGATATTTTTTATTTTTTTTTCTCAGCACTTACTGTATATCTGCTGTATTCATTTTTCACTTCCTCCTCCCTGGCCGCGGCCCATCACATCATTTCCTGTTTGCAATGCCTTCTGGGAAGGGGCGGCAACTTCCTCTGACACTGCCGTTGCTATGGAAACCTATTACACTGCTTGTGCTGCACTGAGCATGTGCGAGATCTGCAAGGATGAGATCCAGGAAGAAATACAGTCTGGCTTCAGATGCCCAGACTTAAGATGGCCACGGCCTGTTGTAAGTTTATAAAATAAAAAACTACTGCTATAAACTAACAAAACAAACCTTAGTTTACAGACTAACTTTACTAGAATACATTAAGCTTGTGTATTATAGGGATAATTTTATTTAAAAAGTATAATTTCGGCCGGAACACCACTTTAATGACCAGGCCATTTTTTGCAATACGGCACTACGTTACTTTAACTGACAATTGCACGGTCATTCGATGCTGTACCCAAACAAAATTGATTTTCCCACAAACAGAGCCTTCTTTTGGTGGTATTTGATCACTTCTGCGGTTTTTATTTTTTTGCTTTAAATTTTGAAAAAATCCAACATTTTTTACTTTTTGCTGTAATAAATATCCCCCCCAAAAAATCTTCATCAGTTTAGGCCAATGTGGATTCTGCTGCATATTTTTGGTTAAAAAAATTGCAATAAGCGTATATTGATTGGTTTGGGTAAAAGTTATAGCGTCTACAATATAGGGAATAGATTTATGGCATTTTTAATCTTATTTTCTGATAAATTTTAGTTATCATGATATAAAATAATGAATGTGTGGGCCTTTGGGTAGGCGTGAGTTTTCTTTTGGGGGGGGGGCAGCATTTCATTCTTGGGCCCAGGCAGCGCAATGTCTTGGGCCGGCCCTGGTCTCAATAGATAGGGAGTGAGATTTGATGATGCCACTATTGTGCTGCTTACAGTTCTCCTCGCTGGGGGCTCTGCCATGAGCAAGCAAAACCCTGCCTTTAACAAGATGGACACCTCCATGCAACAACAAAATGGTAAGTCAATAATGGAGAAAGTACAGCTACAGGGAGATAGCACACAATACTGGTGACTAGTTCTTTCCATTCTGTTGCCCTTTCATTGGGCACAGCTTCTAAAGTTCACTATGTGTTGTGGTGCACTGCATTGGAAAAGAATGCTGCAATATACGGTTTTTTTTGGTCTGTTCTTGTGTGTTATAAGTCCCTTAAAATGAGTAGTCTGCCTTAATGCCATGCACAAGAAAGGCAAAAGTGTGAATGTGACCTTAGTATGTTCGGCACATCACGGATCTTGTGGACAGATTACTGGGAGGGGCTGGGGAAGACCCAGCTGTCATGGTGCACGTTGGCACCAATGACAAAGTCAGAGGCAGATGGAGTGTCCTAAAGAACGATTTTAGGAACTTAGGAGCTAAATTGAGGAAAAGGACCTCCAAGGTAGTATTCTCAGGAATACCAATGCCAGGAGCATGGCAGACAAGATGGGTGAACTAGAGATACTGTTGTACGAGGAGGATTTGGATTTTGTGGGAATTTCAGAGACCTGGTTCAACAGCTCTCATGATTGGCTGGCAAACATTCAAGGGTATACCCTTTACCGCAAGGATAGAAAGGGTAAAAAAGGGGGAGGGGTATGCCTATATATCAAGAATAATGTACAAGTGAATGTGAGAGATGACATCACTGAGGGAGCTAGGGAGGAGGTTGAATCCTTATGGGTAGAGCTCCAAAGGGATGAGGCTAAGGGAAAAATAATACTGGGAGTATGCTATAGGTCCCCAACCTGAGGGAGGAAGTGTAGACAGATCTCCTATCACAATTTGGATTAGCAGTAAGGATGGAAAGTGTTATCATAATGGGGGATTTTAATTATCCAGACATAGACTGGGCGGAGGGAACCGCACATTCATTTAAGGCTCGCCAGTTCCTCAATGTCTTGCAGGACAATTTTATGGGTCAGATGGTAGACGCACCAACTAGAAATAAAACATTACTGGATCTACTGATTACCAACAATACAGACCTGATCGCGGATGTTGAAATACGGGGCAATTTAGGTAACAGCGATCACAGGTCAATTAGTTTCAGTATAAATCACACAAATAGGAAACAAAGGGAATACAAAGACACTGAATTTCAAAAGTGCCAACTTTCCTAAACTACAAACCTTGCTAAAAGGCATAAATTGGGATAAAATATTAGGAACAAAGAATACGGAGGAGAGATGGGTTTGCTTTTAGAGCATATTAAATAAGGGCATTAGCCAATGTATCCCATTGGGTAATAAATTTAAAAGAGTGAACAAAAATCCTGGATGGCTTAACTCCAATGTAAAAATGCATATAAAAGCAAAGGAGAAGGCCTTCAAAAAATACAAGGTTGAGGGATCATCCTCAGCAAGAAATGTAAGGGTGCAATTAGGACGGCTAAGATAGAACATGAAAGACACATAGCGGAGGAGAGCAAAAAAGATCCCAAGAAATTCTTTAAGTATGTAAACAGTAAAAAAGGTAGGACAGACCATATTGGCCTTATAAAGAATGAGGAAGAACATCTGGATACAAAGGATGGGGAGATGGCGAAGGTATTGAATTTATTCTTCTCCTCAGTCTTCACGAGTGAATCGGGGGGCTTCAGTAACCAAAACTGCAGTGTTTATCCTCATGACACAACACAGGAAGCACCTCCATGGTTAACAGAGGACAGAATTAAAATTAGACTTGAGAAACTTAACATTAATAAATCACCGGGACCAGATGGCTTGCATCCCAGGGTACTTAGGGAACCCAGTCAAGTGATTGCCAGACCGTTGTTCCTAATTTTTACTGACAGTCTACTGACTGGAATGGTACCAGCTGATTGGAAAAAAGCCAATGTAGCACCATTATTTAAAAAGGGCCCATGATACATCCCTGGGAATTACAGACCAGTTAGCCTAACATCAATAGTATGTACACTTCTGGAGGGGATGATAAGGGACTATATACAAGATTTTAGTAATGAGAACGGTATCATTAGCAGTAATCAGCAAGGATTCATGAAGAATCGTTCTTGCCAAACAAATTTGCTAACCTTCTATGAGGAGGTGAGTTGCCATCTAGATAAAGGAAGGCCCGTAGACGTGGTGTATCTGGATTTTGCAAAAGCATTTAAAACAGTTCCCCATAAACGTTTACTGTACAAATTAAGGTCCGTTGGCATGGACCATAGGGGGAGTACATGGATTGAAAACTGGCTACAAGGGCGAGTTCAGAGGGTGGTGATAAATGGGGAGTACTCGGAATGGTCAGGGGTGGGTAGTGGGGTTCCCCTGGGTTCTGTGCTGGGACCAATTCTATTTAATTTGTTCATAAATGACCTGGAGGATGGGATAAACAGTTCAATCTCTGTATTTGCAGACGATACTAAGCTAAGCAGGGCAATAACTTCTCCACAGGATGTGGAAACCTTGCAAGAAGATCTGAACAAATTAATGGGGTGGGCAACTACATGGCAAATGAGGTTCAATGTAGAAAAATATAAAATAATGCATTTGGGTGGCAAAAATATGAATGCAATCTATACACTGGGGGGAGAACTTCTGGGGGAATCTAGGATGGAAAAGGACCAGGGGGTCCTAGTAGATAGGCTCAGCAATGGCATGCAATGCCAAGCTGCTGCTAACAAAGCAAACAGAATATTGGCATGCATTAAAAAGGTGATCAACTCCACTCTACAAGACTGGTCTGGCCGCACCTAGAGTATGCTGTCCAGTTCTGGGCACCAGTCCTCGGGAAGGATGTACTGGAAATGGAGCGAGTACAAAGAAGGGCAACAAAGCTAGTAAAGGGTCTGGAGGATCTTAGTTATGAGGATAGGTTGTGAGCACTGAACTTATTCTCTCTGGAGAAGAGACGCTTGAGAGGGGATATGATTTCAATATACAAATACCGTACTGGTGACCCTACAATAGAAATAAAACTTTTTTGCAGAAGAGAGTTTAACAAGACTCATGGCCACTCATTAAAATTAGAAGAAAAGAGGTTTAACCTTAAACTACGTAGAGGGTTCTTTACTGTAAGAGCGGCAAGGATGTGGAACTCCCTTCCACAGGGGGTGGTCTCAGCGGGGAGCATCGATAGCTTCAAGAAACTATTAGATAAGCACCTGAATGACCACAACATACAGGGATATACAATGTAATACTGACACATAATCACACATAGGTTGGACTTGATGGACTTGTGTCTTTTTTCAACCTCACTTACTATGTAACTATGTAACTATGCCTTTGTGCAACTTTCAGTAGACATTTACTCAACATTTGGTGGGTGAAAGTACTATTAGTGACATTTACCCACATCTGTTCTTCAGTGGGTAAAGTTGGATAATGTATTATTTATTTTGTTTCTAAAATAGCAAATTGAAATTCTTTTGCTTGACATTCACCAGATATACTTTACCCCGACCACAACCTTAGTACCATTCACCAGGGTTAGTGTGACAAATTTTGTGTTTAAAGTGATATTTTGCCTTAAACAGTGGAATTTTAGCCAATTAGCAATCCATAGTCAGGTGACATTGTAACACTCTAATTTCTGAGGGATTGCTAACTGCACTTTTGTGGGTTTGTGACTTTGCAGATACAAACATGGATAGTTTTATCTTAATCTTGACTGCTGTTATGCTAATTTGTTTTATTGCATCAAATTGATCATGAAATCATCAAGTATGATCAGTTTAGGAGGCATCTCATGGTAGTGAGGCTAGTGATGCAGGGTAGCTGTCTGTGCCCGCCTCCACCATCATAATGTCATCATGTGGCTTCAGTTTTCTGCATTCTTAGAGGACCCTGCCCCTGGACAGCTAATAGGAAGTGTCCATGTTACCAAGAAAATTACATGGACATTTAAAGGCAGATCTTTCTCCTCTCTAGTAAAGAATAAATATAAGATAAATATAAGATTTGGAACCCTGCATGCCACGGATCAGGATAGTAATAGCTACATTTAGATTGTAATTTATTTTTCTTGCATAGTTATTAGGTTGGGGGGTTGATATCCGATGTTCAGCTTTAAGGAAATTCTTTCTCCAACTTGCACAAAATGCAGTTAACAGCACCGAAGATAAATGTTTTAAATTCTTTTCCTGACGCCACCATGGCAGCATACCTGTGATAGGCTCCGCCTTTCTCCCCTCCCTCAGGACCAATTAAATAGCATAAATTAAAGGCCAGTTAGGCCGCGCCCCATCCTTCTTTTTGTTCTCATACCTCCACGCACCAGTGAAGAGTAAGCAGTACTATGTTCCACCCTCTGCCTCCAGGCAGCTGCCGGCTGGGTTAAGCCTCTCCCAGTACGAAGTCCCAGTATCAGGCTGCTAAAAGTGCCAGAGTAGCTTGGGAGCTCCTTCTGTGGGTCTCGATGGAGCTGAGCAGTTTTTCCTCTTTAGGAATGAAATCTGCCTTTAAGGTTGGTGTCTGCAACGCTTGTTGGGTTTGGGGAGGCCAGCTTTGCATCCTTCTTACCTTTGCCTTTGTCTCCTGTAATTTTCTCATTTTCTGCACCTCCTGTTCTTTTCCTCCTGCAGTGGCATATGTATAGGTTTGGGGTAGGTGGGTATGTGTGTATATATATATATATATATATATATATATATATATATATATATATATATGTATATATATATATATATATGTATATATATATATATATATATATATATATATATATATGTGTATATGTATACGGATATGTATATTTGTGTTTTGTAGGGGATCAGAGGGGTGGACAGCTGGCTCAGAGACAGCCCATTAAAACAAAAGTGGCTTTATTCAGCAAAACGGCAAAGTAAACATAAGATAAGACAGACTTGTCTTGTCACACGGTTGTGCACTCAGGTACAGCTCACAGTTCAGCAGCACACAGGCTTATAGGTAATAGTTCATGGCTCCAATCAGAGCTACAGTCTTTATGTGGTTAAGCTCACCCAGCACACCATCCAGCAATGGACATTTTCACACAGCATGCTGCTGTCTCTTTCTCTCCTACTCAAAGAGCTCCTCTCTGAGACTTTCAGCCCAGCTGACAATAAGCAGGTCTGAAGGGAAAATACCTGCCCTCCTCGATTAACCTCTTCTTAACCCTGCCCCAGGCTTACCCTCTGCAGTATGTATATATGTTCATGTATATGTTTGTGTATATATGTGTGTGTTCTTATGTTGGTTGATATGTATGTATGTGTGTGGGGGGGTGTTATATGGAGCGGTATGTGCATGTATTTATATATGCATGCATATTGTTTTTTAAAAAAAAAAGGGGGAAAGGAGAGAGTGTGTAGATGTATATATGTGTATGTATATATTAAGATATACATTATTAGAGGGAGAAGCGAAGTTGCTTTTGCCTTATCTATTTTTCCTCTTCTCTGTCTTTCTGCAGCTGTCCGTCTCTCAGCTGGTCGTCCCATTTCTCCACGGTTCGAGTATCAGTCACCACCCATACAAAAGACCCTCAACACTTAGGTGGGGACCACCGTGTCGGTAAGTTTTCAGGAAAAGAGTGCCCTCTCATGCGGATTGCTTTGATTTGCTTCAGCTCCGCGCGCCCACGCTCTCAAAGGCCAGAGCCAGAGGCCATAGAAAGGCAGACGTTCTTCAGAGAAGCATAGCTCGGATGCCGCTCCCACTCAGGAGAGAGGTTCCAAGCAAAACGTCTTAGCTCTTCTTTTCCAGACCCAGCACCCCAACAAGAGTCCTGCAGGACCTGTGGCACAGTGCCTATGCCCAGGAGGCTGGTGAGTGAAGTCGGCCTGGTTGAAGTTTGCAGCTGACAAGTAATACCGAATGTCCTTATTACTTATAAGGTGGCACAAAACTTCTGTTTTAAACTCACTGTAATTACTCTAACTAGCCAGCCCCCTTGTCGTGGGTCTAGCCACTAGCAGAACAACCTGCCTCATGGATCACTTATACTCTCAGTACTCCTGAGGAGGGGGCGCAGCCTGCAAATGATTTTAGCTCCCTTGCACCAGAGGAAGATCTGGAGCTGCTTGGTGTCAGTTTTTCTTTGGAGAACTGTGTATCCAGGCAGTCATGCAGACCATTACATGGGTTAAAAGACAAAGTCATATTTACCCTTTCAATGAGCAATCACTTTTCAATTAGGAAACTGGTTTAATTCAAGGCGGATATAGCATCGCTGAAATCCATGCCTACAGTGGGACCAGCTTTTGTCCAATAGGGTGGCGGCTGGGAAGGGCCTGCCACTCAACAGAGGCCCTTACATTGGTGACGGGTACTTTGGGTTTCTGCTCCCAGGATATGGTTGGGGAGGAAATCCTTAGGACTGATATCTTGGGACCCGGCTAAGATGTATCAGCAAATTTCACTGCGGAAGCAGCAACAGTCTCAACCTGGTGCCTGGCCAAGGCAATGCTATACTCAGTTACGGCTAGGGGTACCCTATGGTTGAGACCCGAGGCGGTGTTTGGCTTCCTAGAAACAAAATTGGAATAGTCACTTTATAGTGCAAGATCTCTGTTTGATATGAAACCAGAGACAGCCATGTTGGAAGTGACAGGAGGAGGGTCCGTTCTTCTCCCATAACAGAAAGCAGGAAAGTAAAAAAAAAAAAAAATAACAAAAAATAAATAATAATAAATAAAGGGAGAAATGTGTTTCTCCCGCTAGGTTCCGCTCCTCTAGGGGCAACCTTTCATAAGGTCTATAAATGAAAATGTTTGGGTGTACCGCAGGTACCCACAAAACCCTTTTACCGGGGCATGCCCAGACTTTTAAGGTAAGTCCCAATGGGCACACACCACGGGTTACTGGATAGTGGATTGTGCAGATCCTTGGAGGATAGGCACTCATGGTCACTTTGGTGGATTCCTCACTGTTCCTTCTCTGGGCTTTTTTCTCCCCCTCGGAGCTGCCAGATCCACTGCAACCACGGTGGTTACAATACTTACAGACACTTCAGACTCAGAGGGGAGCTGTCCTGGTCCCATCTCACAGGAGAGATTGTAGGTTTCCTACCCACCCCTGTTTGTAGGTCATGGGGGTTGGAGAGAAGCATTCGCTTGCAGCAGATGGCTGGAGGCTTTCGCTAGATTGTCAGAATTCTTAGCCTTACATCCCCAACATTTTTTCTTTTCCTTTTTATTCCAAAGTAAGTAAATCTGGCGATTGGTTGGACACATCTCCGCTTTATTAGCCTACCTTTTAGCCTATGAATATCTCTAAGAATATTCACAGAGGTTTCAGTGCTGTGTCAGTTCCTCTTGGAGAACAGGGTCTCCAGATTCGCCACTACCTGGGCGTCATTCCTTTCTACATAAAAAAAAAAAAGAGGTTGCTTTTCAACAGTTCCAAAGTGCCTGTGGGGGCTCTACTGGTTCCTCTGTTTTGCTTCCATCAGAAATGGACGGTGACAGTCATAAGGAGAATTCTGAGATCAGATACCTCTACTTCCTGGACGACTTCTAGGTGTCTCAGCCTCCTGGCCATAAGGTTGTCATTCATAACCGATGATTCCTTGAGTGCATGGACACCGGTGCTAGTTTCAACTTCAACGGAGGAAACAGGATCTGGCGCAGCTATGGTCAGTGTCACGCAGTATGTATAGCGATCCACGGTGATGGAAAGACCTTGAGGATGTCATAGACCATCTGACTGGATCAATGTGATGAATCATATCGGCAAGACAGCCTGGAAGGCGCACTGCGAGGCTCTGTCGGTCAAGGCAAGCGGAGATTGCTAGCTAAGGAAGGTAGTCTCGAAAGCGCTGGAAGGTCAGGCAGCCTTTCTTATCACTTTGACCTTGCTACACAGAATCAAGGGTGACCAGTCATCTTGCGGTTGAGCAACAGGACAGCAATTGCGTATTTTCAGCTCCAGGGAGGATCTTGCGGCAATATGCTATTGAGAGATGTAGAACCCAGAATGTCTGGGTAGGGAGATCACCAGCAAATTCCGGAAGCAATTTACCTCCTAGGGGACTGGAATACACGGACATACTGTCCATCATGCAAGCTTGCCAGAGCATGAGGGGGAGGCTTGTCCACAGGTGGCCTACCACAGACAGGCTTCTTTGCTTCTCACAGCAAATGCCAATTTAAGAAGAGGTCTGACTCGGTTTCCGCTCCCCAAAGCAGAGAACAGAAGCTGAGTTTCTCCATGAAACTGCAATCAAGCCTACTGTATATGTTTTTCACCAACTTCTCTTATAATGAAATTGCTCTGGAAGCTGTCAAGAATGAGCATGGGAGTCAGGACCACCCCTCCATTCTGACCATAGGAGTCTTGGTGCTTCCTGGCTATCTACTTCAGAATACAGAAGTCGATTCCCCTTCACACATGCACAGACTAGAGATGCAAGCATAATGGCGGGAAGGGGAAGCCGCAGAACCTAGATTGCTCCAGAGTTGCTCTAAGAGTGAGCTCTACTTTGGGGGGTGCGAAAGGCATTCTACCAACAGCCTCTATGCCAAGATCTGGAACAAACTTGTGTTTTTTTCTATTTTGCATGGCAAGATATTATTCTTACTGCACCTCTGGTGGCAGCTATTCTGGTCTTCTTGTAGGTCAGATTGGACATGAACCTTATCCTATACTCTTTTGAGGTTGCAGGTGTCAGCAAGGACAAGGTTTAATTTGGCCAAAGTCCCTTTAGTTTGTAAAATTTTGAAGACAGTCAGGAGGTTTCATCAACCGCGAGAGAGAATCTTTCACAATTAAAATCTTTCGATGCTGTTGGGGTTTAGTTCAACTGTTTACTCCAACAGGGCAGTGTTCGGTTTAAGACATCGCATACTAACCAGTATTTAGCGCAAATCGTCAAACAGAAGTCGGTTTGAGTTTCAAGCCCTTAGAGCTTCAGAAAAGCATATTGCTTTTGTTACAAGAGTAGAGCTGCATCCTGTAGTTCAGCTCATTTCAGAGGTAGCTACAGCCCTCCATCTATCAATCATCTGTCCATTGCCTAACTTTCCAGACATTCAAGCAAGAAAACCACACAAATTGGTCATTCCCAGAGCTTGAAAGAAGTTCCTGTCCACAATTGCTCTTTTCAGTTCATATGATAAGTCTTTCACTGTTCCAGATGAAATTCATCAGGCAAGAGAGGTTGCCTCCTGGACTTTAGCAAGATTGGTTGTGCAGATGGGAAATGGATCATGAGCCTCCTTCAGTGGCAGGATGCATCCTCTTCCAGAGGGGTTGAGGCCTCATAGACGGCCCAGTTGAAAGCATCTATGGATTCATTCTACAGGAAAGTGGCATGCTTTTCCCAGCATACCTTTTCAACCTTCACAGAATAGATCTGGGTGCCTTGTCATCAGTGGGCTTCGGAGGAATGACTGTTCAGTCTTCTACCCCATTTGAAAAAATATATATATAATATATATAAAATAATTATTTTGGTTTGTTAAGTAGAACCCACGCTGTCAGCTAGGATATGTATCACAGGTATGCTGCCATGGTGGCGTCAGGAAAATGGAAAATTGTATCATACTTACCTTAATTTTCCTTTCTTGACGCCAATCCATGGCAGCATACGGACCCACCCTTGTGCGTTTCGGTATCTAGCTAATTAAGAAGAATGGGGCGGGGCCTAACTGGCCTTTAATTTATGCTATTTTATTGGTCCTGAGGGAGGGGAGAAAGGCGGAGCCTATCATAGGTATGCTGCCATGGATTGGCGTCAGGAAAGGAAAATTACGGTAAGTATGATACAATTTTCCGTTTTCCTTTCCATAAATGATTATGGAAAACATAACATTTTTTAATAGGTATCTAACATGCATAAAATATCTTAAAAAAGTTGTAAAGTCTCATGGTTTTTCACCTTAATGCATTCTATGCAGGGGTGTATCATGAAATCAGCTAACCCGTGTGCGAAATAAAAAGGGTGGGCCCTAAGCAGTCAAAAAAAAAAAAATGTGGTGCACATAGTGCGCTGCTGCGGAGTGTGGGTGTGGTATAAATTGCACTAAATATTGGGGCGTGTCTTAAAGGGGGTGTCATTTGATAGAGTCTGAGATGACTTACATAGTGCAGAATATGGTAATGTTAAATAGGAAATGTATAGTGTATAGAGTGTATTATGGTTGGTAGCATGTGCAGGAGAGGAGTAATGCCGCGTACACACGGTCGGACTTTTCGTCTACAAAAGTCCAACGGACGCCGACGGACTAAAGCTGGCTGGTAATCCGATCGTGTGTGGGCTTCTCCGGACTTTCAGCAGACTTTTTCAGCCTCAAATCCGACGGACTTTAGATTTGAAACATGCTTCAAATCTTTACGTCGTAACTACGATGGACCCCGAAATCCGCTCGTCTGTGTGCTAGTCCGACGGACAAAAACCCATGCTAGGGCAGCTATTGGCTACTGGCTATGAACTTCCTTATTTTAGTCCGGTGTACGTCATCACGTACGAATCCGTCGGACTTTTGTGTGGTCGTGTGTAGGCAAGTCCGTTCGTTAGAAAGTCTGCTGCAAGTCCGCCGAAAGTCCGCCGGAAGTCTGTCGGACAGGCTGTCGGACTTTTGTAGACGAAAAGTCCGACCGTGTGTACGCGGCATAAGGAGTGTATGGAGTTGGGTAATATGTGCAGGAGAGGAGTGCGAAGTGTATGAAGGTGGGTAGTATGTGCAGGAGAGGAGTGCAGAGTGTATGGCGGTGGGTAGAATGTGCAGGGAGAGGAGTGCAGAGTGTATGGAGGTGGGTAGTATGTGCAAGAGAGGAGTGTGGAGTGTATGGAGGTGGGTAGTATGTGCAGGAGAGGAGTGCGGAGTGTATGGCATTAGGTAGTATGTGCAGGATGTATGGCGGTGGGTTTTCTGTGCAGGAGAGGAATGCGAAGTGTATGGCAGTGGATAGTATGTGCAGGAGAGGAGTATGGAGTGAATGGCGGTGGGTAGTATGTGCAGTAGAGTAGTGCGGAGTGTATGGCAGTGGGTAGTGTGTGCAGGTGAGGAGTGCGAAGTGTGGAGTGTATGGCGGTGGGTAGTATGTGTAGGAGAGGAGTTCAGGGTTTATGGAGGTGGGTAGTATGTGCAGGATATGAGTGCAGAGTGTATGGCGGTGGGTAGTATGTGCAGGAGAGGAGTGCGGAGTGCATGGAGATGGGTAGTATGTGCAGGAGAGGAGTGCAGAGTGTATGGAGGTAGGTAGTATGTGCAGGATAGGAGTGCGGAGTGTATGGCGATGGGTAGTGTGTGCAGGAGAGGAATGCAGAGTGTATGGAGGTGGGTAGTATGTGCAGGAGAGGAGTGCAGAGTGTATGGCAGTGGCTAGTACAGTGGGGATCGAAAGTTTGGGCACCCCAGGTAAAAATGTGTATTAATGTGCATAACGAAGCCAAGGAAAGATGGAAAAATCTCCAAATGGCATCAAATTACAGATTAGACATTCTTATAATATGTCAAAAAAAAGTTAGATTTTATTTCCATCATTTACACTTTCAAAATGACAAAAAACAAAAAAATGGTGTCTGCAAAAGTTTGGGCACCCTGCAGAGTTAATATCTTGTACTGCCCCCTTTGGCACGTATCACAGCTTGTAAACGCTTTTTGTAGCCAGCCAAGAGTCTTTCAATTCTTGTTTGAGGTATCTTTGCCCATTCTTCCTTACAAAAGTCTTCCAGTTCTTTGAGATTTCTGGGCTGTCTGTCACGCACTGCTCTTTTAAGGTCTATCCATAGATTTTTAATAATGTTGAGGTCAGGAGATTGTGAAGGCCATGGCAAAACCTTCAGTTTACGCCTCTTGATGTAACCCCCCATGGATTTTGAGGTGTGTTTAGGATCATTATTCATTTGTAGAAGCCATCCTCTCTTTAACTTCAGCTTTTTCACAGATGGCATCAAGTTACCATCCAAAATTTGCTGAAATTTTATTGAATCCATTTTTCCTTCTGCTCGTGAAATGTTCCCTGTGCCACTGGCTGCAATACAACCCCAAAGCATGATTGATGAAACCCCATGCTTAACAGTTGGACAGAGGTTCTTTTCATTAAATTCTGTGCCCTTTCTTCTCCAAACGTACCTTTGCTCATTCCGGCCAAAAAGTTCTATTTTAACCTCATCGGTCCACAGAACTTATTTCCAAACTGCCTCAGGCTTGTCTATATATTCATTTGCAAAGTTCAAAAGCTGATTTTTGTGGTGAGGACGTAATAGAGGTTTTCTTCTGATGACTCTTCCATGAAGACCATATTTGTACAAGTATCTCTTTATATTGGAATAGTGTACCACAACTCCAGTGTCTGCCAGATCTTTCTGGAGGGATCGTGCAGTCAAACGTGGGTTTTGAATTGCTTTTCTCACAATCCTGCGAGCTGTTCTGTCTGATATTTTTCTTGGTCTTCCAGATCTTGCTTTAACTTCCACTGTTCCTGAAGACTGCCATTTCTTAATTACATTCCGAACAGAGGATATTGACATCTGAAAACGCTTTGCTATCTTCTTATAGCCTTCTCCAGCTTTGTGAGCGTCAACTATTTTCAGTTTCAGTTTTCTAGACAACTGCTTAGAAGAACCCATGGTGCTGATTGTTGGGGCAAGGTCAGATGAGTCTGGCCATTTAAAACCTTTGAGACTGACATCACCTGGTCTTCCCAGACGATGATTGAGAACAATCCTTGACACTGGCAGGTCTCAGCTTTGCAAAGGGGGCAGTGCATGCTATAAATTCTGCAGGGTGCCCAAACTTTTGCAGACGCCATTTTTTTGTTTTCTGTAATTTTGAAAATGTAAATGATGGAAATAAAATCTAACTTTTTTTGACATATTATAAGAATGTCTAATCTGTAATTTGATGCCATTTGGAGATTTTTCCATCTTTCCTTGGCTTCGTTATGCACATTAATACACATTTTTACCTGGGGTGCCCAAACTTTCGATCCCCACTGTATGTGCAAGAGAGGAGTGCGGAGTGTATGGCATTGGGTAGTATGTGCAGGAGAGGCGTGCAGGGTGTATAGCGGTGGGTAGTATGTGCAGGAGAGGAGTGCGGAGTGTATGGAGGTTGGTAGTATGTGCAGAAGAGGAGTGCGGAGTGTATGGAGGTTGGTAGTATGTGCAGAAGAGGAGTGTGGAGTGTATGGAGGTGGGTAGTATCAGGTCGTCTTTAAGGCGTGGCAAATGGGGCAGCTGCCTTGGGCCCTGTCATTATTGTGGGGCCCGACATCCTGACAATCACTCCCTAGCACATAGTGTAACTGAAGGGAAAGGGAAGCAGTGATCGTAAGTGTCCATGCCTGACAGCGGAGCTGAGTGGAGAGACACACTGACAAGCAGTGGCAGAGAACGGAGGAGTGAAGGAGGATCGCATAGAGGAGATAATGACATTCCTAGGCAGCAAAGATAAAGGAAAGCTGCTGGTGCGAAAGTTACAATCTGAAATCGAACATGTGCTTGGCTGAGCTGATGTTTGCTTACTACTAACATTACTAGGAATGCCTGTACATACACTGGTTGGTTTTGTGATTAGCAATCTGAATTAGTTAGTTTGTTCTGCTGTGTTGAACTTTCACTTCTTCTAGTTGCTAAAGTCACTTATCTCTTCTTCTCTGCTTGCTATGCTCATTGACAGTACTGTTTTGAATGTAATCCTGGCCACCTTCATTACCCCCATCTTTTCTGCCACATGTTAAATTCTGCTGCAATGCAAGACAACACTTCTACTCTGTCAAGTGGACTGCTGTGTGAGTTTGTAGCATAATCTAGCAATCAGTCAGTGAGCAGTAATTACGGTATGTGCAGTAACCTCTAGCAATCAACCATTTAACAGTAATGATGTGCAGTAATCTCCAGCAACCAATCAGTGAGTGATACTTATGTGTAGTAACCTCTAGCAACCAATTGGTGAGCAGTAATGATGTGCAAAAACCTCTAGCAACAAATTGGTGAGCAGTAATTATGTGCAGTAACCTCTAGCAATCAGTGAGCGGTATTGATGTGCCCAGAACTGGACAGCACTCTCTAGGTGCGGCTGGACCAGAGTCTTGTAGAGCGGGAGAATTCTATTCTCTAATCATCTTCATCCTCCTTTCCATCCTCTACCATCATCTCCATCCTCCTTTCCATCCTCTATCATCGTCTCCATCTTCCTTTCCATCCTCTACCATTGTGATGGGAGTCACTTTGGGCAGGGGGCCCATGGAACCGAGAATCTCTTGGAGAGGTTGGGAAACCCTTGTTTCCACTGCCCGTGCACCTCCTATGTTACAAAGACACAAGTCCATCAAGTCCAACCTGTGTGTATGCGCTTTTATGTCAATAGTACATTGTATATCCCTGTATGTTGTTATTGTTTAGGTGCCTATTTAATAGTTTTTTTAAATGATCTACGCTCCCTGCTGAAACCACTGCTTGTGGAAAAGAATTCCACAGTTTTACCGCTCTTACCGTAAAGAACCCGATACGGAGTTTCCAGTTAAATCGCTTTTCCTCTAATTTTAGTGAATAGCCGTGAGTCTTTTTAAATGCCCTTTTGTGGAAAAGTTTTATCCCTATTGTGGGGTCACCAGTTTAGTGGATTACTTAAAGCTTCTCTTTATAAGAAAATAATTCCATGCGCTAATAAGCACAATCATAGCTTTCTTTTATAATGCTGGGAAAAGCGTGCTGAAATATCTCCAAGTGACAGAAACACAGACGATGATATCACATTGAGCTTAGCAGACCATCCTCCCTAGGATGAGCAGCTCCTTTTATTTATACTGTAAACATGAATAACAAAGGAAGGTGGTGGCTTCAGAATCAGCCAGACACTTGTATTATTTCAAAAGAACCAATCACACACATGTATATATTCAAATAACGTGTGCAGATGGTCGTGTGCAGAGCCATGGGGCAAGCGTCTTGTGAGACACAGTGTCTCACAATTTGAACACTACTTACATGGCTCTGAACACGACTGTGTGCACACTCCCACTGCTACCAATGACGCGAGCCGTACTCTATCATGGTTCAGTGGGCCAAAATTTTATATGGTTATGCTATGGTTCCCATGTATGCAGATCTGCCTACTAGGAGCGTTAATGCAGGCGCCATGAGGTGGCCAATCTCTAGGTGAGGCATGAATGAACATCCTTAAAAGCAAACAGATCTCCCGTGTTCATGGGAAGGTTTCCGCAGCCAATGGTCTTCCACCAATATCTGTATGTGCGAATACGCTTGCGTATTACAGCAAAACTAACACTGGGGGACATCTGACAACATACATTAATAAAAATTTCCACAACAGTCTTTCCTCTTTGTCATATGCTCCCATGTGTCCCTCTATGACTCTTGATCTTCTTCTTACACCTGGAAATGAATCAGTCCTTACAGTCCATGTGAGTTCATCACACTGCTTGACTTGGAGACTCTGTTCTTCAGGAGGGATGCCTTAGAAGATGACATGAAGGCCAGTCGGTCTGGAGTCTTCTGTGTCTTGTACGTGGGTTGAGCTTTGGGGCGTCTCATCTCAGTGAGGAAGATGTGGTCATCTGCTCGGGCTCTATTCACTCGCCCAATCAGGCAACAGTAGCACCTCATCGCGACATATAGAAGGAATAGAAACAAAAACAACATGAGTATATATACCTCTACTTCCTTCAATCATGATCCGCTGAAAAATAAAAAAATCCCGAAAGATTCCCAGACCCTTAAAGAGGAAGTAAACCCTGATGGGTTTACTTCCTCTTTGTTTCCCTGCAAAGGTAAAGCATAATGGGCTACTATGCATCGCATAGTAGCCCATTATGTGTCACCTACCTGACACAGGAGCCTGCAATGTCACTGCTGTCCCCTCTGCTACGGAGCGTCCATCTTCTTTCCAGGTATCGTGGCTCCGGCGCTGTGATTGGCCGGAGCCGCGATGATGTCACTCCCGCGCATGCGCACGGAAGGCGCAGATAACGGCATATCGCCGTTAGCAGCAGCATGCTCAGTGCGCCTGCGCGCGGCTGTCTACAGCGCATTTGCAAATATCTTTTTGCATCTTTTTTCCTGTCTTTTTGCAAATATCTCCTAAACCGCGTAGGTTTAGGAGATATTTCTTGGACCTACAGGTAAGCCTTAATGTAGGCTTATCTGTAGGTCAAAGTGGTCTGTAAGGGTTTACAACCACTTTAAAAAGATTCCAACCGGGGGGGGGGGGGGGGGGCATGGCTTCGGCATGCACGAGTGAGGACGTGCTTTCTCAGAGCTCCGTGAGACCCGCGCCTATACTAGCCTGAACGGCAGCTTTTCCGGGGGGAAACACATTCCAAAAGATGCCACCGAAGCGCAGGATATCCCTGCAACCTCAGCGGACACCGCAGAACCGGTCCGAATCGCTGGACAACTTTTTTGGAGCCCGCAGAGATCCGGCAAGTACAGCCAAGATGGCGCCTGGCTCCCATGTGGCAAGGGATGCGTCCCCCATCAGCTCTCCTCACATGCCTGTGCTGACCCTACCTCCCCCCTCCTCTCCCTCAAGCTCAGACAGCGCTGAAAGACCCACAAATGGGGGTGATCCCTGGGAGAATAGGGACATTAGATCCCACATTCTATCTCTCCCCACCAAGGCTGATTTGGAGCAGTTTGCCCATGGAGTGGAGAAGGCCCTGAGACAGGACATTGAGGATCTACAGGCAGACACAGCACATTTGGGAGGTAGAGTGGAGGCTTTAGAGACACAATGGGAAGAAACTACCCCCACTCTGCAGGCCCTTACTGAACATTGTAAAATGCAGGATCGCAGGCTTGAGGCTCTGCTGGATCAAATGGACAATTTTGAAAATAGGAGCCGCAGGGTTAGCATTAGAGGCTTCCCTGAAGCAACGGGCCCAAGGGACATTATACCCACCCTGCAAGGGATCTTTAAACAAATACTAGGCCGCCAGGCGCCCGAGCACATTGAAATAGACCGGGCTCACAGAGCCCTGCGACCTCCCTCTGAAGACCCAGATAAGCCCAGAGACATTATTTGCAAGTTGCATAAATACTCGCTCAAGGAACGCATTATGAATCAAGTTAGAGGAGTCAGACATGTGGACTTTGATGGCGCCCAATTATCCTTCTTCCCAGACCTTTCCAGACGCACACTGATGCAGCGCCGTGCTCTTAAACCACTATTGGTGGCCTTACAAGATGCTCAGCTGCCCTACAGATGGGGTTTCCTGTTCAGTCTTTCTGCAACTAAAGATGGGAAACAATCTACTCTGTGAAGTAAAGCTGACCTACCCCGCTTCTTGGAGTCGCTTGGACTGCCTCCGGTGGATATCCCGGATTGGAGGACATCTCCAGATATACCTCTCCCCACGCGCCCCGAACCGTGGCAACCAAGCCGCAGCAGACTTTGACGCGGATCTAGGAGAGGTCCCCCCAGACATACGCCGACACCCCATCCTCCACAGGAAGAGTCCTGAATGGATGTTGTCTCTACCGATGGCTTCTAAACTGCTTACAGTCATTACCTGACCCCCCTTAGCTGCCGTATCAATATCCTCACTATTTTTCTTCCCATGTTTTAGGGATAGATTAAGCATCTTATACTGGCTGCGGTCCTCCTAGCAGACTCGCTCCTAGTGCCTTACCACTTTCCCCCAATAGGACAACTCCCTGGAGTTTGCCTCTGCTTGCTTCACCGTCTCCTCACTATGGGGGGGGGGGGGGTGGAGGCTCCCGACCAGTGGCAAAGTTGCTCTATGTTATGCCCTTTGGGCACTTTGTTTTGTTTTTTTCTTTATGTTTAGGTTTTTGTTTTCTGTGTTCTTTCTGTGCTAAGTTTACACCTGCTATAACTGCTTTACTTTTTAGGCTCATGCTTATGCTCTATGTGTTTACTGCGTTCCTTGCTGTGGGCCTGGATGTGCTGTTAGTCTCATCTCCCTCCTGCCACTGGTCTAGTGATCCTGTTGTGTGACCTCATACCATGGCTGCCCTGAAAGTCATATCCTACAATGTACGCGACCTAGGATCCCCGTCAAAGCGCAGTAAGTTGTGGCTTGAGATGAAACGTATGGGGGCGCATGTCATTTTTTTGCAGGAAACACACTTTCGCACTGACTCGGTCCCCCGCCTCCCTACCCATCCATATACATCGTGGTACCTCAGCAACTCCCCCTAAATCGGGGGGGTCGCTATAGCGATCCACAAACATTGCCCATTCGTCATGACAGATCAATTGCTTGATCCAGAGGGTCCAGAGGGTCGATTTGTTTTCGTTAAAGGCACTATTTATAACCATAAATTTACTTTTGCAGCTGTGTACGCCCTGTCTGCCTTCCGGGAGGGTCAGTTCATCTTGGGGGAGAGACTTTGACGTTAGCCCTGATCCACATATAGATACGTCTTCGGGACGCTCTACGCATTCATTTGCCTTTCTGAAACATTTTAGGAAGTCCCTGCTGAAACACCATTTAGTAGACTGCTGGAGACTACTCCGCCCAGCAGAGAGGGACTATAGCCATTTTTCAGCCACTCACAATAATTATACTCGCATAGATCTTTTGATGATGGACCAGTACTCCCTTGACTACCTATCTGGAGCTTCCATAGGCTCCATTACCATTTCTGACCATGCGCCGGTTTCTATCTCCTTGCATCCCCTATCCGTGGAGGCTCAGACATGGAGCTGGCGTTTGAACGACAACATATTGGATGATACAGTTGCCTTGAAACAAGTCTCAGACACCATTTCTCTGTATTTTGCAGAGAATAAACCAGGCGAGGTAGGCTTGGGATCCATTTGGGAGGGCCATAAGGCAGTGGTTTGAGGGGAGCTGATTTCCCAGGGGGCGAGACTGTAAAAAAGCCAGGGAGGGGGAACTACAGACCTTCTTAGCCAAAATACCCTCAGCAGAACTCATGCACAAGAAAAATGTTACCCCTATTATGGCGTCAGAGTTATATGCCCTCAGACAGAAATTAGCTACTCTATTAGACACTAAAATGAAGGCACGTATATGCCATTTGGCGCACAAATTCTATGAATTTGGTAATAAATGTGGGAGGTTGCTAGCAAGAGCCCTTAAGCACCAAAGGGCCACTGGACAGATACATAAACTCACTTCCACGATGGGTGCCTCAGTTATCCACTCCTCAAAAATAGCAAACACATTTAGGCACTATTATGCACAGTTGTGTCATCTCCCAGGAGTCTTGCCCAGCTCTCCGGAACCCCAACGGGTCGAACGCATTCTTCAATATCTCACAGAGGCCAACTCCCCACAACTAGAGGCCTCCATTGGCAAACAACTAGATACCCCCATTTCCGTATCGGAAATTCAGGCGCTGGTGAAAGACCTCCCTAATGGGAAAAGCCCCGGCCCAGACGGCTATACTAATACCCACTACAAGAAATATTCTGAGGTGCTTTCTAATCCCATGTGTGCTTATTTCACGGCTTTGGCCTCAGGTACGGTAATGCCCTCGGAAGCACTAATGACGCACATCACAGTTCTCCCAAAAGAGGGGAAAGACCACACCCTGCCTGGAAACTATAGGCCTATATCACTTTTGAACACAGATATTAAGATCTTAGCCAAAATATTGGCCAATAGACTCAAGCCAATCCTCCCGACGGTGATCCACCCCGATCAGACGGGACTTATCATGGGTAGAGAGGCTAGGGATAACTCAAATAGGGCACTCCAATTGATACACTGGGTTGAATCTCAGGGGACGACCCTCCCCTGTCTCTTGCTTTCCACTGATGCCGAGAAAGCGTTTGATAGGGTGGACTGGACCTATATGAAAACGGTGCTGACCAGACTCTGTTTGGGCCCCAATATGCTGGCTTGCATATCCTCTCTGTGTAGCTCCCCGACTGCCAGAGTGAAGGTAATGGGCTACTGTTCGATACCTTCCCGTAATGGGACACGCCAGGGGTGTCCACTATCCCCTCTTATATTTGCTCTAACCCTCGAACCGCTGCTTAATAGGATCCGTCTCAATAACGATATCAGGGGTTTTAGGGTAGGTCCGACAGAACATAAGATATCCGCTTACGCAGACGACGTCTTGTTTTATGTCTCTGATCCCCTGATATCGTTACCTAACATTATGGCAGATCTGAAAGCATTTAACTTACTATCTAATTTCAAGATAAATTATAACAAGTCTGAAATCCTGTCACTAAATGTTCCTCCGGGTTTGCGTACACAGCTGCAATCTGTTTTCTCATTTACATGGTGCCCAACTGCCCTGAAATACTTAGGGGTACACTTGCCCACGAGCTGTTCCCGGCTTTATGAATGCAACTACACACCGCTACTTGCTACTATTAAAGTAGACCTGAAAAGATGGGATAGGGTCGCATTTTCGTGGATGGGCCGAGTCAGTGTTCTTAAAATGAATGTGCTACCGCGTATATTGTTTTTCCTGCAGATGGTGCCGATTGCCCTTCCTAGGACTTTCTTCTCAACCCTCAATAGTCTGTTCTTTAAGTATATATGGGGTGGGAAATGCCCTCGGCTAGCTCTACGTATGCTACAGCGCCCCAAGACAAGGGGAGGTTTGGGGGTACCCATAGTCCGCAGATACCATGAAGCAGTAGCTTTACAACGCATTTTAGATTGGTATCACAATACCCCTTACAAACTATGGGTACCCCTAGACAAGTTTCTAGCAGGTCGAAATTTATCTCAAGCCCCCTGGGTCCCCCGGGAACATAGAGGTCTCTCGATGCTGGTTTCTCCACTGGCTGCCCACGCCTTGGCGACTTGGGACACCCTGAACAGGGGAGGGAAGCTGGCATTACCGATTTCCCCCTTGGCGCCCCTAAGCGGCTTCCCCTGGTTCGCTCCTGGGGAACATCCTTCCTTCTTTCGGTCCTGGGTGGCTGATGGAGAGTCCAGATGTGGCATATTTGTTCAGGACCATGGCCTGTTAATGCTGACCATGTTGAGGGAACAGTATGGATCTTTCCCTATGGATGAATGGTGTTACAGACAGCTTAGGCACTTTATCAACAGTCTTCCCCAAGGAGTCCGGTCACCTACTTTAGCCTCGCCATTCAAGCATTTATGTATGGCGTGCTCGGCTATTCCCCATGCCATTTCAGTACTATATGACCTATTATTGAACATGCATACTGGGGAGAAGCCGGGGTTCATTAGAGAATGGGAGAGAGACCTTCAGCACATCTTCACAGAGCCTCAACTAGACCATCTATATAGACTGACACACTCGAGCACAGTGGATACGAAAATGCAGGAGAATAGTTATCAAATTTTGACTAGGTGGTATAGAGTACCCTCCAAGCTCAGGAAGATATACCCTTCCCTTTCAGATGCATGCTGGAGAGAATGTGGCCTCAGAGGTTCTTTCCTTCACATCTGGTGGGAATGCCCCAAATTACGGCCCTTTTGGTTGGATATCCATGCTCAGATCAAGATTATTCTGGACTTGGAGCTCCCAGATTCTCCGTTGGAATCCTTGCTGCACTTTCCCACCACTCCTCTTACCCAATACTGCAAATCCGCACTACACCATTTGCTTAATGCAGCACGGCGGCTAATCCCAATCCATTGGAAAACGCCCCGTATACCTACTCGTGCCGAATGGGTGGCTTTGGTTAATCAAATTAAGGCCGCGGAGGAGTGGATGGCACAATATAAAGATAGATATGAGAAGTTTTACTCCATGTGAGCTACCTGGATAAGTTATGCAAACCCACCTGGGCTATCTGCCCAGGGGCCTTCAATGGCTGCAGCCCCCTCTGTTTGATGGGGTTGGGCTGGGGAGAGCGCAGGGCTCCAGAGATTAAACAGGCTCTGGGACAGCAGAACTCTGGCAGACTTGCCACTGACTACCTTAGCCTATCATGCTAGCAGATGTTTTTGGTTCTTTTCAGATTTAGGACACGGTACTATTTTATTTTATTTCTATTTTATTTTTGTTTTTCTCTCTTACCTTAATATGTTTCCCTCACCCCACTTTGTTCACTATGTTGATGGGCCCAGGGTCTAAATGTGCGGTCTAAGGTTTACCTTTAATTAGAGACACACATCCTCTATAGCGATGTACCGGATAGGGATGATAGGGGTGATCCATTGCTGTTAGAGTTCATATCATAATTTTTAAAATGATGAGTTATTTTTCTGTTGACCACATGCACCCGATAGGGGACCTATCATTTTATAACCTGTCATGTCATATCCTCTACTACTTACATGTCTTGTTAAATGTCTACTTGTTTGTTATCTAAAAAATGTTCAAAATAAAGATTATATAAAAAAAAAAAAAAGATTCCAACCATCACTAGCTATAGCTCTGGCTTTGCCTTGCAGGGATCTAGCCTTATCCATATGGGCCTGAACTTTGTCACTAGTATCCCCTATCCAGGTACAACAATCTTTACCTATTAATTCACAGAAACCCCCCTTGGATGCAAACAGATAATCATGGGCCATCTTTTAATAGAAGGGTCTTGATCTGCCTTTGTTCCTGTGGGATCTTCCTTGTAGCTTCAACAGTTAAAATTGAACATCCCATCCACACTGGATGAGAAATTGTTCAAGCCTCCACCCTGTACAAGCAGGAAACCATGCCCAGACCTGGTTGGGGTTGGTGAATGCTTCCCTTCTAGCTGTTCCTCCAATTCTTATGCCCCGTACACACGGTCGGACTTTGTTCGGACATTCCGACAACAAAATCCTAGGATTTTTTCTGACGGATGTTGGCTCAAACTTGTCTTGCATACACACGGTCACACAAAGTTGTCGGAAAATCCGACCGTTCTAAACGCGGTGACGTAAAACACGTAAGTCGGGACTATAAACGGGGCAGTGGCCAATAGCTTTCATCTCTTTATTTATTCTGAGCATGCGTGGCACTTTGTCCGTCGGATTTGTGTACACACGTTCGGAATTTCCGACAACGGATTTTGTTGTCGGAAAATTTTATAGCAAGCTCTCAAACTTTGTGTGTCGGAAAATCCGATGGAAAATGTGTGATGGAGCCTACACACGGTCGGAATTTCCGACAACAAGGTCCTATCACACATTTTCCGTCGGAAAATCCGACCGTGTGTACGGGGCATAACTGTCATGCCTTCTTTAATAAGGCTTGTGATTTTCCTATTGACTCTTTGATTTAATGAGATTGCTCTATGCTGCCATCTAGTGACCATTTTGCATAACTGCGCTATATCTATTTCATGTAGTAATTTAGTATAGCTGGTTAGATTTGGTACATGAAAGCCTCCGTACTTTCAATCCCATCAGGCCTTGCATCAGCTTCCTCCACCATTTTCATCTTTTCTTACCATGGAAGCATACGCATCTGCTGCTAAGCTCTACGTTAGCCATCCGGATCCATCTTGAGTATGTTTACTAATTGTATCTTCAGCTAGATAGATAGATAGGATGGCACTAATTGTATGATCTTTGTTAATTGCATTTTGTCTGTATCTGTTACAGTTTTACTCTATCTTGTATCAATAAAAGTTCAAAAGTATTCTGCGCCTACTGGAATGCATTGGTATGAGAGAAGTTAACAGTGTGCCCAAATACACCTCAGTCACGTGTAGTGAGGGGCATAACAGTAAAACGAAGGCTTCTAAGCACGGCTGGCATACAGAACAGCAGCAAAGCAAAGGCTTCTAAGCACGGCTATCATACAGAACGCCAGTAATACAGCAGTGTTATCAGCTTCCATATAGCCGGACACCATGTCACAGACAAATTTAGAGCACTTCACAACAAGGTCAGAAGTTTATTCCACGAGCACAAGGAGGTCAGTGAAAAGCGAAACAATTGCCATTGCCCGCGCAAAGGCGGAATCTGCAAAAGTAAAAGCTGACTTTGCGGCAAAGGAGGCCAAAATAAAAGCTGCATTCGCCGAAAAAGAAATAAAAGATGCAACTTAAATTAGTAAAGTTATGTATGGAAACTGCATTGGAGGAACTAGCTGCAGAGAAGGAGTCAGCGGCTGCTGCGGCCGAGGCAGACATCTTAGAAGAACTTGCAAAGCCCACCAGTGAGCGGCTCAGCAACGTACTTGAAAGAAAATCCGTTCCTGACGATGGTACAGAGCGTACCTCAGAATATGTGCGGCGACACGCCGAACCACACAGCTGCCCACTTACAGCACCAAGAGCGGAATCAACCCCTGCCATTCACAGGCCTTACGTCAAGCAAGAAAGTAAACCCGCACTCAGTCAGTTTTCAGCACATTCTGCAGCCAGGCTATCAAAACACTACGTCACAGTTGACCAAATCGAAAATGAAGAACGACAGATTAAAAGACACAGCGACTGTATCTCTGATGACCGCAAATACCCACCAAGTTCCTGGCACAACAGAGCGCCCCCTGGCTACTCACACAACGATCAAGGTATGTCAGATTTCTTTAAGTTCTTAGCACGACGTGAACTGTTAGCAAAGGGACTTGCAAAGTTTAACGATCGCCCTGAAAGTTATAGAGCATGGCGTTCGTCCTTCAGAAATGCAACTAGAGACCTTGAGCTTAAAGCAAGTGAAGAAGCCAATCTCTTAGTCAATTGGCTGGGGAATGAGTCGTCAGAGCATGCAAGGAGAATCAGAGACATTAACATTAATTACCCAACCAGAGGGCTGAGCATGATATGGGAAAGGGTTGATGAATGTTACGGTTCCCCAGAAGTTATAGAAAACTCTCTTTTTAAAAGAATAGAGGACTTTCCCAGGATTCCTAACAAAGGCTACCAGAAGCTGAGAGAATTGAGTGACCTAGTGACAGAACTCCAAATAGCCAAAGCAGAAGGAGACTTGCCAGGCCTTGCCTTTCTGGACACAGCCCGTGGCGTTAACTCTATAGTGCAAAAGCTACCTTACAGCCTTCAAGAAACCTGGATTTCACGAGGCTCCAAATACAAGCAAAAGCACAACGTCCCCTTCACACCATTCTCTTATTTTGTGGACTTTATTCGCTATCAAGCAAAGGTTAAAAATGATCCTAGTTCTGACATCTCATCATCTGACTCTGCTCACCCTAGGTCAAGTAAGCCTGCTCTAACCCGCAACTTCAAAGACGCACCTGTTGCAGTACGCAAAACAAGTGTATCTCCAACACAGGATCCAAGTAGAGAGTGTCCTCTTCACAAGAAGCCTCATTCGTTGTCAAAGTGCAGAGGTTTTAGAGAAAAGACTCTCCAAGATCGCAGAACCTTCCTCAAGGAAAACAGACTTTGTTACAGGTGCTGCGCATCAACTTCTCACCTTGGGAAAGACTGTAAGGTGAGCATCAACTGCTCTGAGTGCAACAGCTCAGAGCACAACACAGCTCTACATTCAGGGCCAGCGCCATGGACTCTTACCCCCTCACCCACAGTGGAAGAGCACGGCGGGGAGGAACAAGACACAGTACCTCCTGTAGTTACACCCCGGTGCACCCAAGTCTGTGGAGAAGGTCTGTCTAACAAATCCTGCTCTAAGATTTGTCTTGTCACAGTTTACCCCACGGGTCGCAGAGAAAAAGCAGTGAAGCTATACGTGATCCTGGACGATCAAAGCAACAGATCACTTGCCAGCTCAGCCTTCTTTGACACTTTCAAAATCAAGGAAGCCAGCTCTTCATACTTACTTAAGACTTGTACAGGGGTAAGTGAAGAAACTGGGAGAAGAGCCATTGGTTACCAAATCGAATCCTTTGATGGTCAGACAACCCTGCCTCTGCAAACTCTAATCGAGTCTAATCAGTTCCCAACGGATAGAGAGGAGATCCCTACACCAGAGGTGGCACTTCATCACGGACATCTGAAGGGCATAGCACATCTCATCCCTGAACTGGATCCCCAGGCCGAGATAGCGCTTCTCCTTGGGAGGGACATCATCAGAGTTCACAAGGTGAGAAAACAAATCAATGGTCCTCACAATTCCCCTTATGCCCAGAAATTAGATCTGGGATGGGTCATCATAGGCAACGTATGCCTAGGGAGTGTTCACAAACCAACCAGCGTGAACTCTCTCTTTACAAAGACACTAGAAGGCGGGCATCCATCCCTATTTCAGCCTTGCACCAACAGATTCCTTGTAAGAGAGAAGCCTGCCAGTGTAATTCATTCCAGCCCTTACACCGCTAATCTTCTTTGTCATGAAGACAGAGATCATTTAGGGTACTCAGTTTTCCAAAGGACTTAAGAAGATCACAAAATTGGCCCATCTATTGAAGATCATATCTTCTTGGAGATAATGAGACAGGGATTCTACAAAACCAACGAAAACAGCTGGGTGGCACCCCTGCCTTTCAAGGCGCAGAGACCCCGTCTTGCTAACAACAGAGAACAAACTTTGAAACGCCTTTCTTCCCTCAGATCCAATTTTCAAAGAAAAACAGAAATGAAAGGGCATTTCTTCTCATTCATGAGTAAGATGTTTGAGGATGACCATGCCTCTAAAAGACAATGAAGAGTGCTGGTACCTACCAATCTTTGGTGTCTACCACCCCAAGAAGCCAGGTAAAATCCGGGTAGTGTTTGACTCCAGCTCACGGAATCAAGGGGTCTCATTAAATGATGTCCTCCTAAAGGGACCAGATCTCAACAACACACTTCTTGGTGTTCTCATCAGATTCCGCAAAGAAGCAGTTGCCATAGTTGCAGACATTCAGCAAATGTTCCACAGCTTCCAAGTCAAGGAAGAACACAGGAACTTCTTGAGATTCCCATGGTTCAAAGACAATGACCCTACTAAAAACATTACAGAATACCGCATGAAAGTGCACGTTTTTGGTAACAGTCCATCTCCTGCTATTGCCATCTATGGACTTAAGCTATCTGCCCAAGAAGGTGAGAAAGACGTTACACAGTTTATTGAAAGAGACTTTTATGTAGATGATGGTCTGAAATCACTTTCTTCACCTGAAGCTGCAATAAGTCTACTCAAGAGGACTCAAAGCACGCTTGCCTCTTCAAATCTCAGACTGCATAAGATAGCATCAAACAGCAAGGTCGTCATGGAGGCCTTCCCTTCCCAAGATTATGCCAGTGACTTCAAAGATCTGAACTTAGCTACAGACTCCCTTCCTATGCAACGCAGCCTAGGACTCAACTGGGACCTCAAGTCTGACACCCTTACCTTTCAGGTTGACCGAGAGACAAAGCCCTTCACACGGCGAGGTGTCTTATCCACCATCAACAGCCTGTATGATCCACTTGGGTTTGCAGCACCAATTACCATCCAAGGTAAGATTCTGCTTAGAGAGCTTACTGCAGACACATGTGATTGGGATTCTCCACTACCTCCTGAGAAAGAGACATTATGGGTAACATGGAGAGATTCTTTAAAGACTTTATCCAACCTACACGTACATAGACCATACACCCACTTTCCTCCCACAAGGGTTCAGTCTACAAAGTTATGTGTATTCTGCGATGCTTCAGTTAAAGCAATAGGAGCAGTAACCTACCTCAAGTCAGTAGACATCAAGAGTCAAGTTCATATTGTGTTTGTTATGGGCAAAGCCAAGCTAGCACCATGTCCTGAAACCACCATTCCAAGATTGGAACTGTGTGCTGCTGTACTAGCAGTAGAAATAGCAAAACTTATTACATCTGAGATGGATCTAGAACTCGAGGACACAGAGTTTTACACAGACAGCAAGGTAGTGTTGGGTTACATTTACAACGAAAGTAGGAGATCCTATGTCTATGTACACAACAGAGTCCTAAGAATCAGGAAGTCGACACAGCCCACCCAGTGGCGTTATGTCTCAACTGATCATAACCCAGCAGATCATGCTACAAGGTCTGTACCAGCATCATGTCTCAAAGACACTACATGGCTCACAGGACCACCCTTCCTGTACAAGTCAGTGCCTACCACTCCAGTAAGGGAGACATATGTACTGCTGGAATCTGAATCTGACTCCGATATCCATCCTCAGGTTTCCACACTACATACAACAATTTCTAACCAACTGTTGGGATCCAAGCGCTTCCACAAATTCTCCACTTGGAAGTCCTTACAAAGAGCTACTGCTTCAAAACTCACACATGAGACTCTGACAACCTTCATGGCTGAAGTATCAGCTCTAATGAATACCAGACCTTTGACATCTATACCTAATGATCCTGATGATCCTTTCTTGCTTACACCTTCCACTTTGCTCACTCAGAAAGTTGAGGTGATCACAGCTCCTCCAGTCAATCTAGACACAAAGAACTTATACAGATGTCAATGGAAAAGAGTACAAGTGTTAGCTGACACCTTTTGGAACAAGTGGAAGAAACAATACTTGTCTAATCTACAGACCAGGAACAAGTGGCAAGACAGCAAACCCAACTTACAGCCTGGCGCCATCGTTCTCATGAAAGACTCTCAATCGAGGAGAAACGAGTGGCCTTTGGGTCTGATAATCCAAGTGTTTCCCAGTGAAGATGGAAACGTCAGGAAAGTTGAGCTCAAAGTCATTAGGCAAGGCCAGCCTAAACTTTTCCTCAGACCTGTTTCTGAACTTATTTTGTTACTCTCCTCCGGAGTGCCATGATGTGTGGTATCCGTGGGAAACCAAGCGGGGAGTGTCATGCCTTCTTTAATAAGGCTTGTGATTTTCCTATTGACTCTTTGATTTAATTAGATTGCTCTATGCTGCCATCTAGTGACCATTTTGCATAACTGCGCTATATCTATTTCATGTAGTCATTTAGTATAGCTGGTTAGATTTGGTACATGAAAGCCTCCGTACTTTCAATCCCATCAGGCCTTGCATCAGCTTCCTCCACCATTTTCATCTTTTCTTACCATGGAAGCATACACATCTGCTGCTAAGCTCTACGTTAGCCATCCAGATCCATCTTCGGTATGTTTACTAATTGTATCTTCAGCTAGATAGATAGATAGGATGGCACTAATTGTATGATCTTTGTTAATTGCATTTTGTCTGTATCTGTTACAGTTTTACTCTATCTTGTATCAATAAAAGTTCAAAAGGATTCTGCGCCTACTGGAATGCATTGGTATGAGAGAAGTTAACAGTGTGCCTGAATACACCTCAGTCACGTGTAGTGAGGGGCATAACACTTACCTTCTCTCATGCCATCAGATCCGCACGATCGGCCGCCGACATAAGATGCTGGGACAAGTTTCACCCGGACGCATGAACCTCTTGCATTAGGTGGAATTACCTTATAAGCTGTAGACCCGCAAAAGTACCAAACTAATGCTGAAGCATAACTTAAAACTATAACTAATTTTACCGTCTAGAAATGTATCGTTAAGTTCTATTGACAAGTGTCTGGAGTTTTTACAAGTCAAAACGCCTCATACCAATATGAACATCATATATAGCATGCACCGCTGTCATTGCTGGGGTACTAAAGCTCGGTGAAGATTCAAAGTAGACCCAGCAATTGGTCCTGTTCACTTTCTTAGCTAGTTGGAGAATACACAAAGCTAAAAATATAAATAAACAAAGATACTCCTCATCCTTTGGTGTAGTTGAGCAGCTACTTGCAGTGGCTGGCGTGGATCCAGTTGTCTCATCCCTCAAGCTTCTTTTCAACGACCCAGTCACCTGGATGGAAAGAATGTAAACTGGTTATTGTGTCAGGGTCCAGGAGAGACTCATGAACCCTGTGGTGGACCTTTTGAAGTTCATGTTACAGTGACTGCACCTACCCCATCAGCTGAGAATATAGGCGACAGGTGCTGAGGAAAGTACAACTCTGTTTTTGGTTGACCTCCAAACAAACCTCATATAGCAATATCCCAGACATGTGGGAACTCAGTGACTGTGGTCACTGCATAACCTGTCTGGGGTGTAATACCTGGAACCATTGACAAAAAGGTTCTTCATCTGGGATGGGAGCCTCCTTCACCAGACTGCTGGTTGCTGATTCAAATTCCATCAAAGACAGTCGTAGAACATGTCATCCTACTAGGTCACAAATTTGGTTAGAATTAGAGCGGTTAGTATTATTAGTTTGAAAACTGTCACTCACCATTGTCTCCCCATTTTCTTCCTCATTACAAATTGAAGGAAAAGACGCAGGGTTTAGAATGGTGCAGAAAAAAAACAATGAAACAATGATACAGCCAATTATCCTTTTACCCTCTTTTAGGCGTGTGTATTTATGCATGTGTACAGCTATCTACATACACCTTCAGAAACTCACTGGACCTGAAAAGATACTGATAAACAAAAGTTATTCATCTTTAACCTGCAAAAAAAAGGCCACCAAAACAATATTCCTGTGCATTGGTAAATTGTCACTGACATTCCCCAAAACCGACAACAATGAAACCCTCTGTTTCACATTCCTACAAAAATACAATGGCCGCAACGCGTAGGAGGGCTGCCGCGGTGGTTTCTAACATATTCATGTTACTACATACAAACAATGAGAAGACTAAGGCATGAGACAAACATTTAGATACAAACGTTACTCAACTTAGGGATTTAGGATGTTGCATAGTTACACACATCCTTGCCACTCTGACAGTAAAGAACCCTCTACGTAGTTTAAGGTTAAACTTCTTTTTTTCTAATTTTAATGAGTGGCCACGAGTCTTGTTAAACCCCCTTCTGCGAAAAAGTCTTATCCCTATTGTGGGGTCATCAGTATGGTATTTGTATATTGAAATATTCCCCTCTCAGGCGTCTCTTCTCCAGAGAGAATAAGTTCAGTGCTCGCAACCTTTCCTTATAACTAATATCCTCCAGACCCTTTATTAGCTTTGTTGTCCTTCTTTGTACTCGCTCCATTTTCAGTACATCCTTCCAGAGGACTGGTTCCCAGAACTGGATAGCATACTGTAGGTACGGCCGGACCAGAGTCTTGTAGAGCGGGAGAATTATCATTTTATCTCTGGCGTTGATCCCCTTTTTAATGCATGCCAATATTCTGTTTGCTTTGTTAGCAGCAGCTTGACATTGCATGCCATTGCTGAGCCTATCTACTAGGACCCCCAGGTCCTTTTCCATTCTAGATTCCCCCAGAGGTTCTCCCCCCAGTGTATAGATTGCATTCATATTTTTGCCACCCAAATGCATTATTTTACATTTTTCTACATTGAACCTCATTTGCCATGTAGTTGCCCACCCCATTAATTTGTTCAGATCTTTTTTGCAAGGTTTCCACATCCTGCAGAGAAGTTATTGCCCTGCTTAGCTTAGTATCGTCCCCAAATACAGAGACTGAACTGTTTACTCCATCCTCCAGGTCGTTTATGAACAAATTAAACAGGATTGGTTCCAGCACAGAACCCCGGGGGACCCCACTGCCCACCCCTGACCATTCCGAGTACTCCCCATTTATCACCACCCTCTGAGCTCGCCCTTGTAGCCAGTTTTCAATCCATGTACTCACCCTATCGTCCACGCCAAAGGACCTTATTTTGTACAGTAAACGTTTATGGGGAACTGTGTCAAATGCTTTTGCAAAATCCAGATACACCACGTCTACGGGCCTTCCTTTATCTAGATGGCAACTCACCTCCTCATAGAAGGTTAATAGATTGGTTTGGCAAGAACGATACTTCATGAATCCATGCTGATTACTGCTAATTAGGGATGAGCCGAACACCCCCTGGTTCAGTTCGCACCAGAACCTGCGAACGGACCGAAAGTTCGCACGAACGTTAGAACCCCATTGACGTCTATGGGACTCGAACGTTCGAAATCAAAAGTGCTCATTTTAAAAACTAATTTGCATGGTATTGTCCTAAAAAGGGTTTGGGGACCCGGGTCCTACCCCAGGGGACATGTATCAATGCAAAAAAAACTTTTAAAAACGGACATTTTTTCGGGAGCAGTGATTTTAATGATGCTTAAAGTAAAAAAAAAAAAAAGTGAAATATTCCTTTAAATATCGTACCTGAGGGGTGTCTATAGTATGCCTGTAAAGTGACGCGTGTTTCCCGTGTTTAGAACAGTCCCTGCACCAAATGTCATTTTTAAAGGAAAAAATCTCATTTAAAACTGCTTGCAGGTTTAATGTAATGTCGGGTCCTGGCAATATGGATGAAAATCAGTGAGACAAACGGCATGGGTACCCCCCAGTCCATTACCAGGCCCTTTGGGTCTTGTATGGATATTAAGGGGAACCCCACACCCAAATTAAAATAAGGAAAGGTGTGAGGCCACCAGGCCCTATATACTCTGAACAGCAGTATACAGGCGGTGCAAACAAGACAGGGACTGTAGGTTTGTTGTTAAGTAGAATCTCTTTGTAATTTTGAACGGGTACATTTTTAACGTGTTTAGCTCCAGCCAAAAAATCTTTTTTAAGCTTTTTGGAAAACATAGGGAAGGGTTATCACCCCTGTGACATTTGTTTTGCTGTCTTTCCTCCTCTTCAGAAGATTTCACCTCACTTTTTGTCCCAATGGATTGGAAAGCATCAGTGGAAAGGAGAAATGTTTTTCCCATATTAACTCTTACAGGAGAGAATTTCCCTTCCTAGGGGTAGATTTCATCTCACTTCCTGTTGTCTCCTTCCGTTTGCAAGTAAGAGTCGTTTGTAAGTTAGTTGTTTGAAAGTAGGGTCCTGCCCTATATACTCAGCAGAAATTTGGGCCTTAGGTGTTGCTGTGGCCACAACACTGTAAGCCCTCACAGGGCCCTGCTGTGAAATATTAGATCAAGAATTGTAATTACATGCCCCTGTTGAACAGGAGCTGAAAAATTAGGCCTTAGGCACTGGTGCTGGTGCCACAACACTGCAACCCCTCACAGACACTCTAGTTGGAACGCAGGAACGAGCCCTGCTGCAAAGTATTGCATCAAAAATTGTAATTACACGCCCCTGTTAAACAGGTGCAGAAAAAATGGGCCTTAGGCACTGGTGCTGGTGCCACAACACTGCAACCCCTCACAGACACTCTAGTTGGAACGCAGGAACGAGCCCTGCTGCAAAGTATTGCATCAAAAATTGTAATTACACGCCCCTGTTAAACAGGGGCAGAAAAAATGGGCCTTAGGCACTGGTGCTGGTGCCACAACACTGCAACCCCTCACAGACACTCTAGTTGGAACGCAGGAACGAGCCCTGCTGCAAAGTATTGCATCAAAAATTGTAATTACATGCCCCTGTTAAACAGGGGCAGAAAAAATGGGCCTTGGGCACTGGTGCTGGTGCCACAACACTGCAACCCCTCACAGACACTTTAGTTGGAATGCAGGAACGAGCCCTGCTGCAAAGTATTACATCAAAAATTGTAATTACACGCCCCTGTTAAACAGGGGCTGAAAAATTGTGCCTTAGGCACTGGTGGTGGCACCCAGAACCAAAAATGTTCTTACAAGCTATCAGCGTGATGATTGAGGAGGAAGAGGATAATTACTCAGGGATAGTCACTCAGCATCAGCATAGGCAGTCTTTGAAGGGATCTGAGATTTCAAAAAAAATTATTCGGTTACATCAGCATCAGGTGCTTGGTAGCTGGTGGTGATCCAAGACTGATTCATTTTTATGAAGGTCAGTCAATCGACTGAGTCAGTGGACAGATGCACCCTGTGATCGGTTACCACGCCTCCAGCAGCACTGAATGTGCGTTCCGAAAGAACGCTGGATGCAGGACAGGCCAGTAGCTCAATTGCATACTGTGCAAGCTCTGGCCAGTGATCCATCCTCAAGACCCAGTAACCCAGAGGATTTTCGGTGGGAAAAGTGTCCAAGTCTGATCTTGCCCCTAGGTATTCCTGCACCATGTAAAACAGACGCTGGCGATGGTTGCTGGAACCGATCATACCTTGGGGCTGCGGACCAAAAAATTGTCTGAACGCATCGGTCAGACGGCCACCTTCTCCACCGCTCCTTCTTTGACTGACCGAAGCCTCAGCAACACGTTGTCCAGAAACAGGAGTTTGTAACCTCCCAGTCTCTGGGAACGCGTTGCACAGACCTTTCTGCAAGGCCTCCCGAAGATGTTTCATCCTCTGCTCCCTCTGCGATGGCAAGATAAGGTCCGCAACCTTACCCTTGTAACGTGGATCAAGGAGGGTTGCCAGCCAGTATTGGTCCTTCTCCTTGATACCACGAATACGAGGATCCTTACGCAGGCTTTGCAGGATCAGGGAGGCCATGCAGCGTAGGTTTTCTGAGGCATTCGGTCCGGAGTCCTCTGGGTCACTAAGGACGACATGGTCCGCAGCCACCTTCTCCCAGCCACGTACAAGTCCATGTGTTTCTTGGGACTGATCCCTTAAAGACTGCTGCTGATGCTGAGTGCCAGGCTCCACCTCCATACTGACACAATCTTCCTCCTCCTCCTCCTCCTCCTCGTCCTCTTCCTGTGTGATCGGCGGGCACGCAGGAACACTGTCTGGATAAAGGGGGCCTTGAGAGCTAAGGAAGTCCTCCTCTTCCTGCCTCTGTTCTGCCTCAAGTGCCCTGTCCATTATTCCACGCAGCGTGTGCTCCAACAGGTGGACAAGGGGGACAGTGTCACTGATGCATGCACTGTCACTGCTCACCATCCTCGTGGCCTCCTCAAATGGTGACAGGACAGTGCATGCATCCCTGATCATGGCCCACTGGCGTGGGGAAAAAAAAACAAGCTCCCCTGACCCTGTCCTGGTGCCATAGTCGCACAGGTACTCATTGATGGCCCTCTGCTGCGTGTGCAGCCGCTGCAGCATGGCCAACTTTGAGTTCCACCTGGTGGGCATGTCACAGATTAGGCGGTTCTTGGGCAGGTTAAACTCCTTTTGGAGGTCCGTCAGCCGAGCACTGGCATTATATGACCGGCGGAAATGCACACAGACTTTCCTGGCCTGCCTCAGGACATCCTGTAAGCCCGGGTACCTGCCCAAGAACCGCTGCACCACCAAGTTAAGGACGTGAGCCAAACAGGGCACATGGGTCATTTGTCCCTGTCGGAGGGCAGAGAGGAGGTTGGTGCCATTGTCGCAAACCACCATTCCTGCCTTAAGTTGGCGTGGCGTCAACCACCTCTGAACCTGCCCCTGCAGAACTGACAGAACCTCTGCCCCAGTGTGGCTCCTGTCCCCCAAGCACACCAGCTCAAGCACCGCATGGCATCTTTTGGCCTGCGTACTTGCGTAGCCCCTTGAACGACTACGGAGCACCGCTGGTTCCGAGGAAGAGGCCATGGAGGAAGAAGAAGAGGAGGGGGTGGAGGAGAGAGGTGTGTCACAATCAATAGCATTTTGGAGGCGTGGTGGCGGAACAACCTCCAACACTACTGCACCTTGTCCTGCATCCTTCCCAGCTGCCAGCAGAGTCACCCAATGCGCCGTGAAACTTAGGTAACGTCCCTGTCCATGCCTGCTGGACCATGAGTCAGCGGTAATATGCACCTTACCGCTGACCGCCCTGTCCAGCGAGGCATGGACATTGCCTTCCACATGCTGGTAGAGAGCCGGAATCGCCTTCCGTGAGAAAAAGTGGCGTTTGGGTACCTGCCACTGAGGAACCGCACATTCCACAAACTCACGGAAGGGGGCAGAGTCTACCAACTGAAAAGGCAGCAGTTGAAGTGCTAGCAATTTTGCCAAGCTAGCATTCAACCGCTGGGCATGTGGATGGCTGGGAGCAAACTTCTTTTGGCGGTGCAGCAGCTGGGGCAGGGAAATTTGCCTGGTACAATCTGACGTCGGTGTACCAAAATCAGATTGCCCACAAGTACTTGGCTGTGACACACCTAATTCTACACCTTCATTCCTCTCAGTGCAGGTCTCAGAGAGGACTGAAGGTCTAGTGGGGTTGGAAATCTCAGCTGATGAGGAGCAAGGAGAGGTCCTCTTTGTTCTTTGGTGTGGGTCTTTTAGATACGCTTGCCAACGAACTGCATGGCAGGTCAACATATGTCTGGTCAAGCATGTGGTACCCAAGCGGGAGATGTTTTGGCCACGCGAGATACGCTTGAGACATATGTTGCAAATAGCAGCGGTGCGATCTGATGCACTCGTCTCAAAAAAGGCCCACACCAAAGAACTTTTTGAATAACGCGCAGAGACTGCAGCGCCCTGCACATGTGGAGCTTTGGGGTGTGATGCAGTCAATGTGCTGCCCTTAGGCTGGCCCCTGGAGGGCATCCTGCCTCGTTGGTGATGTGCCGCCTCCTCCTCCTCCTCCTCCTCTCTCCTATCAGGCACCCACGTTGAGTCAGTGACCTCATCATCCCCTCCCTCCTCATCACTGGAGCAAACCTGGCAGTATGCTGCAGCAGGGGGAGCATGACTGCCAGATTGCTGTCCTTCTTGGGCACCCCCTCTGTCCGTGCTCATGTTACTGCCTTCATCGTAGCTGCACTAAGCTGGGATATTTATATATATATATATATGTACTGATACTGCAGCTAGCAAAATCAACTGCCTGCCTGTAGTATGAGAACACCACCAACCTTCTACAGGTAGCTTTAGCTGAACACTGTGAGGTGGAGGCACCCCACTAACTTGTAGGTTTAGCTGAACACTGTGAGCAGGACGCACTGCACTAACTGTAAATAGTCTAGCTGCCTGACTGTGGTACTAATAGGATCAAAAGAACACCAGCAATTTTCTTCAGGTAGCTGTATTTACTGTAACAAGACAAGCCTGCCTGTCAGTAAGAAGATAACAGAAACGGATCTAGCTGAACACTGTGAGCAGGACGCACCCCACTAGCTTGTAGGTTTAGCTGAACACTGTGAGGTGGACGCACCCCACTAACTTGTAGGTTTAGCTGAACACTGTGAGCAGGAGGCACCCCACTAACTTGTATGTTTAGCAGAACACTGTGAGCAGGACGCACTGCACTAACTGTAAATAGTCTAGCTGCCTGACTGTGGTACTAATAGGATCAAAAGAACACCAGCAATTTTCTTCAGGTAGCTGTATTTACTGTAACAAGACAAGCCTGCCTGTCAGTAAGAAGATAACAGAAACGGATCTAGCTGAACACTGTGAGCAGGACGCACCCCACTAGCTTGTAGGTTTAGCTGAACGCTGTGAGGTGGACGCACCCCACTAACTTGTAGGTTTAGCTGAACACTGTGAGCAGGACGCACCCCACTAACTTGTAGGTTTAGCAGAACACTGTGAGCAGGACGCACTGCACTAATTGTAAATAATCTAGCTGCCTGACTGTGGTACTAATAGGATCAAAAGAACACCAGCAATTTTCTTCAGGTAGCTGTATTTACTGTAACAAGACAAGCCTGCCTGTCAGTAAGAAGATAACAGAAACGGATCTAGCTGAACACTGTGAGCAGGATGCACCCCACTAGCTTGTAGGTTTAGCTGAACACTGTGAGGTGGATGCACCCCACTAACTTGTAGGTTTAGCTGAACACTGTGAGCAGGACGCACTCCACTAACTTGTAGGTTTAGCAGAACACTGTGAGCAGGACGCACTGCACCTACTGTAAATAGTCTAGCTGCCTGACTGTGGTACTAATAGGATCAAAAGAACACCAGCAATTTTCTTCAGGTAGCTGTATTTACTGTAACAAGACAAGCCTGCCTGTCAGTAAGAAGATAACAGAAACGGATCTAGCTGAACACTGTGAGCAGGATGCACCCCACTAGCTTGTAGGTTTAGCTGAACACTGTGAGGTGGACGCACCCCACTAACTTGTAGGTTTAGCTGAACACTGTGAGCAGGACGCACCCCACTAACTTGTAGGTTTAGCAGAACACTGTGAGCAGGACGCACTGCACTAACTGTAAATAGTCTAGCTGCCTGACTGTGGTACTAATAGGATCAAAAGAACTCAAGCAATTTTCTTCAGGTAGCTGTATTTACTGTAACAAGACAAGCCTGCCTGTCAGTAAGAAGATAACAGAAACGGATCTAGCTGAACACTGTGAGCAGGACGCACCCAACTAGCTTGTAGGTTTAGCTGAACACTGTGAGGTGGACGCACCCCACTAACTTGTAGGTTTAGCTGAACACTGTGAGCAGGACGCACCCCACTAACTTGTAGGTTTAGCAGAACACTGTGAGCAGGACGCACTGCACTAACTGTAAATAGTCTAGCTGCCTGACTGTGGTACTAATAGGATCAAAAGAACACAAGCAATTTTCTTCAGGTAGCTGTATTTACTGTAACAAGACAAGCCTGCCTGTCAGTAAGAAGATAACAGAAACGGATCTAGCTGAACACTGTGAGCAGGACGCACCCCACTAACTTGTAGGTTTAGCAGAACACTGTGAGCAGGACGCTCTGCACTAAATTTAAATAGTCTATCTGCCTGACTGTGGTACTAATAGGATCAAAAGAACACCAGTAATTTTCTTCAGGTAGCTTTATATACTGTAACAAGACAAGCCTGCCTGTCAGTAAGAAGAGAACAGGAACGGATCTAGCTGAACACTGTGAGCAGGACGCACTGCACTAAATGTAAATAGTCTAGCTGCCTGACTGTGGTACTAATAGGATCAAAAGAACACCAGTAATTTTCTTCAAAATACTGTAACAAGACAAGCCTGCCTGTCAGTAAGAAGATAACAGGAACGGATCTAGCTGAACACTGTGAGCAGGACGCACAGCACTAAATGTAAATAGTCTAGCTGCCTGACTGTGGTACTAATAGGATCAAAAGAACACCAGTAATTTTCTTCAAAATACTGTAATAAGACAAGCCTGCCTGTCAGTAAGAAGATAACAGGAACGGATCTAGCTGAACACTGTGAGCAGGACGCACTGCACTAAATGTAAATAGTCTAGAAGATAACAGGAACGGATCTAGCTAAGCTGAATACAGTGTATATATATATATATATATATATGCAACACCTGGGATGCATATATATAGACAATACACTTTAAGTGCAGCTAACTGACTGACTGTCCTGCCTAATCTAGCTAACTCAAATGAAATGACACTGTCTCTCTCTCTCTCTATTTCTCAGCACCGGAACACACTGCACAGGGCCGCCGTGCAGGCGGCCTTATATAGTGTGGGGCGTGTACTAAATCCCCTGAGCCATAATTGGCCAAAGCCTCCTTGGCTTTGGCCAATCACGGCTCTCTGTTAAGGCGGCGCTGTGATTGGCCAAGCATGCGGGTCATAGTGCATGCTTGGCCAATCATCAGCAAGCAATGCACTGCGATGCCGCAGTGAATTATGGGCCGTGACGCGCCACACGAATTTGGCGCGAATGGCCCATATCGTTCGCAATTCGACGAACGATCGAACAGCCGATGTTCGAGTCAAACATGGGTTCGACTCGAACACGAAGCTCATCCCTACTGCTAATGATATCATTCTTATTACTAAAATCTTGTATATAGTCCCTTATCATCCCCTCCAAGAGTTTACATACTATTGATGTTAGGCTAACTGGTCTGTAATTCCCAGGGATGTTTTTTGGGCCCTTTTTAAATATTGGTGCTACATTGGCTTTTCTCCAATCAGCTGGTACCATTCCAGTCAGTAGACTGTCCTTCATGGTTCCTTGCTCAGTCCAACTCAAAAGTTCTCCAAAACTCTCCAGCTCCTGGTAGCCATGTCTTTCCTCATCCAATCATTTAAATTAGCTGGCTAATGTACCAAAAAGAGCATGTACTATTCTCTGTAATGCAGCATGCTACAACGTATGGTAGTGTTTTACTGTATGTTGCAGTGAGCTGGGAAGCTGCATTGGGATGCCATTCAAAATTAATGGTACTGCTTCACACAGATGTATTTAACACCCGTTCACATTATCTTGGCCTACTGCAGTGCAATAAACGTGTTGTACATTAAAGCACGCTGTGTGTTGTGTTAAAACAGCACATTCATTTGATTGGGCTGGCCATCACACCACAATGAACCAAAAATTGGGTATACTGCACTTTTTGAAGAGCACCACAAAGCAGGTTAGTGCATTTCCATTTGTTACAATGCAAGTGCGCTGCATCATGCAAGTTACTACAACACAATTGTATGTACAGGTCCTTAAAGTGACACTAAATGATATCCTTATTTTCCTAAAATTATCAAAACATATCCACTACTTAATGACCCTGTAATCTGTTTTTCAATAAATGGTTTCATCTGTATACTTATCTATTTTTAGTTCACTCTGTTCATGTGATCCCTTGTGTTATTGAGGATGCAGGGGAGAGGGGGGAGTGCTCGATAACAGCTGGGAATTCCGGGAGCCATGACGTCACTCATTGGCTCCCGTGTCCTAGCCGCTACCCTCTCCTCTGCAGCCGTCACTTGACACAAGGGAGCGGAGCTGCAGGAGCACAGGACTAGACCAGAACAGACTAAAAACAGGTAGGTATACAGATCTGTTTTTACACAGGTTAGGCAAAATAAGTAGCAGGAGGGGGAGGGTATACTTTGGACAGGCTTGAATTGCACTTGAAGAAGTTAAAGTAAACAAGTGATTTGCCCATGCAGGGCAATGCAAAGGGGTTCAATTAACATTACCAATGTTTATAGAGAGCAAACATATTATGAAGCATTATCCAAAGTTCATACATCAGTCACATAAGACCCTTCTACAGTGGAGCTTATACTAAAATGCACCTTCTTCCATCATACTTTACTCATATAGGCAGTTTAGAGGTAATTTGGTCAGTTGGCAATTAACTTTGGATTTCATTCTTGTGCTGTAGGGCAAAACCAATGGGAAAACATCATAGGTGTGTGCAGCCTATTGCATTAGGGTGTGCACCCCAAAGCTCAAACACATATGTGTGTGTGCATGTGTATATATACTGATGGTGTCAGTAGAGCAATGAACGGTGTCATTAGGGCAGAGATTGGTGTCAATAGGGCAGTGGACGGTGTAAGTAGTTTTTAATTTTTTTTACAATTGTGTTTTTTAAACAATCTTTTTACTTTATTTTTGGAGGGCTTTGGTGAAATATCAGGGGTCTAAAAAGGGGGATTCTGCACCACACAGGGTGATTAGGGTGTGCCCAGGCACACCTGGCACACCCTGTGCGCACACCTATGGAAAACATACAAAAAAGGGGTTCTGGGGGATCTGAAATAGGAACTCCAGCTAACAACATTACAATTATGCTTCCCCAGGCACAAGTCACTGTGTGTTTAATAGTATCAAATTGATCACACAAATTTAAACTGTTAAAAGTAATACTGACATATAATCACACACATAGGTTGGACTTGATGGACTTTTTTCGACCTCACCTACTATGCAACTATGTAACTGGTATGGGTAACCTATATAATGGGCATCGCTTAATGGCAGCCCACGGTCCGTGTCCAAGCTACTGCTCTTTCCAGACTGCCGCGATTGTGCCATTTAGCTGCCTGTTTTATCCACAGCCTCCGCCGCTGTCAGCAGAGTAGAGCAGAGCGGATGGCTGGAGGCAGGACAATTTTGGACTGGGGGCGGGACAATTCTGGACTCAGGGCGGGACCAGCACTGCATGGAGAGAGGCAGCTTCCTGGATTAACTTTTCACAATAACCAGGAGGTGATTGGCTGCTAGGAGGCGGTCCTAGCAGCCAATCACCAGCTTGCTAATATGAAAAGTTACCCGGCAGCTCCCGCACCCCACTCAGTGCTGCTGTGCCTCTGCTTTCAGTTCAGGGATGCCCCGCCTTCTGCTCTCTGCTCTATGAAAGGTAGGAGAGTAAAGGGAGGAAAGGATACGGCTGCGAACTTGTGAAGGATGGGGAGCGGGGTCATGTACAGGGGGCAGTGCTGTGTGTGTGTATGCGGGGGGGGGGTTATGTAAAGGGGTGCAATACTTTGAGGGGATGTGAAAGAGGCAGCGCTGTGAGGATGATATGTTAAAGGGGCAGTGCTGTGTGTGTGGGGGGGATGGGTGATGTGAAGGGGGCCGTGCTTTGGGGGGGATATGTGAAGTGGCAGTGCTGTGAGGGGGATGGTAAAGGAACAGTGTGTTGGGGGTGATATGTAAAGGAGGCAGTGCTGTGGGGATGATATATGAAGGGAGACAGTGCTGTGGGGGTGATATATGAAGGGAGACAGTGCTGTGGGGGGATATATGAAGGGGGCAGTGCTGTTGGAGAATGTGAAGGGGATGGTGCTGTGGGGGGGGGGTATATGAAAAGAGTAGTGCTTTGGGGTGAGATGTGAAGGGGGCAGTGCTGTAGGCAGATGTGAAGGGGGCAGTGTTGTAGGGGGGATGTGAAGGGGCAGTGCTGTGGGGGGGATGCGGAATGGGCATTGCTGTGGAGGTGATATATGAAGGGGACAGTGTTGTGTGTGGGGGGGATATATGAAGGGGGCAGTGCTGTGGGGGGATATTTAAAGGGGAGCGGGGTCATGTACAGGGGGCAGTGCTGTGTGTGTGTATGCGGGGGGGGGGGGGTTATGTAAAGGGGTGCAATACTTTGAGGGGATGTGAAAGAGGCAGCGCTGTGAGGATGATATGTTAAAGGGGCAGTGCTGTGTGTGTGGGGGGGATGGGTGATGTGAAGGGGGCCGTGCTTTGGGGGGGATATGTGAAGTGGCAGTGCTGTGAGGGGGATGGTAAAGGAACAGTGTGTTGGGGGTGATATGTAAAGGAGGCAGTGCTGTGGGGATGATATATGAAGGGAGACAGTGCTGTGGGGGTGATATATGAAGGGAGACAGTGCTGTGGGGGGATATATGAAGGGGGCAGTGCTGTTGGAGAATGTGAAGGGGATGGTGCTGTGGGGGGGGGGGTATATGAAAAGAGTAGTGCTTTGGGGTGAGATGTGAAGGGGGCAGTGCTGTAGGCAGATGTGAAGGGGGCAGTGTTGTAGGGGGGATGTGAAGGGGCAGTGCTGTGGGGGGGATGCGGAATGGGCATTGCTGTGGAGGTGATATATGAAGGGGACAGTGTTGTGTGTGGGGGGGATATATGAAGGGGGCAGTGCTGTGGCGGGATATTTAAAGGGGGCAGTGCTGTGGGGGAGATGTGAAAGGGGCAGTCCTTTGGGGGTGATATTTGAAGGTAACAGTGCTGTGTGGGGGGGGGTGGTGATGTAAAGGGGGACAGTGCTGTGCAGGGAAAGTGAAAGGGACAGTGCTGTGGGGGGATATGTGAACGAGCAGTACTGTGGGGGATATGTGAAGGGGGCAGTGCTGTGGGGGGATATGTGAAGGGGGCAGTGTTGTGGGGGGGATGTGAAAGGGGCAGTGCTGTGGGGGCGACCATCGGCCACGAGCATCGGCACCCCCGCAGTGCAGCAGGCGTGTGCCTGCTATCCTGATCCCGCGAGCCGACGTACAGCTACGGCGATTCGCAGGATCGTGCGGCCCTGCCGCAGTATAATGAGGGAAGCTGGTCAGCAAGCGGTTAAAAACAACAAATGTCAACAAGTTTGTCTTGTAAAAGTTTGCAAATTTCCTTTTTATTAGATGATTTTGTTAAAGTGTTAAAATTTATGTGAAGCCAAAACATTTTTTTCTAGTTTTAGATAGAACGTGAAACCAATATTTGTTTTTTATCGCTGTCTGTGTCCGCACTCCAATACTGTTAGTACTGGTGACTGGTAAAGAAAGGGATGAGTTGAGTTGTCACGGCACCTGTTCTGTCTAAGAAGGGATTTGCCCTAACTTTGTGGAGATCTTCTCTCACTATTGTGTTTCCAGTATAGGAAGTAAGGAGAAATCTCTCCGGGGGACACATGAAAATATTCCTGACTTGGGTTATAACTATTCTTTACTCTGACTTGGTTTATAACTATTCTTCAGTTCGTTTCTGTCTTTCATTGCGTTCTATAGTTTGCTTCTGATTTTCAGTTCTGATTTTCAGTCCGTTCTTGTCCGGCCGTTTCTGATTTTCAGCTTGTTCTCGTCAGGTCCTTTCTGATTTTCAGTGCGTTCTGCCAGTTCGTTCTGAGCAGCCGTTTGTTTATTAGCCATGTTGCGGTTACGTACTCATCGTAGAGTTTGTTCTGTTGTTGGGCTTTGTGTTGGAGTTATTGCTTTGACCCAAGTCCAGTCCATGAACAGTGGGAGGAGGAGTTCTTGGATGAAGAATTGGTTGCTTAATCATGACCAATTCTGTCATATGCCTTTGTTGCGGGAGCTCCAGGAGAATAATCCTGATGATGTCAGGAATTATCTCTGGATGACGGACCCCGTCTTTCACCGTCTCTTGGCTTTGCTGACCCCTTATATTACGAAGCAGGACACCTGCATGCGGCAAGCCATCACTCCCGAGCAAAGGCTCGTCGCCAACTTGTAGTACTTGGCGATGGGGAGAAGTCTCCAGGACCTGAAGTTCACGACTGGGATCTCCCCCCAGGCTCTAGGAATCATTATTCCAGAGACCTGTTCTGTCATCATTCAGGTCCTGCAGAAGGACTATATTAATGTAAGTTTTATCCTTTAACATCACATTCTATGTATTTAATGTTTGCTAATGTATTGTATTTATTTCTTCATTCCATAATTGCCATGATTGTAATATGCTATGAATGTCCTCTTTGTCCTCATGCATGCTGTAAGCTTTTAATGCTCCTTTTTTGTCCTTCATGCATATTTGCCTTCACTAACCTCCCCAGCATGCTATCCTGGGCCCATACACACCTAGCCTACTTAACAATGTATTTTGTCAGCTCCATTGTAGTGCTTACCCTAAACACCCCCTAAAATGTGTCCAAATGTTATTGTTGTCCTTAAATTCCGTTTTAGTTTGATTTTCCACCCTTTCCCCAGGGGGAGGAGGAGCCTGTGACGTTTCCAGCAGTAGCTGTGTGTGAGCACTGGCGACGGATGAGAAGCCTCTAGCGCAGAGCTCTATGCAGCTGATCATTGTAATGCGATCTTACGAATGGGGATATGTGAGTGAAACAAAGTATCCTAGCATATAGTATCTATCTACTGTGATCTCTGCACAATGGATGTGTTTTTCTTTATTTTGCATGTCAAGAATATGAGCGGAAAATCAAACTAAAACGGAACTGGCGATGGAGTGACAGTAAAACTTTCAATATATTCTTTATACATTTTTACAGCAAATCGGCACTGAACTCACTTATTTTTGATATAACTTATCAGTTGAACTTTGAGCATTTAATGTTGGCGCCCATAAATTATTCATTTATTTATTTATTTTATGTTTTTTGGCAGATACAATTAAGGATTATTGTGGTATTTATTTCAGAGGTGTTTTATATGGGTGAATGAATAGGGTCATTTATTTTTGATTGGTAGTATTTATTTATTTAAACCACTCAGTGAGCTACACACTAGGGTGTAATAATAAGAGGATAATATCAGCGCAATTAATCACATTCACTTAACTTAAAAAATAAACTGGTATTGAGCATTGAAAGAAGAAGCCACACATTGTTGAGTATAAAACATTTTACTCCAAGCACATCCACATGTGCGTTATAAACGCTTTTGGAACAAACCAACATCTTTGTGTATAACATGTATGTTTGACATAAATTTGCCTTTTTTGGGGCTAAACAGGCATATTTAAAAACATAACATACACATCCCTAACTCAGAAACTTACATAGTTCAAATTTGCTAAAGTGAAGGCCATATGAGACGTTAGTATGTCAAAACTGTGTTGATTTTGCCTTCATCAGATGGGGTGATCTCACCCCTGTAAAAGCCAAATTTTGAAAATGCACACAAATTGGGACTCAAAATGTGGATTTCCCTCATGATCCCATGCCTAAAATGTGTGTATTTTCCCTACATCTATTTTGCTAAAGCCACAAAACACAGTGTTTCAACATGTGCTATCTGCCATTATGGGATATCAATGTAAGCATTTTGTGGGTGCAACCCCTTCCTCCAAACTAAAGTAGGTGAGAGGAAGGGGTTGCACCCCTGAGACACGTCCATCGATCCCCCATGATGGGAGCTAGCACATTTTGACACACTGGGCCTTATTTCAGAAAGGACAATACACTTTGCCCTACAAGTGCACTTTCAAGTGCACTTGCATTGCACTTGTAGCGCAAAGTGGTTTTGCTTTTTTGAAATAAGCCACAGTGTGTCAACATGTGCTAGATCCTATCATGGGGGATCAATGGACATGTTTTGGGGGTGCAACCCCTTCCTCTCACCTACTTTAGTTTGGAGGAAGGTGTTGTACCCACAAAACACATACCTTGATATCCCAATGATGGCAGATAGCACATGTTGACACATTGTATGCATCTTCAAAATTATGCTTTGTAATTAATTTAAAACTTTTAAAACACGTACAAGAATAACGACAAATAATGACAACTTACTTTTTTTTTTTTTTTTTTAGATTTTAGATTTTGCCTAAAATATCAATGATGTTGCTCAGTTTTTTTTGAACATCATGGATATTTTGCTTCATCTTTTCTAAATCACAATTGCACACCATGATCTCTCTGATGAGTACTTTTGCACTTCCACTGCTGAAGTTAGTTTCTTCTTCCACGAGATCCACATCACCTAACAATAAAAAAAACACACCATGTATTATAAATATGCAGGCATATATCTATTACCTGAAGCTGTGGTCTCAGACACTGACCTGTTGTCGACACCATTTTGACCACTTCACCCAGCACTTCCTGAACCTCTGCATCCACATCCTCAGGTTGTATGCTGAGTTCCCTTTCTTCAGTAGATGTGGGGTCACTGGTGTCCTCAGATGTCCCGATTCTTTTCTCCCCTATGTGAATACAACAAAGGTATTCTTAGCAGACAGATATGTTAGGCTACAAATAGTAATATGAAACATTGCTTGGAAGTGTCATCCAATTGTCTGTTTTGGCAGAGTTCCAAGCTGAAGACATGATTTTTTTCACTTTTAAAAGCAGGAATACTTACCTGTTTTGAGCAAGTTTTACACATGGAGAGACCCCTAGTATCCACTGGGGCACCTGTGTGGGACACTATAACAAGGTTGTTATGGTGTCCCAAACTAGTGCTCCTGCGTTCAGATGTATAAACAGCTGCTGAGTGTCTTCTCCTTACACTGAATCAAGTTGTCATTTCATTATAGTTTCAAACACATATAGACAACAATGTAATAAACTTATTTTAATCCAAATAGGCATGAACAAATGTAGTTAACCTGCATCCTGCCAAAATCGCCGTATTAGTGGTTGAACAAACGCTGTTTACTACAAACGATTCCTATGCCCACGAACCTCAAACTTGGCATTTTAAACTGTACAACAGTAAAGAAAAGCACATGGACCAGTAATAATAATAATAGGAACACAGGACAAATACTTTTTTGCAGCACTTTCCTGATCTTTCTATACTGATCATGCTCCCTCAATTTCAGGTCTGACCAGCATTTCCTCAATTGCTTGGATCGTCGTACCCCAAAAGTCCTGTGCAGACTTCTCACAACTTTAGCCATGATCTTGGCCTTTCTCACATTAGGGTTTCTGTACGGTCCATGCTTCCCATCATAGTCTGTCCTCTTCAAGATGTCCACCATCTCTTCAAAGGACATATTTGAGGCCTTATATCTCCTCCTGGAATGGGAACTGCCTTGCTCCGGGCTTTCTTTGTCGTTGCTGATAACAGCACACACCTGCTGTGTCTCTGCCATGTGCTCTCCCACTGCCCGGAAAGAGAAGAGGCAGGGAATACACTAGAAAGAAGGACAGGGATGGAGTTTCACGCATTGCTCAGTGTATATAAAGCATAACACGGGGGTGACGTACGTACGATCTGTGAGTGGAGGACGGAGGATCGTTAGTGCCGATCATTTAAATGAAGGTACAATTGTAACTTGGGGCATCAGTGGTTAGTGGCCTATACTGCTTATAGATTGAGGCCTATATTGGGACAAGATTAGGAGAGTTTAGCCTGACATTAGGGTTTGTCTTCTGTTGTGTCTTGCAGATAAAATGGTTGACAAATTCACAGCCCCTGACTTCCTGCCCAACTTCATAGACAAGTACAGGGAGCTGCCATGTCTCTGGCAAGTCCAATGCAGGGACTATTCGAACAAGCAAAAGAAGAAGGCAGCACTGGATAAACTGTTGGAATTGGTGAAGCCTGTGTATCCCACAGCAGACATCAACTATTTGAAGGTCAGAATTGAGAAGCACATATAATAGGGAGCGCAAGAAAGTCCAGGATTCCCTGAGATCAGGAGCAGCAGATGACGTATATGTCCCCAGGCTGTGGTACTACCACAGCCTGCGTTTTTTGTCCAACCAGACGGAACCCAGGCCATCGCTATCAACACTTCCTTCCACATCAGCTGAGGCTCCTGAGGTCCAACCTGGGCCTTCCACCCAGGAAGAAGATGTGGAGGAGCCCAGCTTGACCCAGGTATAGCATTGTTGAACATATTTCTTGTCAAAAATTGAATGATGTTAACTAGATATTATTGATCACTAATTTCTGATTTAATAAAGTGGGTTAAATATCAATAGACAGTAGTAGCCAAAAATGATTGGGACAAGAATGAAAAATGCTGGGGTCAGAATGATAGTCTTTTCTGTTTGTTAACATTCAATTTGCAACAGTCATGAGCTCAAAATTGTGTGTGATTGATGACCAAAAACCTAAAACTATGTACCATTTTCATACACAGGAAAGTCTCAGCCAGGAGGAGGCCATGGCAAGCAGCCTGATGGAATCCCAGGTTCCTCCTCTCCGCCCTCCAACCAAAAGGACCAGGAAGGCAAGGAACCTGGAGGAGTCCGCGGCTGCTTTCCTAAAACAGGCTACTGCAGCACTTACCACGACCCCTGGTGGCCACGAGGCATTTGGATGCATTACTGCCAGCAAATTAGAACACATGGAGGAGGCCCAATGCACCATCTGCAAAGAGATTATTCTCAAGGCCTTAAACAAGGGAATGAGGGGCGAGCTCACACCTCAAACACACCTCTGTGAGTTGGACCATGCTCCTTCACCACCTCCAGCAACACCACCAACACCACAGCCACCCCACCCACCACAACAGCATGGAAGGAAATGTGGAAGGAAGTGTTGAGAGTGATGGCCTGGGTTTGGTGTGATCTGGCAAAAAACGCAGGCTGTTGTAAGATCACAGTCTCGGGACATATATGTCATCTGCTGCTGCTCCCGATCTCTTGGAGTCCTGGATATTGTGCTCCCTATTAAATGGACTCCTCAGGTTACCAATTTTGACAGTCAAATAATTGATGTCTGCCCTAAGGTACAAAGGCTTCACCACTTCCAACTGTTTCTCCAGCATTGCCTTCCTCTTTATTTTGTTATGACCTTGTGCTCCCTATTAAATTCTAAATTTTTGATTTGACAAATACTTGCCTATGTGTTTTACTTCAAAAAGGACTGTTTGTTTGTGATTAGGCAGGTACATTTCAAAAATACAATGTCAAATTAACAAGGGACACCAACATAGTTGTATCTTTGAGGTTAAAAAATACAAGAAAATAATGGTGTTGTGGTATCTTGACACAAAACGAAAAAAAAAAAAATTATGATCACTAGAAAAAAAAAAGATAAAAAAAAAGATTCTGGAGATCACAAGAAAAAAAAACAACCAAAAAAAAAATATTATTCTGGAGATCAATAGAAATAATTAAAAATACGTTTTTCAGAACTCTGTGAATATCAGCAGCAAAGCAACGTCATTATTATAGCATTATAAAGAAGAAGAAGAGAATGCGCTGCATTGATAATTTGCCGCGTCACAAATGTGATATCTCCATTACGAACGCTATTTTTACAAGACTGAGCGCTTCCGGCTCGTACTTGATTTCGAGCATGCGTGAACTTTTGTGCGACGGACTTGTGTACACACAATCGGAAAGTCCAACAACAAAGTTTTGTTGGAGGAAAATTTGAGAACCTGCTAGCCAACATTTGTTGGCGGAAAGTCTGACAAATGTTCGATGGAGCATACACACGGTCGGACTTTCAGCCAACAAACTCACATCCAACATTTCCCGTCGGAAAGTCTGATCGTGTGTACGCGGCATAACACATCTGGTGAAGTGTTAGAACCTCCTTCAGGAGTGTTATTGCTGTCTATGTCCCTATTAATGAGACCTTGCACTGTCACCAGGAATAGAAGTGAGGGGAAATCCAAATGTTCTGACTGTCACCATAAATTGAATAAAGGGTTTTTTTCTCCTCATTTTATTTCTGGTGACTTGGAATGCATGGGAATCCCTTTGAGGAGGACACAGATAGCAGTAAAAACTCTTCCCACAGTGTCCAAAACTAAAGTTTTGACTTGGGTTACACTTTAAGGTGTTGAAGTCTGTTTTAGCAGAAAGGTGTATCCTTCTTCTTACTAATTTAAAGTGTAACTAAAGGCAAAAATGTTAAGGTTTGAATAGAAATTACAACACGTGTTAGGTTTTTATTGCTGTTAGGGAAATTCACCCTCTCTATACTGTTTACCGTTATAATAAATGAAAGTAAAGAAAAATCCAAATTTTGGGTTCACATCAGGACACTAATAGAGGGGACACTAGCTTTGGTGACACACCGGGATTTCCACTCACTTCCTTGTTTGATTATGGGACAGGATGTAAAGGGAAATCTCCCCAATGGGACACAGATGGCAAAAAAAACTGACTGGGGTTACACCCTTGTGTCCAACACAATTAAATTAAATGGCAGACAATGATGCATGTATTTATTCCTCCCTATACATGGTATCTTTATAACCATGATTAAACTTCAGGGCAAGTGAAACGCGTTTGGGGGGCGTGACATGGTTGGAGCCGGGGCTGAGGCTGTCGTACACCTCCTTACATGATTTTGCTGTGATATGCAAATTTTAGGATTTCTTTTCCCTACTAGCGGTTATACCCTTCTAGTTAGTAACTAGAACTAAATAAAAAAATGAAACTGTCTGGACCACTCCCACCGGAAGTGAGCCGAGCAGGACACCTCAGAGAAGAGCTCCTGAATCCCCAACACTCCATCCGCATCCATCCAAGCCTCATCATGTCTGGAACAGGTCTGGACCCCACAGATTTGTTGGGCATCGTCCCCTGCAACCGGCCCATACCACTATTGTGCCGATTCGCGGCCTCGGCCTAGTCCATTACGGCCGTTCCTGGCGCCATCCTCAGGCTCCCAGGGCCTCATACCTGCCATCCTTCACCCAGGCAGCACTGCATCTCGCCTGCCTTCCTCCCATCCTTGTAGGAGAGCCTCCAGAGTGAGTTGTCTGAAGTGAAGGCTTCTGGGAGATGACCTAACAGGAAGTGTCAGCTGAGACCATCTACATGAAGTGATGGAATCTGAAAATCCTTTCAAATATACAAATAAACTGACAAGATTTTAACCACTTTAGTCCCAGAAGGATTTACCCCCTTATGACCAGAAGTGAATGCCCAACCTCCATCATATGCAGTACATCCCAGCCGGCATAATCCAGCCTTGATCCACAGTGAACATCCATCCGATGACCCTGCCAGTTCCTGTGAAGTACCTACCTGTGAGGTCTGACGGTCTGGATATCGTTCTACATGCCCCGAGTGGCACCATGTCTTCATGACTCCATGTCTTAGACAGGGGAGTCCACTGGATCAGGTAAGAGTTTATGCCTACCATTCTCTGATTTGATGCCGTTGTTGGTTGATGAGGTGTCCATGTACTGATCTACCCAATCTTCTTCCTACATTCGGAACATACTTCATTGCCAGTGACTTTCTTTATGTGCACATTTGGAGACTTTGGCCTTTATTATTATTATTTTTATTATTATTTTTTTTATTTTTCATTTTTTTCATGACACATGGACTTTTAACAATATTTGTTCCTTTCACCACACCTGGTTGATAGATTTGCGGTTTTTGTTGCCACATCATATTATCATTTTTTATGCGCTACATTTCTTTTACACGCCTTGATAGGCAGTTTTATTTCAATTAAACTGGTTGCGTTACTATCATAAATTGCTATTGTTTAGTTATTTCATATACGTTGTAATACAAAGGCGCTGCTGTCGGAGCAGCCTATTGGTGCCTCTGCCTGAACAGGATATATGAATTACCACTCTCCCCTGGACAGGGTTGCTTCTTCTCTGGCAGAAGATGACTCTTTAATTTTGTTTAAGGGAGCATTGGGGCCTTGCCCTACCTCCCTTCTGAAGTTAGCTATATCTTCTCATCATTGTTACATACTATTCTCCTCTCTGTTGCTCATTCTTGTCTTTCTTCCAGATGTCCTTCCGGAAAATATTGCATCCTTTCCCTACCTGACTTGAATTCCAGACACCAGGACAAATCCTGTATACCTCTTCCACGAGGCTCACGGGTAAGTGGCTGTGTGTTGCTTAAGCTCCCCCTCCATCTGCTCCATGGCTGAAGCTGATAAACTGACCTCACCCCCTATGAATGGTATCCCATAATACACAGGGATTGAACTCCCAGATTAAAAGATGAAAAATATTTCAATACTACCATAACCAAAAGATTGATGTGATCTTGTTACACGAAACACACTACCCTAGATCATATTGCCCCAAGTTCATCCATCCTAAGTTCCCAAATTTTTACCTCGCTAATGCGGAAAATAAGACTAAGGGTGTAGCAATTCTTTTCTCACACAAATCGAAATTCACACTCCAGCTGGAACATAAAGATCTGGATGGAAGATTCATCCTAATCAAGGGAGTGTTGGATGACCCACTTTACTCCTTCGTTTCTTATGCACCCAAATCGAGGCCAAGCAAAACTTTTTGAAATGTTCCAAAAACTGGGACCCATGCTGGAAGGCACAATTGTGGTGGGAGGAGATACCAACATAGCCTTCGACTCGGGGCTTGACAAAAAGCGCCCACCGGGTACTCAAACTACCTGACCATCCAAACAAAGCTTACGGATAGCTAGACTCATTCACCAACATAAATTAATTGACATTTGAAGAGAACTCAATTCTCAAACTTGGGACTATACCCATTTTTCGCACCCACACCAATCCTTGTCCAGAATTGACCATATCTTCCTGTCTACCACGCATATACCCCTAGCACACAAATCATTCATAAGAGATATTGTGTGGTCTGACCACTCTATGGTTTTTCTTCTCATACAAGGAGCCCAGAGTCCTCATGGAAAGAATCACTGGAGGCTTAATGAATCAATACTTAGTGACCCGTTGAGATCAATTGAAATTCAAAAAGCCATCAATGACTACTTCTCCCTAAATGACAAGGAAGATATAAACCCTGAAACTCTGTGGGCAGCCCATAAAGCCACCATCAGAGGGAAACTTATCCAGATTTCTTCCCAAATCAAACGAGCAAATAAAGCAGACATAGATAAACTAGAAAAGGAATTCCTAACTATTAACATCCAACATAAAAGAGACCCTAAATCTATTCCGGCAGCCAAACTCGATGAGGCCAGACTGGCTTTAAACCTTGCTCCTACATCAAGAGCAGAGAAAAATTTACGATGGTGTGGGGCCCGGTTTTACCAAATGAAAGATAAAACGGATTCAATGCTAGCAGCTGGTCTAACTCCCAAACTTCGCTCTACTACCTTACCAAAAATACGTGTCACAAATGGATCTGGGACACACAACCCTCAGAAAATAATGAGCGCCTTCCATGATTTCTATAAAACTTTATATAGCGGAGGGGCGCAGGAGGATCAGGCTGGTATTGACTCCTTTTTAGACTCTTTACCTATTCCCAAACTGGAAGATCGCCATATCGATAGATTGGAATCTCCAATAACGGTGAAGTGCTCTTGGTAATCAAAAACTTGAAACGGAGGTCGGCTCCTGGACCAGATGGGTTCTCCAACCCCTATTACAAAAAGTTTGCACCCATTCTGTCCCCATATCTAGCATGATTCTTTAATGCCCTGAGGAAGGGAACAACCCTGGAATGCTCACTTAACTCAGCGTTTATCACAGTGCTTCCAAAACCAGGGAAAGACACGGGGGAGGTTAGCAACTACAGGCCCATATCATTAATTAATAATGACCTAAAGATCCTAACCAAATTGTTAGTGGACCGGGTGTCCTCCTTCATAAGCTTATACATAAATAATAATCAGGTGGGGTTCATCCTGGGTAGGCAAGGCCCTTATCAAATTAGACTAGGGCAATTGACATTATCTCACTGTTGAGATCGGGCTGGGATGGGGGGCAATCTCAAGAAGGACTTTTACTAGCTATAGATTTACACAAGGCCTTCAATACTGTCTCATGGCCTTATCTTTTCAAAATATTACAGTATTTGGGGTTTGGCCGACACTTCACTAACATTCTAAGAGCACTATATTCGATTCCCGAAGCGCAAGTATATCTTCAGGGATACTACTCAGAGCCTTTTACAAACTCTAAAGGCACAGGACAGGATTGCCCCCTATCCCCCCTGATCTTCGCAATAGCGATTGAAACTTTAGCCATAGTGATTAGGACTCACCTGGATAATCGTGGCTGTCAGGAACCATGAATCAGACCGAGACAGAAGTATAGTTAAATCACACTTGTTTAATAATAATAATAATAAGTTAAACAGAGTAAGCGTAGTCAAAACAAGCCAGAGTTCAGTATCCGGATCGGGTAGTCAGCCAAGCAAATGTCAGAGAGCCAGAGATAAACGTAGTAGTACAGCAAGCAGGATCAGGAGCCAGAAGGAACGTCAGCCGAGCAAGTCTTCAACAGGAACGCAGGTGAAAGTCTCTATGATGTTGACAAAGGCGAAGGCAGAGATCAAGTGAGCTGGACGACTTTAAGTAGGCAGGACTGACGAGTCCAATCAACAACAGCTTGGTAACTGTGGAGAGAGATGGGAGCTGGCAATTAGCTGACAGCTGAGCGGCCAGCTCAAAAAAGGGCTGAGCCCAGCCCTGACAGTACCCCCTCCTCAACAACCCCTCCCCGTCTAAAACGTCTATGGAAATCACAGAGGAGGACAGGGGTATGTACGTCCAAGGATGAGACCCAAGATCGTACCCTTTCCAATGCACTAGGTACTGTATGCGCCCACAGAACCTACGGGAGTCAACAATGAATTGTACTTCATACTCCTCATGGTTCTCAACCTGTATAGGGTGAGGACATGTCACCGGGGTGGTAAAGCGATTGCAGACATGAAACACATTTGAGATGCGCATACTAGGAGGAGGTCCAAGGCATAAGCCACTGGGTTAATCCTACGAAGGATACGGAAAGGCCCAATAAAATGAGGTGCGAACTTCAGAGAAGGAACACAAAGTCGGAGGTTGCGAGACGACAGCCAGACTCTGTCCCCAACCTGGTAGGAAGGTGCAAGCAGGTGTCTGCGGTCAGCATGGAGTCTGTACCTATTGTTAGCATGTTGCAAAGCCTCCTGAACTTGTGCCCAAGTGGAGCGAAGACCACGGAGATGCTCCTCTAACACAGGAATACTCTGCGGAACAAACGAGTCAGGAAACATGGAAGGTTGGAAACCATAATTCGCCATAAAACGAGGACAATTGGGAAGCAGAATTCAAGGCACTGTTGTGAGCAAACTCTGCCCACGGTAATAGATCTGACCAGTTGTTATCATGGTCAGAAATATAGCAACGTAAGACTTGCTCCGAGGACTGATTGGCTCATTCTGCTGCACCATTAGACTGCGGGTGATACGCAGAGGAGAAAGTAAGCTGAATTCCCAACTGTGCACAAAAGGCTCGCCAGAACTGGGAGACAAACTGACTACTCCTGTCCGAGACAATCACCTTGGGTAGCCCATGTAAGCGAAAGATCTCCCAAGCAAAAATGGAAGCCAGTTCCTTAGAAGTGGGCAGCTTCTTAAGTGGAATACAATGACACATCTTTAAGTACTGGTCAACCATCATAAGGATAACAGTGTTGCCTTGGGAGTTGGGTAACTCCACAATGAAATCCATAGACAGGTGGGTCCAGGGCCTCTCTCCATTGGGTATGGGTTGTAGGAGGCCACTGGAAGGTGTCGTGGAGTCTTACTCTGAGCACACACGGAACAGGCAGCTACGAAGGCAGTTACATCAGCCTGTAGACTAGGCCACCAGAATTGTTGGGAAATGGCCCAAACAAGTTGATTCCTCCCAGGGTGGCCAGCTGCCTTGGGAAAATGGTAAGTCTGGAGCACGGCAGTATGGAGACTTTCTGGGACAAAGCAGCGGTCACAAGGTTTCTCAGGAGGAGCATGGACCTGAGCAGTAAGAATTTTGTCACCCAAAGGAGAAGTAAGACTGGTGCGAACCGTAGACAGAATACAATCAGGTGGAATCACAGGAACCGGAACCGACTCCAACTTGGAAGTGGAGGAAGATTGTCGTGACAAGGCGTCAGCCCTTACATTCTTAGTACCGGGTAAGAATGAGACAATGTAATTAAAACTCGACAAGAAAAGAGTCCATCGTGTCCTTCTGGGAGAGAAGCGCTTAGCCTCAGACAAGAATGTGAGATTCTTATGGTCAGTAAGAATGAGAACCGGCGCAGTGGTACCTTCAAGGAGATGTCTCCATTCTTTAAGGGCTAAAATGATCGCCAACAGCTCTCTGTCACCAATCTCATAATTGCACTCTGCAGGTGACAATTTCTTGGAAAAGTAGCCACACTGATGCATGGTGCTCTCAGAGTTAGGACGTTGAGACAGAAGGGCGCCAACTCCAGTCTCAGAAGCATCTAGGATAAAAGGCAATGTAGGATCAGGATGTGCCAACACAGGAGCAGAAACAAAGGTAGCCTTGAGACTCTCAAAGGCCTTAATGGACTCCGGAGACCAACTCTGTGGGTTACCGTCCTTTCTGGTCATATCAGTCAGGGGCTTGACCAGAGACGAAAAGTTATGAATAAACTTCTGATAATAGTTGGCAAAGCCCAGGAAACATTGCAGAGGACGTAAACCCACGGCTCGGGGCCACTGTAGGACTGCCGAAAGTTTCTCTGAGTCCATCGAAAAACCAGCAGTGGAATTTACATTTAATTTAACCTGTTCACGATGGAACTCGCACTTCTCCAGTTTACAATAGAGATTGTTATCTCTTTCTGAAGCACACGACAGACATCTGTCTGGTGGCTCTCTGGGGACTAGAAAAATATGAGGATATCATCGAGATAAATCACCACATATAACTGCAACAAATCTCGGAGGACATCGTTAATAAATTCCTGGAAAACTGCCGGGCATTACAAAGGCCAAAAGGCATTACGAGGTACTCATAATGGCCTGTTCTGGTATTAAACGCAGTTTTCCACTCGTCTCCCTCCTTAATCCGCACGAGATTGTATGCCCCTCTCAAATCAAGCTTCGTGAAAACCTTCCTTTGAGGTGGTCAAAAAACTCTGTAATCAATGGAATCGGGTAGGCATTCTTAATCGTGAAACGATTGAGACCCCTATAATCAATACAAGGTCTCAGTTCACCGCTCTTCTTCTTCACAAAGAATAAACCAGCACCAGTAGGAGACGAGGATTTGCAGATGAAACCTCAAGAAAGTGCATCTGCAACATACTCCTCCATGGCCTTATCCTCCAAGACCGACAAAGGGTAAACCTGGCCACGAGATGATATGGCACCAGGTTTAAGGTCAATTACACAATCATAAGGCCGGTGTGGAGGCAAACTACCAGGTTGACCCTTGTCAAAGACATCGCTAAAATTGCGGTACTGCTCCGGCAGGGAGGAGAGTGAAGAGGTGCACAGGACCTTGGCTACCTTCTGGAAGCCTGTCTCACTGCATTGTGGTGACCAGGAGAGAACCTCAGCACAGAGCCAATCAAAAGTGGGGTTGTGCCTCTGTAACCAAGGATAACCAACAACCAGCGGAAACCTAGGTGAGGAAATAACTTGAAATTGGATTATCTCATGGTGAAGAGCCCCTAAGGCCATGGACAACGGAACCGTCTCATGAGTCACATGGGCAGGCTGTAGAGGTCTCCCGTCAAGAGCCTGAATGGCAAGTGGAGTGTTACGCAGCTGCAGTGGAATTGAGTGCTGTGATACAAAGGCAGCATCAATGAACAGGTCGATTAGAGCCTCTATCTCGATGGACGACTCAGCCCAAGAAAGGGTGACCGAAACCAGGGGCTTATCCTTCTGGATAACTGGGGACAAAACAACACCACCTAAGCTCTGTCCATGACAGGACCTCAAGGTTCGGGTGTTCCCTGGACGGGTAGGACAAGACTTCAAAAAGTGACCTGCCTGGCCACAATAAAGGCACAATCTCTCCCTCCTCCTAAAGGCTCTCTCATCCGCAGAGAGACGCGTGAAGCCCAAGTGCATGGGTTCATCTTCACAGACCGACTCAGTACCAGGAGGCATGGGAGGTGAGGGAGGCACGGGTGGGACTGCAAAGCTCGGAGGCAAACGTACAGGAGGCCTCCGCAAGCGCTCCTTAAAAGAGAGTCTTTCTCTGAGTCTGGAGTCAATGAGGATGGCAAACATGATCAACCTCTCCAGCTCAGTGGGTATATCTTGGGCTGCTATCTCATCCTTGATGGAATCCAAAACCATGAGAAAAAGCAGCCACGAGGGCCTCATTGTTCCAAGCAACCTCTGCTGCCAGAGTACGGAATTCAATAGTGTAGTTGGCGACAGTTCTCATACTCTAATGGACATGAGGCACTTGGCAGCAGAAGTGAAGCGTGCGGGAATAGCAAATACCCTTTTAAAGGAGGCCACAAAGTCAGGGTAACACAAGACAATGGGTTTTTGCGTCTCCCATAGAGGGTTTGCCCAGGCCAAGGCTCTCTCAGAAAGCAAAGATATCACGAAACCTACTTTGCTTCTGTCCATGGGAAACGCCTGGCGCAGCATCTCAAAGTAAATCTCAACCTGGTTGAGAAACCCTCTGCTTTGAACTGGATCGCCCCCAAATCGCTGGGGAAGTGGAGCGGAACCAGACATATCTTTTACAGAGGTAATACTCGAGGCGAGTGCCTGCACAGAGACTGGCGCAGCAGCAGGGACGGCCTGCAACTCAGGTTGTACCGGAGCAGCCACAGTGGGAGTTTCCAGGTGAGCCGTGTGACTCAGGAGCATTTGTAACGCTATGGCAAAACTGATCCATGCGGTGAGCTTGCTCATCCAATCTGGAAAAAATATTACCAAGAAGTGGATTGACTGTATCTTCTGAATTCATGGCCTTCGCCTACTATCAGGAACCATGAATCAGACCGAGACAGAAGTATAGTTAAATCACACTTGTTTAATAATAATACAGTCAGGTCAATATTGGGACATCTACACAATTCTAGATTTGAAATGAAACGAACAAGATGTGCTTTAACTGGAGACTTTCAGCTTTAATTTGAGGGTGTTTACATCCAAATTAGGTGAAATCGGTGCAGGAATTACAACTGTTTGTATACTTTTTAAGGGACCAAAAGTAATGGAACAATTGGCTGCTCAGCTGTTCCATGGCCAGGTGTGTTATTCCCTCATTATCCCATTTACAAGGAGCAGATAAAAGGTCCAGAGTTCATTTCAAGTGTGCTATTTGCACTTGGAATCTGTTGCTGTCAACTCTCAATATAAGATCCAAAGAGCTGTCACTATCAGTGAAGCAAGCCATCATTAGGCTGAAAAAACAAAATAAACCCATCAGAGAGATAGCAAAAACATTAGGTGTGGCCAAATCAACTGTTTGGAACATCCTTAAAAAGAAAGAACGCACCGGTAAGCTCAGCAACACCAAAAGATCTGGAAGACCATGGAAAACAACTGTGGTGGATGACCGAAGAATTTGTTCCCTGGTGAAGAAAACACCCTTCACAACAGTTGGCCAGATCAAGAACACTCTCCAGGAGGTAGGTGTATGTGTGTCAAAGTCAACAATCAAGAGAAGACTTCACCAGAGTGAATACAGAGGGTTCGCCACAAGATGTAAACCATTGGTGAGCCTCAAAAACAGGAAGGCCAGATTAGAGTTTGTCAAACAACATCTAAAAAACCCTTCACAGTTCTGGAACATCCTATGGACAGATGAGACCAAGATCAACTTGTACCAGAGTGATGGGAAGAGATTAGTATGGGGAAGGAAAGGAACTGCTCATGATCCAAAGCATACCACCTCATCAGTGAAGCATGGTGGTGGTAGTGTCATGGCGTGGGCATGTATGGCTGCCAATGGAACTGGTTCTCTTGTATTTATTGATGATGTGACTGCTGACAAAAGCAGCAGGATGAATTCTGAAGTGTTTCGGGCAATATTATCTGCAAAATGCTTCAGAACTCATTGGACGGCGCTTCACAGTGCAGATGGACAATGACCCGAAGCATACTGCGAAAGCAACCAAACAGTTTAAGGGAAAGAAGTGGAATGTTATGCAAGGGCCAAGTCAATCACCTGACCTGAATCCGATTGAGCTTGCATTTCACTTGCTGAAGACAAAACTGAAGGGAAAATGCCGAAAGAACAAGCAGGAACTGAAGACAGTTGCAGTAGAGGCCTGGCAGAGCATCACCAGGGATGAAACCCAGTGTCTGGTGATGTCTATGTGTTCCAGACTTCAGGCTGTAATTGACTGCAAAGAATTTGCAACCAAGTATTAAAAAATGAAAGTTTGATGGATGATTGTTAATCTGTCCCATTACTTTTGGTCCCTTAAAAAGTGGGCGGCACATATACAAACTGTTGTAATCCCTACACCGTTCACCTGATTTGGATGTAAATCCCCTCAAATTAAAGCTGAAAGTCTGCAGTTAAAGCACATCTTGTTTGTTTCATTTCAAATCCATTGTGGTGGTGTATAGAGCCAAAAAGATTAGAATTCTATCAATGTCCCAATATTTATGGACCTGACTGTAATAATAAGGTAAACAGAGTAACCGTAGTCAAAACAAGCCAGAGTTCAGTAACCGGATCAGGTAGTCAGCCAAGCAAATGTCAGAGAGCCAGAGATAAACGTAGTAGTACAGCAAGCAGGATCAGGAGCCAGAAGGAACGTCAGCCGAGCAAGTCTTCTACAGGAACGCAGGTGAAATGATGATGTTGACAAAGGCGAAGGCAGAGATCAAGTATGCTGGACGACTTTAAGTAGGCAGGACTGACAAGCAGAATCAACAGCTGGGTAAATGTGAAGAGAGATAGAAGCTGGCAATTAGCCGACAGCTGAGCGGCCAGCTCAGAGAAGGAAGGGCTGAGCCCAGCCCTGACAGTGGCATACAATGTGGAACACAATCACACAAATGCACTCTTTTTGCAGATGATCTGCTCCTCTTCATCACCGCACCACTAATCTCTCTACCAAATGTCTGCCGCCTACTGGACGATTTCGGAAACATTTCGGGACTACATGTCAATATGTCAAAGTCGCAGGCCCTTAACATAAATCTACCAGATTCCTTAGTTTCCCGGCTAAAAAGCCACTTCGCCTTTACATGGCATGATTCTCACATTACCTACTTAGGGTTGCATTTACCGTCTAGGATAGATCAGCTATATGCAACCAATTATCCGGCAATATTTCGCAAATTGGAATTGGAATCAGATTTGCGTGAATGGTCTTGACTACCTATATCATGGCTAGGGAGGGTTCACGCTATAAAGATGACACTACTTACACGTATTCTCTATTTCTTTCGGTCCCTACCCATACCTATTAAAATGGACCATTTGAAACACTTTCAGATGAAAGTTATAGCCTTTGTTTGGGGATCCAAGGGGCACAGTATAGCTAAGAGGGTCTTTTTTAGAGCCCGAAACAAGGGAGGGATGGGATTACCTAACCTACACAGGTATTACCAAGCAGCACAATTAGCCCAAATATCAGTGATCTACTCCCGGATTGCAAAACTTGATTGGATGCATATTTAAAGGGAAGCAGTACCACAATTCACACTAGATTTCTTACTGTGGTGACACCCTAGTAAACGACCAGCAATTCCCCCCCCCCAACATTAACTCATTCAATGTCAGTATGGGACAAACGCAAAATGAATCCAGAGTTAATATCCCAGATTAAGCCGCTGGCCCATTTATTCCACAATCCCCAATTCCTCCCAGGCATGAACAATAGAGCCTTTCAATGGTGGCTGAACAAGGGGCTATACAGAATAGGCCATTATTTTAACTCATTGGGTCCACTCATCCTCAATCACTGTATCAATATCCTTGAAATGCCCCCAACTGAAACTTACAGACACCAACAAATCTCTCACTTCCTACACTCCATTTGGGGATCCAAACCCTTACCACCTAGCATAACGTCATATGAACATTGGTGTGGCCAGCTTACGGAGCAGATGGGTGGAATCTCGGTGATATACGAGTCACTATCTGTAGAGCACTCTAAAACAACCTGTATGTTGGCCTGGGAAAGTGAGCTCAAACAGGAATGGGAGCTGGACAAATGACACAGAGTGATCACATGGTCGAATCGAGGTATACTCAACGTATCTCTGATGGAGGCAGACCTAAAAGTTCTAACTAGATGGTACTTGGTTCCCACTAGACAAAATTATATAATTACATTTTCCCCCCTATGTTTCAGAGAATGCAATCACACTGGCTCCATGATCCATGTTTGGTGGGAATATCCAAAACTAAGAGGGTTCTTGAATGGGATCCTTGCAATCATCAGAAAGACGGCGGATTTGTCTGTCCCTATGTCCCCCCACATAGCACTGCTGAACTTCCCAATAGAAAAAGCCTCTAAAAGTAAAAGGAGCCTCATTCACTTTATCCTTCTAGGAGCTAAAATTACGATAGCGAAACCATGGAAGCAGTCCACGGTTTCCAATGACCAGGCCAAACGAAAAATATCTTGGATCATGGCTCAGGAAAAAATGATTAATATCCTACAAGATACTGTTCAAAAATTTGAGTCCATTTGGGAACCTTGGGCAGATTACATGCACATACCCTTGACATCTTCGTAAGAATTGGGTAAAACAATCTTGGTAGGTTCCCCATTGATAATTTCATCAATGACGAAACGCGTCTGGGCGAGGACACGTGTTGACGTCACCACGCTCCCACGTTAGGAGGACGGGATTTTGTGTACAGCCGGCCGGGTCTGTTTTTGATCTTTGACATTTTAACTTCATGTAAGTGCATTACTTTTTAATAAATTGCTAATTGTGACAGTATTACGCTATGGATGGTCTCTCTTCCTCTATATGTGGCTGGGTCTTGTGGTCTGGTTAAGGTCTTGTGCTGCCGGGAGGAGTCTGATTATCCTGTCTATATCACCCTGCATCCAACCTGTCCATCAGTCCGTCAGTGGATCCCCCTTATGAGGAAAGGCCCTGGCTGGGTTTAAGCCAATTGCCCGATTTACATGCTAGCTGGTAAGCAAGTTTTTCTTCAGGTGGTGGCACGTTTGTTATTCCGATTCACCTGGGTGTTTGTCACTTGATTGAACTATTATCGTCCATCTATGAACCACTGTATGGACTTTCCATTTGTAGCGCAGCCTTTTTTTCCTTTTATACAGTATACTTGTGTTGTTACATTGTGAGCTGCTGCTTTTGGACTTTATTATATTTTTGGTTTATAGTTGCTGTGAAATTCAGATATTTCCACATATGTTTCAATGTTTATTATTTTTGACCTAGCACGTTTTTTTTCTTACTAATCTAATCCGGAAAGACATCTCATTCCTCCTTCTATACATCTTCTTTCTTTTCTATACCCTTCTTTTTCCTTTCTCTCTTTATCTGTATTCCTTAATACCACCTTTGCTAAAATAGTTTAAATAGCATTTGATCTGTGGGATAGATGTGCCGCTCCCCTTTCCACAACACAGCTTGTACTAATTTGGGGTGTCCGGAGAGGGGCGTCTCTTCCCCCCTTATGTTTGATTGATGTACCTGTGCCCACTAACCACAGTTGTTTCCAAATATATCTATTTGAAATTCGTTCTCTTATACGTTGTATTAACATGGATTTATTATTCCACTATGTAAAAGAATGTATCTGTATTTTCTCTGAAAAACTTTAATAAAAAAACTATTGCAACTAAAAAATGAAACTGTCTTTAAATGGCATACAATGCATATACACTACTTCAAATGAAATTTAAATCATATGATTAAATATAAATTAAAGTTGTTCTTCTAAAGTTGCCCTCAGTCTTCCACAGTTGTGATGAAATCTTTCCTTTACCTAAATTGCTTATTCTATTATCATTGCACACTGAACGCCTTAAGCATGGCCATGATCCAGAAAACTTATACCGTATCGTTTGGGCCTGCTCAAAGATGAAATATTTCATGGAAAACCATTGCCTGCAATGCTACCAATTATTTGGTTTATTTTCTCCATTTAAAAGTGATACTAAACTTTTGAGTATGTATTCGTAAAGGGGGAGCTTTTGAAAAAAAAAAATGTATATATATATATATATATATATATATATATATATATAGCCCAAATTTTGGGCTGAATTCGGACCTGAAATGGACCAAAAGATGCACAGGGCACCTGTGCAAAGTCGCACCAGAGCCACATTGGAGATATGTGAACCGGCTCGATATAGAGAGCCATTACAATCTCCTGCTATTGCAAATTGAATGCTGGGATGCCGCATCCAGTTCGCAATAATGTAAGCCCAGCCTTAGCCTCCAATTTTATTTTTGCTGCTGTGATTTGACTTCCTGTTAGAGGGTGGCATTCAATCTCAATGATCCCACTGTAGGTAGAAGAGTAGCCACTTCCTCATGTTTTTTCCTGGGATAGACTATGGACTAAGGGATTTGTAGTGTACATAGAGCAATGCACATTACCACAACTAACGTGCACTGTTCATTACAAACAGAAGTGAGTGGAACAAAGAAGAACATAGGAACTCATGGAGGACGTTGCAAGAAGACAGAAAAACAGTAAGAAAATGTCATAATTTTTTTTTTATTACAGGGCCATTAAGTAGTGGATGTTTATGGCTTATTTTTGGCAAATAAGGATATCATTTAGTGTCACTTTTCACAAATGGATCTATCCTGAACCACCTTCAATAAATTTTTGGTAAGCTGTTTCGACTTTCAAATGGGATGGACTGAAACGACTTTATAAAATATAGACAGACTTTTTTTTTGTAGGTGTGGGAGTCATTTATGGATATTTTACCAACTGTAACCAAGCAAAAGTTAATACATACTGTTGCTTTGACATCCTGGAACACTATCAGAATTATAACAGTCCTCAAACCTTTAGTCTTCTCTGGAATGGTCCATTACATTTTCTTTCTTTTCTTACCTTTTTCCATATGGTTGGCTGGCCACCACTGAGCAATTTTCTGGTTGCAGTTTCATCTTAACGTGTTCCTCTATTATTTTTTTGCGGTATGCCCTCTTTCTGCTACTTTCACTGTAGTTTAACTCATAACTCAAGCATTTGATACAGTTCCCCATAAACGTTTACTATACAAAATAAGGTCTGTTGGCATGGACCATAGGGTGAGTACATGGATTGAAACCTGACTACAGGGGCGAGTTCAGAGGGTGGTGATAAATGGGGATTACTCAGAATTGTCAGGGGTGGGTAGTGGGGTCCCACAGGGTTCTGTGCTGGGATCAATCCTATTTAATTTATTCATAAATGACCTGGAGGATGGGGTAAACAGTTCAATCTATTTGCGGACGATACCAGGCTAAGCAGGGCAATAACTTTGCAAGAAGATCTGAACAAATTAATGGGATGGGCAACTACATGGCAATGTAGAAAAATGTAAAATAATGCATTTGGGTGGCAAAAATATGAAGGATATGAAGGCAATCTATACACTAGGGGGAATCTAGGATGGAAAGGACCTGAGGGTCCTAGTAGATGATAGGCTCAGTAATGGCATGCAATGCCAAGCTGCTGCTAACAAAGCAAACAGAATATTGGCATGCATTAAAAAAGGGATTAATTCCAGAGATAAAGCGATAATTCTCCCACGCTACAAGACTCTGGTCCGGCCGCACCTATAGTATGCTGTCCAGTTCTAGGAACCAGTCCTCAGGAAGGATTACTGGAAATGGAGCGAGTACAAAGAAGGACAACAAAGCTAATAAAGGGTCTGGAGGATATTAGTTATGAAGAAAGGTTGCGAGCACTGAATGTATTCTCTCTGGATGTGTTACATTTGTGAAAATATGATTTTTTTATATTAATCAGACATAACATTACACAATAGTGGTTGCTCATAGGTTACTGTCAGATTTTGGCCTGAGTCAAATAAATGCTGCTGCATACAATGGGTAAGTAGATACCATTGTTGTATTCAATTGACAGTTACAACAATCCATTGTTTACACAGCTACAGTAAACAGGTATGTTTTCTGTTGTTTGGTAACTATGGTAAATAGCCTGACACATAAAAGGGGGGATTCAGGCATAAGCTAGACACACATCATCATGCTTTAAGATCAGAAGCCACTCATCATACAAGAAGGGTGCCTGGTCTCAAGGAGATTCGTTGCCAATGGAGATAAAAGCACATTTACACACTGCAGAAGTCTCAGCTTCCTTGCTTATACCACAAAATAACCTTGCTAGATAGACGCAAGCAAAACATTTGGGGGACTCATCCGGGATCTGTGCTATAGTTCAATTGAAGCAGACCTGTTTTTCTGTAGTGTGTTGTGTAGCTTGTGCTAGGTAAAATGCTGCGTAAGTTGTTTAGGAAAAGCAAGGCTGCAGAGGGTTCTGGTGGCCAGAAGGAAGTGTGCAGCTTACCTATCTGGGCCAGAGACAATGAGTGGGAGCCTCTTGCTAAAGAATTTGTGAAGTATGTTTCTCCCTTGAAGCTGACTTGGGGTGATAAAGTCTTAGATCATTTTGTAGATTTTTGCCTTAAGGGGTTGGATTTAAGTAAAAAAGAGAAGAGGATAGTGTCCACAGTGAGCTGGTATATCCTTCATGCTATTTATACCGAATCACAAAGAAGGGAGAAGGCAGAGGCAGAAGTTAAGGTATTAAAAGACCAGCTAGCAGTTGCTTCAGAGTGTGTACGTTCAACCGCTAGTCGGGCTGATGATTTTCAAGAGCAGCGTGTAGCCCTCATGACCAAATCAATTAATGCCTTAAGAAAAGGAAAGGGCGTAAACCTGTTAGTAAAGCCAGGGTACGTGCCATTGTCACATTCCAAAATTGGGATTGTGAGGATGTGCTCTCCTCAAATGATAGTAAGGATGAGGAGATAGAGTTTGTAATTTCACATGATGATCTGCTAGTGGGAAAGAAAAAGTATGCCAGACCTTTCATTACTAAGCATAGGAAACGGCAACATGATAGAAAGGATATGGCAGATGGGGAGGTGAATTATCGCAAACCCAGAGATGTTGAATTTGAAGAAGTACAGGAGTTTACACAAACTGAACTCCATGAGCTGACAAAACAATACAAACAGAGGTCTGGGGAGCCCCTATTGAGTTGGCTCCTATGCTTATGGGATGAAGGGGCGGACAGTGTTGTTTTGTCAGGTAAGGAAGCAGTGACTATGGGAGTGTTAACCCATGATCCACAAGCGTCAGGCAATGCAAAAAGCCAGAGAGTTTAGCGTGAAATTTTCCTTGTTAGACCTCGTGAGAGATGGAATAGTCCGAGTATACGCTAGTTAATCCGCTATAACCGGATTAAATACATTTCCAGAATGGATAGGTCCAGATAGGGAACCCTTTACGTCTGCTCTGCGCTCTAAGCTGATGAAGTCTGCACCATTTAATCTCAGGGCTCCATTATTGTCCTTGTTGGGAGGCCTGGGATTAAATGTCAAGATTCATGAAGCCACAACCCTTTTAAGCCAGTTGGGGGAGCTAGCGGAGACTAAAACAAAACCTGTCCGGGCAGTAGATAAGGTCAAGGTCAGACAGGAAGAATACAAGCAGAAAATAACAGAGAAGAAAGGGAATGGGGTCGAGAAGACCGGAGGTGAAGAGAAAACCAGGCTAGTTATTTCTAGGAAAGAAATGTGGGTTGGCCTATTAAAGGCAGGAGTACCTAAAGATGAGATAGATGGCATTTCTACTGCAGAAATGCTGAAGAGGTGGAAACATTTAGTAGGGAAAACTGTCAGGGTTAGAAACACTACTCCTAGTGAAGATAACATCAGCTTAGACTTAGAGAAAACAGAACAGACCCCTCCTGTTAGCCCCAAACCAATTCCCAAAACTGAACATGAACCCTAACCCAAATCCCTTTATCCTGGGAGGAGTTAGAGAGAATCAGAAAAGGGGATTGGGAGGTTCCTTATCCTTTATGAAGGGAAGGTGAGTCTCCTGTAATAGCAGTGAGGGCAGTGACAGCAGGAGACCGACGCCCATATGCACCTGTCACTGAATGGTGGGGGAAGTCATCTTCTTTACACATGTAATGACTTTAGTTGATAGCGGAGCTGAAGTTACACTTTTGCAAGGAAATCATTCCCATCACAAAGGAGAATTGATGTAAAAGGTTTGGGAGGGAAAACTACACTAGCAGTTAGGATACAGGTGAAATTGGCTATTGGCAAGGGATCAGGATTTATGACAAATGTTTTGGTATCAGAGTTACCCGAAAATATTCTTGGGATGGATGTACTTCAAGGTCAGTCAATTCAGACTGAAAGAGGTACATTCACATTCTGGTATCCTGATAAAGCATATCTGGTAAGGGCGGTGAAGGCTGTGGTCTGAGGTCATGCGAAATGGACCCCTGTCTACATTCCTCCACCAGAGAAGCCAGTCTCTCTCAAGCAGTACAGACTTCCTGGATGCCACAAAGAAATTGGGGAGACTATTCAAGAACTGTTGAGAGTAGGGATCCTTAGACCTGCTGTAAGTCCTTTCTCGTCTCCCAGTAAAGAAACCTGATGGGACATATAGAATGACTATCGATTACAGAGGTCTAAACTAAGTGGCACCTCCATTGAAGTCAGCTGTACCAGATATGATCTCAATTGTTGAGAAAATTGCTAAAGATACAGGAGAATATCATGCTGTGATAAACCCAGAGTGTAAAGACCAGTTTGCTATGGTGTGGGATGGCCGCCAGTACACTTTCACCATGCTTCCTGAAGACTATGTTCATTCTCCAATGATTTGTCTTGGACTGATTGCCCGAGATTTAAGTACCCTGAGTTTGAAAGTTGCTGTTTAACTACATTGATGATATCCTGATCTCTGGAACAAAAGAAGATGTAACTGAAGCACTGCACCTGCTGATACATCACATGGAGAACAGAGGGTGGGCTATTGACAAAGACAAAGTCCAAGGACCTGCCACAGAAGTGAAATTCCTGGGAATGATGTGGACTGGGTCGCAGAGGAAAATTCCACAGACAGTTGTGGAAACTATCCAGGCTCTGTCGCCCCCTACTACCAAAGAGGAGGCACAGAAGTTCATTGGAGTTGTGGGGTTCTGGAGATCATTCATCCCACATCTTGGACTGATTCTGAGGCCTATACATAATGTCACCAGAAAGAAGACTGAGTTCTTATAGGGTTTAGAGCAGCGGACTGCGTTCCTGGCTGCTAAAGAAGCTATTTTGCAGCATCAGGGATTAGGACCGTGAGACAAGGAGTACCATTCCAGCTGGACGTAGTGGAGCAGAATGGTACCATAGCTTGGAGTCTGTGGCAGCCAAAGAAAGGACTGAGAGCAATACCCATTGGATTTTGGTCCAAACAACTGACAGGGGCACAGAAGAGATACAGGAACCTAGAGAAGTACCTGTTTGGGTCCTACACAGCACTTGTACATGTAGAGACCATTACAGGAAAAGAGACAGTCACCATCCATACTGCATTGCCAATAGCAGGATGCGTGAGCAATAATGGACTGACCACTAGGGCAGCTGTAGCCCAGAACCAGATACTAATGAAATGGAAGTGGTACCTCCTAGAAAGAGGGAATATTTCAGCTGGGGATGTTAGAGACATTTCAAATTAGTTCGCAGGGCTTGTTACTTTTACCAGCACCCGGCCAGAAGAAGAAAATCCTGTGCTGCAGTCATCCCTCATTCAAGAGGCTCCACCCTTTGAGTCTCTGTCAGAAGACATGAAGGAGTTAGCATGGTTCACTGATGGTTCAGCCATAGTCGCCTTGTCTGGGCATAAATAGACAGCAGCAGCCTACAACCCAAGTACAGACACAGTCCTGCAGGAGACCGGAATTGGAGGGTCCAGTCAGTATGCAGAGTTGAAAGCTGTAGTGATGACTCTTCAGGAGGATCCTTCTTCCCATGTCACTATCTACACTGACAGCTGGGCGGTTTTTAAAGGACTGACAACTTGGATGCCCACGTGGAAGTCCAATGAATGGGTGATTCATGGAAAGGTGGTGTGGGGAGGCAAGGAAGTCTGGGACTACATCTGGAAGGAAGCTCACTCCCGCACCATTAAAGTGGGGCATGTTGATGCACATGTGCCCCTAGTCCCAGACTTTGAGAACTATAACAGAGTTGCAGATGAAAATCGCCAAAGTGAAGGCAGTTGTGCCAATTGATCCTGTCTTGATGAACTTGGCCAACTGGTCCCACAAGCAATCTGGACATTTGGGGCAGAAAGCAACATATGAATGGACACAGTAGAGAGGATTGCCTATATCCATGGACATCATAAAGACTGTAATAGGGAACTGTACAGTGTGTGGAGAAGTGCGACAATGGCCATTGCAAAATTACTCCACCGGGTCGATTAGGAGGGGTGAGAGGCTTGCAGAGATCTGGCAGATTGACTTCATTGGTCCCCTGCCCCGGGGAAACAATGGACTGAGATATTGTTGCACTGCAGTGGACACCTTTTCAGGACTTATGCTTTTTCATCCTTGCAAACATGCAGATCAAGCCACAACACTTCAACTTGTTGTTGCTTATGGCTGTCCCAAACAAGTCCAAAATGATACCAGCTCACACTTTACTGGATCAACAGTACAGCAGTGGGCCAAAGATTCTGGAGTGTACTGGTTGTGCCACATCCCATATCATCCGCAGCTGGTTTGATTGAAAGATACAACGGGCTATTGAAGGACCAGATATGCAAACTTACACCTACACATACACTAAGGGGTGGGATCGGGTCTTCACACAGGCAGTCATGTTGTTAAATTCTAGGCCAATAGCCAAAAGCACACCATATGAGAGGATGGTAGGGACTGGGGCACAGATTCCACAGCTGGAGTGCAGAGTTCAGTATTTATGTAAGGTTCCTGAAAGAACAGGGCTTAACAGATACTATGTTACTGCTTCCCATGACATAGAAACCAAGAGTGACGTATCTGAAGCTGAAGCCTATCTAGGAATGAGAGGCAATCTGGCAGGAAGGTTTGAAGTTATACTTGCATTGGCAGTTGAGCTTCAAGACAGTGGCTGGGACTCTGACTGGTTAGTGGATACTTTGCAGCAAGAGTGGAAAGTGAGGCTACATAACATCAAACCTTCCAAAATAAACAGCAGTGATCTTGTGGGAAATATCGGTATATTTCCTCTCCTCTCTATTGATGTTCTTTGGGAGGGTCAGAAATGGGTACAGGCGGGGGCAAAGTGTTAGTCAGATATCCAGGCAAGAAGCCATTTAGAGTACAGATTTTAGCTGAAGGGCCTGGATCTACTGTTTATGTATTTATTAGAAGGAACAGATAATCCGCTTTGTTTTCCACTCCACAGGCTGTCTCCGATTTTTACAACATAGGAAGACCAGAGAAAAGTGGTTACATGATGGAAAGAATGACGGAAGATCGCAAGAGCTGTGGAGAGCAAGGCCTTTGATGTATTACAAGCCTGGACTTGTTTCTAAAGAACTTTAGAATGGACTTTCTAATGAACTTTTTAGTTAAAGACTGAAACACCTTCTCAAAGACAGAAATATGGGAGGTGTTGCATTCAAGGAAAATGAATGTTTAGAATGAGTTTTCTTAGTAATGAATTGATTTTCTGTATGGAGTCTGAAAGAAAAAAAAAACTAGGGCGGAATGTGTTGCATTTGTTAAAATATGATTTTTGTATATTAATCAGACATAACATTACACATTACAAATAGTGGTTGCTCATAGATTACTGTCAGGTTTTGGCTTGAGTCAAACAAATGCTGCTGCATAAAATGGGTATGTAGATACCATTGTTGTATTCAATAGACAGTTTCAACAGTCCATTGTTTACACAGCTATAGTAAACGGGTATGTTTTCTGTAGTTTGGTAACTATGGTAAACAGCCTGACACATAAAAGGGGGGATTCAGGCATAAGCTAGACACACATCATCATGCTTTAAGATTAGAAGCCACTCATCATACAAGAAAGGTGCCTGGTCTCAAGGAGAATCATTGCCAATGGAGATCACGAACATACAGTAACAGAAGTTAAGTAACTTTTAAGTGTATTTGTACTGTTATAGACCATAGGCTGTTCATTTGCTAGGCATTTTTCTTGTTATAGATATCTGTCAGTCTTGTATTGTATTCCTAATATTGTAATAGTTTTGTATGTACAGCATCTTTGTATAGTAAAAGCATATTTACACACTGCAGAAGTCTCAGCTTCCTTATACCACAAAGTAACCTTGCTAGATAGAGGCAAGCAAAAGACTGGGGAAGAGACGCTTGAGAGGGGATATGATTTAAATTTACAAATACCGTACTGGTGGCCCCACAATAGGGATAAAACTTTTTCACGTAAGGGAGTTTAATAAGACACGTGGCCACTCATTAAAATTAGAAGAGAAGGGGTTTAACCATAAACTACGTAGAGGGTGCTTTACTGTAAGAGCGGTAAGGATGTGGAATTCTCTTCCACAGGCGGTGGTCTCAGCGGGAGGAATCAATAGTTTCAAAAAACTATTAGATAAGCACCTGAATGACCAAAACATACAGGGATATACAAGGTAATACTGACATATAATCACACACACAGGTTGGACTTGATGGACTTGTGTCTTTTTTCAACCTCACCAACTATGTAATAGTCTGTCTCCTATCTCCTACTCTCAAAAAAATCATTAAAAAAAATAGTATTATTATTAGACATTCCATCCTTTGTTGCAAATGACAGAAAACCGAGCCTGGCCAAGATCTCCTGCATTACAGTCCCACTGCTCCGAATTTGTTTTTGCTTGAACAGCTTTGATATGGCAGCCCCTGTTTCCTCCAACATAGCAAATTTCCCAGCTCGCCGTTCTCTTGTCCAGGCTTTGCTCAGTTTACTTTCTTATGTATGTTTCATCCAGAGCAAATGAGTGTTCTAGCTGCTCGACAGACACAAAGCTGTTTTTACATAAACATTAATTAGCTGCTCACTCTGCCCCTGACAGCTCCACATACCCACCCCGAAGTGGCATTTTAAGTTGCGTCTCCCTCAGGAGTCATGCTCAGGTAATTCTCACCCGCAGATTCCCTGTAAACACCTTGTTACACTATAATTAGAATGCTGATTATTTCAGGGCCAGAAAATTGCTATTTAAAGGTCACTGCAGGCTTCTCATTTAATGTTTTTGTGTAATCTAAATGAACAGGTGAGAAGCACTGAATAAACTCATAACATTGGAGAAGACAAGAGATGATTCCAGGCGGATTACAGAGGTCCTCTGGATCTATAGAAAATGTAACAATTGTGCAATACTTTGCTAGATGCCACATGCATGAACGTGGCAGACAGGGATTAGCTTGGGGTTGAGATTGAACTTAATTCACCCCAAACCCAAGCTGAACAAACTGTGCCCTTTTGGCCAGTTTGCCTCTGTGAATTCCTGGCTACTGTTTATAGACAAACCAGACAGGGATCTCAGCCAGCTTCTGTTTGTAAGCAAGATGAGGATCTTAGCTTACATCATTACCCAAATATGGTTATGACCAAAGAAGAAGAGATGGTCGCACACTTGAGTCAACAGATTGTTTGATGAAAGAAGTCTTTATTGTTGTGTGCCAGACAATCATACAGGGTTACAGTTGACACATTTCACACAAGTGTACCGTGCTTGGTCACAACACTGAGCTGTTCTCCGCACAGGCTAGGAGAACAGCTAATAGAAAAACAACCAACATATACATTTAAAAACATGCCATGAATTATGAGTAAGAAAAATCCAAAAGTAAACATATAAATTCAAAAATGTCACTCACTGAAATAAAACAAAGCCAAAACAAAACATTTATATGTTCACTTTTGGGTTTTTCTTATTTCAGTCATTCTCAGTTGATGATACTTCAATGTTTGATTCTTATGGTACGTGTACCTATGGGCCTTTTAGGCCCCTTAGCTTCACTGTTTATAGATGGTACAGTATATGCAAAGCAATGCATAATTTGTGAACAAACGTTTTCATAAATCTTGTTTGTTCTCAGTACCTGGTATTTGCCAATTAAGTGTTTCCTTATTTGTGAAAATGACTTGACGTGTTGTATCTGAGATGCTTTGCCATAATACAATTAATGTATATAAAAAAAATAAATAAATAATAAAAGCAAACAGAGATGCCCTACTTAACCACTTCAATATAGGGAACTTTCACCCCCTTCCTGCCCAGGCCAATTTTCAGGTTTCAGCATTGTTGCATTTTGAATTACAATTACGTGGTCATGCAACACTGTATCTAAATGAATTTTTTTGCACTGGGTTTTTTATTTTTTGCGCTCCAAATAAAAAAAGACCAAAGATTTTGAAAAAAAAAAACCTTTTTCTTAGTTTCTGTTATAAAACTTTGTAAATAAGTACATTTTTTCCTTCACTGATGAGCACTGTTGAAGCTGCACTGATGGGCCCTAATGTGGCGGCACTGATGAGGTGGCACTGATAGGCACTGATGATGGGGCACTTAAATGCAGCACTGATGGGCACTGATAGGTGGCACTGATAGGCAGCACTGATGTGCACTCATAGGTGGCACTGATGGACATTGATAGGCGGCAGTGATGTGTGGCACTGATGGGATCCCTGGTGGGCTCTAGTGGGCATCCCTGGTGGGCATTAGTGGGCATTCTCGATGGGTCTACAATCATAATCAATGTGCTGATTATTAACTTTTTCACGTAAGGGAGTTTAATAAGACACGTGGCCACTCATTAAAATTAGAAGAGAAGGGGTTTAACCATAAACTACGTAGAGGGTGCTTTACTGTAAGAGCGGTAAGGATGTGGAATTCTCTTCCACAGGCGGTGGTCATTGTGCTATATGGCGGGCAGGAAATGGTTAAACTATTGGAAGGCATTGGTCAATACAGCTATTCCCCTATAAAAAAAAAAACTCATAGCTCCCAACTGTCTCTGATTTCGAGGGACTGTCCCTGATTTGGAACAAAGTCCCTCTGTACCTCTTTCCTTCTTATTTGTCTCTTATTTTAGTTTGATCTATATAGTTGTATATAAAATGCATTTTTTATCTTTCAAAAAGTGCTTTCCAGTGCTAAACCTTTCATCCAATTTCTAAATTGCTGCAAATTTCAAAAGCCAATATAAAGGAATAGAAGTGGTAAAAAAGCACTTGTGGGTTTAGCTAATCATTTTTCTTTGTATAATTCTCCTTTAAGGAGGCGTGGCAGGGTGTGTGTCCTATGCCTACATAATTTGCTAATAGGTATCCCTCATTCCCATCTCAAAAAGTTGTGAGGTATGCAAAACCACGTACCACTCATAGAAATAATAATAAATAATAAACCATGCAGTATTTCTCTCAGTAGCCAATTCACTAACATTTTTACCAAAATATTTATGTTTTGCGATATTTATCACTTTAATGTAGCATCATTTTTGGTATTTTTTCTCTTTTTTTTTTTTTACATGCTAACACTGGACCCCAGAGGAAGGTAGTTCTGTAAATAAATGCACACAGAAATATTATGAAACTGAAACCCTCTAGTGTGCTTTCATTCACAGAAAAATCTCCCTCTGTTAAAATATTACAATTTATTTTCAATCCTGAGCTCAGGATAGAACATTTCTTCATGATACATTGTATACTTTTTTTTTTTTTTAAACATAATATTTATTAGCATTTTCAATCAGCACAAGGTAGTTTGAACATTGCATCAATGTTGCAGAGAACCTACAGTAAAGTACTGAGTGGCAGTCTATCCGCTTAAAGTGGACCTTCGGTCATTTTTTCTTCTTTCCTTTATTCAAACCTTAAGCCCTTGCTGTGTAGTAATTGTGAATAAAAAATGTAAATATGTGGCAGTAAATACCTTATTTTCTACACTTCCTCTTTCCCTGTTTGTAAAACGCCTAGGCATAAAACGCTGTTTCCTACATTTGCACTGACTCCCGGGAGATAAACGTAAGCTATCCCAGCAGTGCTTTTTTTCTGATCAGTCTCGTGAGAGTTTTCTGGCAGGGGAGGGGCGGGGAGAGTGGAACAGGGCTGCGGGGAGTGAAAGGGGAAAGCTGAGGACGCCTGCAGGGTTGGATGGGGGCAGGAATGGGAGGAGACTCCAAGGATCACTGTGCTTTCCCACAGAGAAGAGATTATGTTGGCCATCGAAAGGAGGATTGCCTTTCTATTTTTTATATGGAGATTTCAGCCTCTGTGTGTGAATAACTGTAAACTTTTCGTAAGCTTCTGAGAGGTAAGAAACATATTTTCTACCTTGCATGCACGGCCGGGATCCCTTAACCATGCATGCGCAAGATTACAACAGGCGGCGAGGCAGAGCGGACGGAAACATTTCCAGGAAGACTGTGGCTAAGGCTTTATTTGCCCTCAGCTTGCCGACCAGCTGCCGCAGTTTCAGTGCAGCAGAATGCAGAAACAGAGGGGGAATGGAGCGCTGACAGGTGCTGCTGTTGAACAGGTATGGGGCAGTAGTGTGGAACAGGGGAGGAGGCAATAGGGTATATCCAGGGGGTAACAAAGAGTTAAAAACTTAGCACATATGATGAGCGGCAGCCAGCTTCTCAGAGTAGAAGGGACTCTGTGATATGGGAAAGACAAAACAGAAAAAAGGCAGCGCCGCTACAAGGGTAGTAGATTAGTTAAAACAAGGCTTTAATAATGTTAAAATGTGCACTCACATTTGAGTAAGAAAAACAGGCATGGGTTAGTTCTCCTGAGCATCGTAGAGTCTCATCTGGTTCCAGCTGGGCTGTGGTGGGGTCAGACCACGGCCGCTTCCGGTGGCATCCGTAGCTCCCAAGTATGGGATTCCCTCAGCCAGCGCGTCAGCAGGTACGTAGGTGGATGACGTCAGATGTTGGAGAGCGGGGGGCGTGGCCGTAGCGCTCGCGTTCAGAACATGCGTGCTCCTTCGTCAGACGCCTGACGCTATAACTTTTGCGCAAATCAATATACGCTTATTGCGATCTTTATTACCAAAAATATGTAGAAGAATACATATCGGCCTAAACTGAGGAAAAAATTAGCCTTTTTTTTCAAAATTGTAGCTTTTTTTGTTTATAATGCAAAAAAAAACAAAAAACCACAGAGATGATCAAATACCACCAAAAGAAAGCTCTATTTGTGGGAAAAAAAAAGAACGTCAAATTTTTTGGGGTACAACGTCGCACGACCACGCATTTGTCAGTTAAAGCGATGCAGTGCCATATCGCAAAAAATGGCCTGGTCATTAAGCAGCCAAATCTTCCGGGGCTGAAGGCATTTAAACATGGAAGTGGTAAGTGCACAGATATTGCTGTTTACAAATTATGCTGTATGGTAATTAACCTGCATAATGATGTTTTTATTTTGATTTGGCTACCTTGCCTGCAGTTCCTCTTTAACCACTTCGCGCCCGCGCTATAGCCAAAAGATGGCTACAGCGCGACGCTCAATTGCCGGGAGGGTGTCCCTTGATGCCCTCCTGTTTACTCCCTCCCCGTGCGCTCCCGGGGGCGCACATCGGGGAAAATCACAGATCGTGCTAAATGGACAATAACAGCAGCCATTTAGCACTCGATTTTTGTGTCCAATGAGAGATGATCTCAAATGTAAACATATGAGTTCATCTCTCGTTGCCAGCTCTCCATCCTCACACAGAGACCGCGTGTGAGGAGGGAGAGCTTCTGTGCTTCAGATTGTGAAATTGTGAGTTTACAAAAACACATATACAGTGCCCACAGTACCCATCAGTGCCATCTGCCAGTGCCAGTGCCATCTGCCATCAGTGCCACCTGTCAGTGCCATCTGTCATCAGTGCTACCTGTCAGTGCCATCTGTCAGTACCATCTGTCATCAGTGTCACCTGTCAGTACCATCTGTCATCAGTGCCACTTGTCAGTGCCATGTGCCATCTGTTATCAGTGTCACCAGTGCCACATATCAGTGTCATCAGTGTCACGTGTCATCAGTGCCATGTATTAGTGCCATCTATCATCAGTGTCACGTGTCATCAGTGCCACGTGTAATTCGGTGCCATCTGTCATCAGTGCCACCTGTCAGTACAGCTGTCATCAGTGCCACCTGTCAGTGCCATGTGCCATCTGTTATCAGTGTCACCAGTGCCACGTATCAGTGTCACGTGTCATCAGTGCCACATATTAGTGTCATCTACCATCAGTGTCACGTGTAATTTGGTGCCATCTGTCATCAGTGTCATTTGTCATCAGTGCCTTCTGTCATCACCAACAATAGCTAGAAGATTATATTCAGCCGAGGAGGTGTACAATATTCTTGCTGGCGACGAGAGCAACGGGGTGCTCTCCGCTTCAGATTCCTCCTCATATTCAGATTCTGAGTCTGATGTTGACTACGAGCCTGTCTTAACCAGTGGTACACTGAAAGCCTCAGGAGGAGGAGGAGAAGGAGGAGGAGGATGATGAGAGCCCACCCGCCAGACGAAGGCGTACTGGTGTGGAGGCAGTGCCATTCACCAGCATCACAGTGCCATCCACCAGCACCGCAGTAACTCAGCAAGAAAGGCCACGTACCAGTGGGGTGTCACCTCAGTCCCAAAGGGTTAGGTCCCATGCCAGCCTTCCCTATTCCCTTCAGAACCCCTTGTGGCGTCCTCCTAATTTAGGAGAAGCTAACGTTCCCCCTTTCACTGCCCAGCCAGGAGTCCAGGTGGACACAGAAAATTTTTCCCCGATAGACTTTTTCCATTTCATTTTTACTGAGGACATGCTTGCATCGATTGTGGCCGTGCAACCTGTATGCACAACAATTTATAGCAAGTAACCCAACATCCTCTTATGCCCGTCCCTACAAGTGGAGAGCCCTAACAGTGGAGGAGTTTAAAATTTTTTTGGGCCTCACATTCTGTATGGGACTAAAAAATGGGACAGAAAAAATTAATTACGTTCATATTGGTCTACCCTCCCCATCTACCACATGCCCATCTTTTCCTCAGTAATGCCCAGGACCAGATATCTCACGATTATGAGATTCCTACACTATAACGACAATACCCAGTGCCCTCCCCGAAATGACCCAAGCTTTATAAAATTCGGCCGCTAATAAATAATTTTTCTGAAATCTTCCCCCAGTTGTTTACCCCAGACCAACACATAGTGTGGATGAGTCCCTTATCAAATTTTCTGGCAGGCTGGGCTTAAAACAATTTATTTCCACCAAAAGGGCCCGCTATGGGGTGAAGATGTATAAATTGTGCGACCGAGCTACAGAGTATACCTGTGCCTTCATGGTATACGAAGGGAGGGACACCCAGCTACATCCTCCTAAGTGCCCAGAATACATTGGATCAAGCGGAAAAGTCGTTTGGGAACTCATAAACCCACTCCTGGACTTTTGTATGTGGACAATTTTTATTCTAGTTTGCCCCTGTTCCGCAACCTTCACAGAAAGAACACGCCAGCATGCGGCACCGTAAGCACAAACCGGAAGGGCTTTCCTCAAAGCCTCGTCAACAAGAAGTTAAGAAGAGGGGAGGCAGCGAGTTTACGGAATGAGGAAATTCTGGCTGTGAAGTGGAGGGACAGAAGGGATGTCTACATGCTTTCTTCGATCCACAACAATACATTCGTTGAGATCAACAGGAGGAATGGCCCAATCCAAAAGCCAACATGTATCCACGAATACAACATGTTCATGGGGGGTGTCGACTTCAACGACCAGATGCTCGAACCCTACCTTTCCACAAGACGAACATACCAGTGGTATAAAAAAGTTTCCATTTATTTGTTAAATTTGGCCATATACAACACCTATGTAATCTATCGCAACTCCACTGAAAGACCCAAACCCTTCCTTGGCTACCAGTAGGAAATCACCACTGCCCTTATATACCCGAACGGCCTACCAGAAAACATTCGATCCGATGTGATTAGCAGACTCTCTGAACGCCACTTTCCCGATAAAATACCTCTCAGACCAACAGGCCAAAAACGTCAGAAAAAATGTCGGGTGTGCACCAAACAAGGAGTGAGAAGAGACACCACTTATCATTGTCCCCAATGTCCTTCCCAACCAGGCCTCTGCATAGTTGATTGTTTCCGCCGTTACCATACTTCATTAAATTATTAGTGAAGTATGGTAAACATAAACCTCACTTCCTGCCATTTACCGTCACACCCCTTATGCCTCTGCTTGCTCTGTAACTGACCCTGGCTTGTTATTTGACCACGCTTCTGCCTACCGATTCTGTTTATACCTCTGCCTGATCTGGAACTGACCCTGGACTGTTATTCGACCACGCTTCTGCCTATTGATTCTGTACATACTTCTGCCTGATCTGGAACTGACCCTGGACTGTTTGACCATGCCTCTTGCCTGCCTCTTGGACTGATCTTGTACCCTACCAGTAGACTAGTGGGATTCTGAACACAGGGGTCTCACATATGTGAGGTAACACTTCATATTTCCATCGCACACATTCCTGGATGAGCTCTCGAGTATGGGTGGTGCAGCAACAACCAGCTGGATACTGGTTCAAGTCACAATGAAGATATTTGCCAGCACACCATGGAACGACATAGATAGCGTCCAAACATGTAATTTATGGCATGATCACAACACAAGGAGAGCGCAAGGTTTCAGAGTCACGCAGGACCCCTTCGTCAGGCATGTGATAAATGTGGGGTAACAGTGGAAAGTATTTAAAAAAAAACATCAACCAATCAGAAAAAAAGAGAAAAGGAAAAAAAAACAAAGCTCCTCCGACTCCCAGACTGGTGTGATGTCACAAATCCCGCCAAAACACTTCAAATGTTTAAAATACATAAGCAGAAATCACAAAAAAAAACACATAACAAAAGGAAGGTTTAGAAAAGGACATCCTGAAAATGTCATTATGGTACCTTTATAACAGTGTTGTGGCGTGGGTCCCCAATCATTGTGGGGACAAACCAACTGTCAGGGAACATCAGGATGCAGCGCATGATCCTGCAATAGATCGGCGCCAGTGCAGGGATCGGAGGCTGTGGGGCAGATCACAGCAGTGATCGTAAGCCACGCTTGCGTCATGCAGCGGCAGTAACCAGGGCAACCGGAGACACTGAAGTGCCGTAGTATAGCCAGCGTATGAGGGTGATGGGCTTACAACAGCCACCGCCGACTGCGCATGCGCGTTGTGCCGGTGGTAGCTGAGCAACAAGGGACGCTGCTGTGCTGGGGCCGCCGATGTCATGGAAACGAATGACGTTGGTGCACACTAGGAAACCAAGAAGTGAATACGAGATAGAGGAGAGAGAGTGCGAGTAAGAGGGGAAAGGAGAAGGAAATAGGACCGAAGAGTCATGAAAAAGGAAGCGAGAATAACAGACAAAAATGACGAGGACGCTCAATTCTTTGACTTTGTTGACTTTTTGAATAGCATCTTTACAGTGGTCGTGTTCACTCCTGAAATTTCACCATGTAATATCTCATTCTTGGATGTAATGATCACTAACTCTCAAGGCTCTCTGGTTACATCTCTCTTTACAAAACCCACTGACAGAAACACACTCCTGCACTATCAAAGCACACATCCCAAACATCTTTTAAATAGTCTGCCGATATTTCAATTCATGAGAGTGCCACGGATCTGTTCTGACGAAGATGACAAACTAAAGCAGCTAAACAAGATGTATGACAAGTTTCTGGAAAGGGAATATCCTGCAGAAGTCCTTGACCAGGCATTAACCAAGATTAAGACTACTCGCACCAAGCCCTCTGGGCCTTTCGATCGACCTCTGTTCATACACACATTCAACCGTGAATCTGATCATATTAAATGGGCCATGATTAAAAACCTACACATTCTACAAGCTGACAACGCATTGGCATATGAACTTAAAACGGTGCCCCTAATCACACATGGACGCAACAAAACTCGTCGTGACTTTCTCGTACAAGCTGATCCTAGACATAAATATGCTACAACCATACCGAGAATTTCCCAGAAGACCGGCTGCTACAAATGCCACAACTGCAATGTGTGTAATTCCCTTATATGCGGCGAACACTTTATGCACCCACATAGGGGTAACCGCTTTTGCATAAGAGAGTACCTGAACTGCAACAGTACCAAAGATATGTAGCAGTATAAATTGTGGCCAAAATTTATGAAGAAAAATTAATAATTTGCAAAATTTTATCACATAAACTAAGAAAAATGCGTTTTTTTTTTTCAAAATTTTACGTCTTTTTTAATTTATAGCGCAAAAAATAAAAAACCCAGAGGTGATCAAATACCACCAAAAGAAAGCTCTATTTGTATGAAAAAAGGACAAAAAATTCATTTGGGCACAGTATTACATGACTGAGTAATTGTTATTCAAAGTGTGACAGCGCTGAAAGCTGAAAATTGGTCTGGGCAGGAGGGGGGTTTAAGTGCCCAGTAGGCAAGTGGTTAACAAGCGGAAAAGAACATAAAAATATGCACAGTACGTATAGAGATTCAGAAAAAAACAATAAACGAGGAACTACTCAAGATGTGTGTGGAAGTGGTTGATACTAACCAGGAAAAGTCAAATTGTATATAGTATCCTAGAGGCTAGACCCAGAGGGTAAGCCCCTGAGGGACCAGTAACCAGGGGTAAAGGACTATAAGTCCCTCTTTAAGTGTTAGATGACTAGAAACAAACTTTTAAACTAATATATAATTAGTCAGATATGGTGACTGAGTAGTGATCCCTGTGAAATTGGCCTAGCTTTCCAAGTTGGATTGCTAAACAGTGTTCATAGCTGACCATCAGGTTCAGTTGGGTTTTGACATGGGAGGTATTAGGAACTAGAGAACCTCTCCACTTTGAGAATCATCAGTCTGGCAGTAAACAGGATATGAATCACTACTGTCCTATAGTCTATTGGAAAGTCGCCTTTTCCTATACTGAGGAACGCAAGTGCAGCATTCGGTTTGGTCAAGCACCCTGTGACCTCAGAAATCAGTTTAATGTTTGGTTCCAGAAGCTTTTCAAGTGTGGGCACTCCCACAAGGTGTGAAGTAGACATGTGCACACTGAAATATTTCGTTTCGGAATTTCGTTTTCGTCCGAAATATAAATTTATTTAGTTACTCCCGAAATTCGTTTTTCTTTATTTCGTTTTTCGTTAAAAACTTGCATTCGTCCGAAAATCGAAATGAATTAAGGTCGAATCGGTCATTAAAGGCTTATGGTGTCTGTCGAATGTTCAAAGTAGATTCGACGGAGCAGCTAAACTGTACGACGTCGCAATCGTACATTCCGGTCGAATTTTCTGGGATGCATTTGACCGGAAATGTTCGATAGCAGCATCGTACAGTTTGTTTAGCTGCTCTGTCGAATCTTCTAACTTTTGACAGACACCATAAGCCACATTTACGTTTGCATGTTTTCGTTTCTGTGTCGAATCTTCATCGTTCATGCTCATTGCATTGGTCTACTCTGCCCCAGCAGTCAGCCAACCAAACTTTCACATTCGTTTCTCAATCGGAAGTGCGGAAGTGCGGCCGCAAAATCCGACGCTGTGTGGCTTAGAGAGATAATGGCAATGGCAGCACCAGCAGCAACCCATTCCAGCACTAGCAGCATGGAGGAGGCTGTTCCTGGGCCTTCTAAGGCAGCATCCAAAAATGGGCGCAGGAGGGGGACACAAGCTGCATCCAGCAGGAAGCGTAACCTAATGTGGACTCATATTGAGTCCCAGGTCCTGGTAAGGGTAATCGCTTCCTTGCTGGATGCAGCTGTGTGGCCCCCGCTCCAGGGAAACCACTACGGAGTGGAAGCGAGAAAAGTGGGAGGAGATTTCCAGGAAGGTCGAGGAGACCTATCGCCATCGGCGTGACCCGACTGCCTGTCGCAAAAAATTCAGCGACATAAAACGGTAAGTAACGTGTCTGATTATTTTTTTTTTTTACATTTTAACCACTTCAGCCCCGGAGGTATGGCTGCCAAATGACCATGCCACTTTGTGCGATTCGGCACTGCGACGCTTTAACTGACAATTGCGCGTTCGTGTGACGTTGCTCCCAAACAAAATTGATGTCCTTTTTTTCCCACAAATAGAGCTTTCTTTTGGTGGTATTTGATCACCTCTGCGGTTTTTATTTGCTTTTTGCTATATAAGTATCCCCAACAAATATATAAAAAACGAATTTTTTCCTCAGTTTAGGCCAATATGTATTCTTCTACATATTTTTGGTAACAAAAATTGCAATAGGCGTTTATTGATTGGTTTGTGCAAAAGTTATAGCGTCTACAAAATAGGGATAGTTTTATGGCATTTTTATTAACAATTTTTTTTACTAGTAATGGCGGCGATCAGCGATTTTTATTGTGACTGCGACATTATGGCGGACACATCGGACACTTTTGATGCCATTTCGGGACCATTGTCATTTATACAATGATAAAAGCTCCAAAAATGCACTGATTTTACACACACACACATATAAACATATGTTATTGCTATCACAATTTGATGTCAGTAAAGTTAGGTGAATTTTTTTTTTAAAAAGGAATAAATAATTTTCAATTTATCCTCCCTCCTGTGAAAAACCAAATTTGCGCATAGGTGTGCCTAGCCTACACATAGTTTGCAGTTGCACATGTTATATATTATCGCCACAATCATTTTAAGAGGAATATTTCCATGCCGTTATTTGTTCTTAGTTAGTTATCACTAAACTGAGCAGTAAGTGCTTTTAAGTTCCACTTGACCTGACCACCTGTAGGTTGCGCCCCCTTTCTGACCAGGCCATAATTTGCTATTTAGCGCATTGCAGCTTTAAACTGCACGCTCCTGTGATGTATTACCCAAATGAAATTTATGCTCTTCTCCCGCCATATATAGAGCTTTTATTGGTGGCATTAGATCACCGCTGGGTTTTACATTTTTTGTTATTGAAAAATAAAAAAGTTATATATATATATATATATATATATATATATATATATATATATATATATATATATATGTATATATATAAAAAAGTGTTACGGTGGCTGGACTTAACCAGCTTGCGGACCCGCCATATTTTTAGTTACTATGGGGGGGGTCCACATCTGCAAGTGGGTTAATGCTTTGCAAAAGAAACAAGGAAGGAAATTTTACACTATACACAGTTCACACAAGCGCGTAATAGAAAGGTGGACTGGAGTGGACACAATGGACATTTACTCGGCACAATCCCTATCCTGCCTTTTATTATTTATTGTGCACCAAAAAAGCATAGGTTTTTCTTACAATAAATTTGGTTAATAAATAAATGTGCAAACCTTGTGCTACATGAAAAAATGTGCCTAATCCAAAAATTCCATTTGCATTGTTTCATTCTACGGGTTCATTCTACATGTGTTTCATGTGTTGATGTCATTTTCAGATTACAATTGTAGTTTAATTGTGGAACCCGTTTATCTTCTCTTTTTGTTTTGCAGTTCATAGCGCGTAAACGCAGGCAGTCGGGGCGCAGAGGAAAGCAGGTATCTCTCCTCCCCCATGAGAAGGAGCTCTTAGCAGCTGTAGGGGAGGATGAGATAAAAAAACTGCTTGCTCATCAGGGTTGGTGTCAGCATTGCATTGTGTGTAGGAAATTTTTTTTGTCAACCATGCGACGCGACATATTTATTTACCTTGATGTGTTTGATTTTATTTAAAGATCGTCTCCAGGCCCAGCGCCGCCGGAGGCAGAGGGCAGAGGAACAGGAGTCCTCCACGTCATCATGCAGTAAGTACTGTAGTAGTGACACTAATACAGTGGTTCCTTTTCCATTTGTCCAGTCTTCCATTGTTGATTCCAGCGTCATTGTTTCTCGCTCATGTAGTGACAGGTAGAGCCTCTGCGACGCTCTGTCAGGTAACGCAAGCGATTGCGTAACTTACGTAATTTGACAGAACGTGGCCGCTCTGAACTGAGGTGCCTGATCAGTGGCAGTGCACCTAGCACTCGCCAGCGCCGCTGGAACCAGGACAGGTAAGTGCCTCGTATTTGTTTTTTTTTTAAATGATTTTTTCTAAATGGTGAATGCATGTCCCTGCCTTGTAGATAAACGTTAGTGACCTGCCCTGTATTGCCATGCTAATGGATAATTAATTTGATCTATTTACACTACAGTATATTTATTTACGTTTATTAACGTTCATCATTTCTCCTTTATAAATAGGTGTCATCCAGTCAGAGGGGGAGACTGAGGAGGAGGCTGAGGCAGCAACGCCCACATGTAAGTTAGTATAATCTTGCTGGTATCTGCTGAGTGATCATACATGTTTCAATGTTCTTGTACTAATGTGTGAGATTGTTGTACACTGCAGATTGTAATGTTCTTTTCTATCATTACTCAACAGCTGCTGAGCAGGAGGTGGAGGAGACCTGCCCTGTAGAGGCTGCTGGGGATGCGGAGGAACAGCCAGATGCGGCAGATCCAGGGAGTAAGAATAACTTTTTTTGTATTTTACAGGCAAATATAGTATTTTAAATATGAAATGCTGATGGCATACCTTGTCTAGAATAGCTTGTGATTTATTCTGCAAGGCTTCGGTTTAGCTGGAACTATTAATTATATTAGTTCCCCTCTGCAGATGATTCCAGTCTTCCTGTTAGCGTGACCTGTGCTTGTTAATATTTCCCCAATGTCCCTGATCATGCCACCTTCTTGCTGCAGTTTAGATTCCCAGTCTGAGCCAATCACTGTTAATCATTATGAATAACACAGCAGGCTGGGGGGGGTGTCAGAAAAGAATCTCCAGCTATTGGCTGGCAGTCCCTGGACATGTTCAATCTCTGGCATGCCCCTAATGCATGCATTAACACTTTTCTCATGATGTTATACCTGTTATACCTCCTAGCCTAGACCAGGAGTGAGTAACCTACCTAGCCTAGAACAGAAGTGGGGCTTAATTTATTCAACAATCAGTGGCCTTACAAAATTATCAACTTTAAAAAATAGCCTGCTATATTTTATTAAACAACTTTTTATTAGGTCATCCCAAATGCAATGGCTTGAATGACTTCTCTTTGGTGAGTGTAATGTTAAAAGCTGGTATAGCTGATATGTTTTTCTGCAAGTGCAACTGATCCTCCATATTTGCCAAAGTCAGTCAGTCTGGATGAGGTAGATTAGTTAGCAGTAGCACTTAGGCGTCCATTACACCTTAAGATTTTCTCCAGCCGCCCGTGCGACCAAGCAGATAAAATCTTTGGGAGATTCCCCTTTACACTGCTCGATGTGTAGAGGGGAATCCCTTTGTACTCTGGCCGGGGAGGACACTCAGCTCCACCCCGGTCAGAGTACAGTAAAGTAGTACTACACCTTCCTGCACAGCTCTGCAAACTTGGTATGATGCAGCGAATTGACACAGACACCACTATCTCCTACACACAAATTGATTAGGTGCATCTCACTAAATATCAAAAACTGGTATGGATGGAAGTGAAAACATCTCAAGATGTTACAGGATTGTCTACAAGGGCTGGGAGATCGTTGCCTTTATATAATGTTAGGGTGAAGAAGCCATGTGTATGTGTATTGTATTATCTATCTATCTAATGTATTTTCTTTTCTTCACAGGTGAAGTCTTCATCCTGCAACTGCAGCCTGTGGACGAAGACCTGGACCTGCCCGCGTCTGGTTGGACTGGCTGTCCTTCTGAGTCCCCAGTGGTTTCTACAGTCCTCCACCCTTCAACATCCCCCCACCTGGCCTCCCCAGTGCATCCTTCACCCGCTCCAGAACAGGCACACATCCCCCACCCTCCAGAGCCACATGTGACGGATTATCTGCGGCGCATTGTGGAGGTCCAAAAGAGACATTTTGCAGTTACCCGGAGGCTGCGTCGATCTTTGGCCCTCCACAATCGCCGGCAGCTCCGTCACTCTGTGGCTCTGCAGAGGTACCAGCGTAGCCTCAGGAGACACCTGGAGGCTACGCGGTACCTTGGTGACCAGTTGGCTGGGATTAATATGTCCCTACAGCGACTGGTCACCAGGTTGGGGGAGAATGTACTCTAATTTTTTTTTTTTTTGTTTTGTTTATGTTAACTGTTAAATAAAAAAATTTTGTTCAGAAATAATTGTTTTCTTGAGTTTTGCTTTACTTGTTAGATTTGTGTGATGTTTATCTAAATGAACTAGTCCATATATTGTTACTAACTTACTAGAGGCCTTATAATTGTAGTTTTTCTACATTTAACCATCAGGCTGAACTTAGAAAATTGATGAGATTTCTCTCTACACTATTTCAATGTGCAAAGGGTAATCCAATGTATTGTGTCCAGTCACGCCGTTCAGCTTTCCCTCCACCAGAATACACGGCAGATAGTTAGAGCAGGGGTTACTCTATACAGTCCTCAACAGTTCACAGGACATAGGTTGCAGGCTTGCAATCATGAGGGCAACAGTTAACCAGACAGAGGTTCACAGGCTAACGCAATTACAAGGGGCAACAGTTCAAAGGGCAGTGTCATGGTTATGCAATAGAGTTTGTCTGTCAGCATACCTGTCTCCATGTGTTCATCTCTAGAGACCAGCTGACCCTCACCTGACTGCTTTTGTAAGCTCTCCTCTAGCATGGCTCCACCCCAGCTCCTATCAGGGAACCCTATATTAACCTGTGCACTGCAAGCCAGCAGTGCTGATCAACTATTGTGTGTTAGCTTTCGTGTGTACTGGCTGTGTTTCCTACGTCTGATTCCAGTTAACCGACTTTGGCCTGTTCTCTACTATTCCTGTCTGCTCGTGACCCTGACCTTTGGCGTGTCCCTGACCATCCCTGTTTGCCTGTGACCCTGAACCTTGGCGTGTACTCTGTTGTTCTTGTCTGCTTGTGGCCTCGACCTTGGCTTGTCTCTTACTTCCTTGTTGTTCCAGCCTGCTGCCTCTTTCCTCTTCTCCTGTAGTCTACCGTGAGCATGAGATGTGAGACCCTGGGGGCTGCGACCTGGAGCCAGACTGCAGCGCAGTCCATCCTCACCACTAGAGGCTCTGGTGAACACCTACTGGCTCTTAGACTCCGCGTCCTGGAGAATCTATGCTCTAGCTCCCAGTGGGATCTGTGTTAGTGATCCAGTAGACCTGCTTCCTGAACCTCCCAGGTTTCAATCCACAGCAGTCAGTCCTAGGATCCACTACCTAGCGGTGCACTTCCGATTCCTACAGAGTGCATCTGTCACCTAGCCTCAAGGTGACCTGACAGGCAGTCATCATTTCCAGGGCTTGAGTAACATGGCAGCAGGGTAGATTACTCACTCACACTAGTGACTATGGACAATTGCAGATGGTCATGAAACAGGCGGAGGATCAGAGAGGGCCCTGGTGTCCCCAGGGTCAGAGATGGTAAATGGGAGGGGTCCTGGGCATCTGGATGCAGCTCAGCAGTGACCAACTAATATATCTTGCATAGAATCACGTTTCCAACTGTATGCTTCTTTGTGCTATGTTGTGTTGGTAGCATATTCTGATCCTTGAGTTGACAGTCTCTCCATCAAGAGGAACTGTCATGCTGTTGAGGTCATCTTTAATCATTGTCTCTTATTTCCAGACCACCAAACAAAAATGGTTAAATTAGCACATGTTGCTATTTGTATTTACAAAGACAGCAACACGTGAGCAGTAGCGCCACGTCAAGGCTTCAACCCTTGCTACTGTCCATTCACACAACATTCATTCATGCAATCAAGCACACTCTAGTCACTCTACACAACATTCATTACAAAAAAGGGTGATGGAAGGAATAAAGGGAAAAATTTGGATTGCTTAAAACAATATAATTCTATTTAAATCTTGGGGTCACACCAAAGTCAAGTAGACAACTGCTATTGTGTCAAGTGGTAAGAAAATAAAAAAAAAGATTTTCCTCAACATTTGGATGGTTCCTCTGAGTCCCATCTATCTTCACTGTCCATTCACACAACATTCATTCATGCAATCACGCACAATCAAGTCACTCTTGTCCCATTTATCTTCACATGGTAACAATGATTCAGGTCTCACAAATTAAGGGTAGGGTAACCCAGCTTGGGGAGGTTAAATTTGAGGAAAGTTATTTGTTCCATCAAATGGGGTGTTAGTTGTGAACGGTGTGGATTAAGGATATTCCCAGTAATAGAGAAAACTCTCTCACTTTGCACAGTGGTTGGAGGACAGGATAGTAGTTGCTGGGCAACCAGGCAAAGACCAGGCCACAAACTTTTCTTACCATCCCAATAGGTCAAAGGGTCCTCTGTAGGAAGCAAAGGTGCTTCATGTAGGTAGGCCCTGACCATTTCAGAGGCACTGCTCTCCTCTCGATTACCTGCTGCTTGACCTGCATCCACCAGATTGTCAAGTGCCTCTACCCAACATGCACATGCTCCACTCTGTTGTTTTTGAGTGATGCTGCCAGGCCTTGGAATAGCAGACATGGCAGGTGAATCTTCCAAACCAGCCTCAACCGTCGTACATCTCTGTTGCTGCAAATTCCGGACCCTTTCAATCAATTTTTGTTTCCAGTAGGAGAGGCTGTTGTCTCTGAGTGCCAGTTTACCTTTGATCCTGGGATCACACAGGGAAGCCAGCATGAGTTCAGGGCTTTTGCGGACACGGTCATTTAGCCGATCTTTTAAGTTAGCTTGTAGCTTTCTGATGAAAGACGCTACATCGGCATGAAGTGGGCTGCCACAAACAGGCTCACTGTTTTCTAGGTACAATCCCATCTTATCTATGAGATAGGTAAACAAGGGTATGACCTGTCCTAGGGTGGCATTGCTCTGACTCAAGTTTTCCGTCACATTCCGAAAGGGTTTTAAGACATAAACGAGCTGCCCAATTATACACTAGTCATCACGTCCCAGTGTGGAATCAATCCCGATGCTGTGGCGGGATGATAGATTGTGGATGGCTGTCTTTTGCTCCAAAATGCGTTCCAGCATTTCCAGGGTATAGTTCCACCGGGTGCTGACATCTTGTTTCAGGCGATGTATGGGGAGCCCTGATTGTTCTTGCTCCTCCCTCAACAGTTGACTAGCCCCAACACTGCGGTGGAAATGCCCTGCAATCTTTCTACAAAGGTCCAAGATTTGAGCAATCTTGTTGGTTTTCTCCACTGGGATTGCACCCTTGACCACTAAATGCAGTATGTATGCAGAACAGCGCACAGCGACAAAAGATCCATCTTGGAGAGCTTTAACCATGTTTGAACCTCCGTCTGTCACAATGAACCCAACAGAGACATTGGTGACTGCCTGCTCTCCAAACCAATTGGCCAACATTGATCTAATTGCCCGCAATATGTTGGCAGAGCTGTGTTGGTCATCACGGACTTCTGTGTGGAGCAGGAAAGCTTGATAACCCTGCTGGTCTTGCGCTGCAGACCTGCTTCCTGATGGAGTTTGAACTCTTACACCAGCGCCACCACCAACAGGCACAGTGGCCTGCCACCAGTGTGCAGTCAAAGACAGGAAAGCGTGTTGACCGCTGGGAGCTGTCCACAAATCAGTTGTCAAATGAATTGTCTGACCCTCGGCTTTGGCCATTTTTTCCTTCAATAATCCAACGCATGAGTGGTATAGTGCTGGAATAATCTTTCTGCTGAAAGTTGTTCGTGCAGGAACAACGTATCGTGGAGCAAGGGCATGCATGAGCTGTTTAAACGGCTCCCCTTCAATCATGCGAAAAGAGGCTCCTCCAACAGCAATGAATTGGCCAATGAGGCGGGTGATCTTGTTGGCCTGCTGTTTTGACATGCCCTTGGAACTAAAGCCAACAAAACTAGGGTAGGGTAGGCTGATGATGTCCTTGGGAGGATGAGGAGCCTGATTGGGTCTGCAGTGGAACTACTGCACGTGGGCGGGTTGTATTAATTGAACCCTCCCTATTGCCTCCTGTGCTCTGAGTAAGTGGTGTGCTTGAGGAGGTACCACCAGTACAGTCAGAGTCCGTTATGCTGCTTCCTGCGCTACCATCTTCTTTTTCTGCCTCTGCCCGCAGTAAAGTAGAGTGGTGGTAATTTTTAAGGTGTAGGTTCATACCAGCATTGGTTAAATTACCTAACTTTTTACCCCTACTTACTTGCTTCCCACACAATTTACACTTGGCAAAGAACCCGCCTTCCAATGTTTGAAAGTATTTCCAAACGTTGCTGCGGCGGGATGCAGCCCCTTGACCCTGTGGATATCTATTTAGGGCTGATATAGCTGCAGCAGGTAGCACACCAGTGGTGGAAGCTGTTGCCACTACAGTTACACTTGGTGAACTAGGACTAGTGCTGCTAATGGCAGGGGTGCTGGGGACTGGGAGGTCGGTGATATCATCACAGGATTCTTCCATAATAACAGAGGGAGAAGGGGAGTTAGCAGCAGATGAAAAAAGTGGACTGCTACCTGTCCTACTCCTCACAGAATATCCCTCTTGCACTTTCTCCAGGTCAAGCTGTAAGTCCTGTGGGCTAAGATTGTATAAAACATCCGCAGTGTTTGGGGAAAGAGGAGCATCACATTCTAAATCATCTTCTTGGGCCAATGAAGAAAAAGTCTCACACTCTGTCTCTGCTGCTGTCTCCCTCAATTGCTCCTTTGGGGAGCTGGGCAGTGGCACTGGTAGTGTGATTGGTGGTGGTGACTGTAAAGGCAACTCCACTTTACTAGGTTTCTTGCCTATTCCATAAAAATATGCAGCCATGACACCTGTAGAAGTGGAAGGAGGCGCTGCACTGGCAGTGGAAGTGGCAGCAGATGTTGGTGGTCTGGCAGGAAAAGTAATATTAGAAGAACTGGGGGTGGTGGAACTAGCTTTGCTGGTGGCATTGGCGGTGACACCCACTGCTGTGGACGGCATGTTGGTGGCGGCAGAAGTGTCAGAGGCACAAGTAGCAGAGACCTTGCCACTTTTTTTACCAAGGCGTCCACCGCGACCACGACCACGACCACTACCTCTACCAGCCTTCACTTTTACATTAGAACGGTACATTTCTGAACTTTACAGCAACTGCAAGTCAGAAAATGGACTGGAGTGGAGATAGGGTATATAGAATCTCAATCTATAAATCACCCCCCACCACAACACGGGCAGCCTCTGAGGCTATCACAACACTAGCAGCAACACTAGTATCACTAGTCTATCTATCAAGTTCACAACACAGATGTAGCTTGCTTCACTACTATTCTGCTGCTGTGCTTAGCTTATGCTCAAATGAAATAGTTCAGGATCTCTGATAAAGTGACAATGAATTCAAACGGACCAGCTAAGATTGACTGTTCTGAAATGAATCAGCGTGTCTGTCTCTCTCTGCTAGCAAATCGTAAGTGAAACTAAGTTGGCTGTACATGCGGTTCTAGCTATGTTACTGCCCCTCCTCTTTGGTTACAATTGACCAATAATAACCATCATCATCATTATTTTTATTTTACTTAATTTTTCTCTCTACGTCGAATCTTCTCTCTCTATGTCGAATCTTCTCTCTATGTCGAATCTTTTCGAATAATCTTGGACTACTATGGTGGATAGACTATAGAGTTAAGGTTAGGCACATTCGACCACAGGTTCGATAGACACAAATTGTTATTGTTAGCGTCATGTCGAATCTCCTATCTATATCGAACTGTTGTCGCAACGAAAACGAAAATAAAGCATTTGTTTATGTCGGATCTTTCGTTTTTCGGAATCTGCGCTTTCGTTATCGTTTGTTAAAACGATAACGAAAATACCTGAAATTCGGACGAAAATGCATTCGGACGAAAACGAATGCACATGTCTAGTGTGAAGTAAGGAACCCACTGCCTGACAGCCTCCCCAGCATAATGCCCCGTACACACGGTTGGACATTGATCGGACATTCCGACAACAAAATCCTAGGATTTTTTCCGACGGATGTTGGCTCAAACTTGTTTTGCGTACAAACGGTCGCACAAAGTTGTCAGAATTTCCGATCGCCAACCACGCGGTCACATACACCATGTACGACGAGACTAGAAAAGGCCACTTCAGTACCAAGCGCGGCACCCTTTGGGCTCCTTTTGCTAATCTCATGTTGGTAAAAGTTTGGTGAGAGACGATACGCGCTTTTTCAAACTCGTGGCTTTCAGATCGTTTTCTGCGGTTCAGTTTGTGCTTGTGGGTTTGTATCTGCTCTTCAGTGCGTGCAAGTAAGTTCCGCGTGACTTAGTCATTGTGTTCTTGTGCGTTCGTTACTGTTTTTCACAGGCCTTGCTGTTCTTCAGTGCGTTCTGTTACTTCGTTCTGAGCAGCCGACCGTTTTCTATCCATGTTGCGTATACGTACTCCTCGTAGAGTTCGTGCTGTGTGGGGGCTTGGACACAAGTCCAGTCCATGAACAGGGTGGGGAGGAGTTCATGGACCAAGAATTGGTTGCTTCAGCGTGACCAGTTCTCTCATATGCCTTTGCTCCGTGAGATCCGTGAGAATAATCCTGATGATTTCAGGAACTTTCTCAGGATGACGGACCCCGTATTTCACCGTTTGTTGGCTTCGCTGACCCCCTATATCAGCAGGCAGGATACCTGCATGAGGCAAGCCAGAGACCTGTTCTGCCATCATCCAGGTCCTGCAGAAGGAGTATATGAAGGTAAGATTTTTATCCTTTAATATCACATCACATTGTATTAAATGTTTGCTAATATATTGTATTTCTTTCCTCATTCCCTAATTACCATGATTGGAATATGCTGTGAATGTCCCCTTTGTTCTCATGCATGCTGGATTTTTATGTAATTATTTTTTTGCTCCTTCATACATATTTGCCTTCACTAACCTCCTCAGCATGCTCTCCTGCCCTATATTCACCTCATGTAGTCACTTAACAATGTATTTTATCAGCTCCATAGTAGTGCTGTACCCCAAACACCCCCTAAAATGTTTTGAAATGTGATTTGTGCTTTAAGTTCAGGCGGAGTGCCAGAGGCTTTTTTTGTAGTGTCCCCAAATAATTTTTATTAACCCTCCCTCCCCCCAACTGCTAAGTCAGCTGATACCAATTCTCTATCTATACTCAATCATCTACTTGCTGACTTTGCCAAACCCATACACACTATACCCATCTCTTTTGTGGTCAGATTTATGGATGAATTCCCCAAAGCATGTAGTGCAAGGGCCTGCCTGTATGCTTTCAAATGGTACTGTTTAAAGTTTTTGTATCCTATTATTATCTTGATAGGTAATAGCAGAATGTCCAAATGTGCTCAAATGTGTACAGTGTGTATTTATATCTTTGTATTAGGACACTTCTTACCTGTCCAGTGGGCTGCCAATAGTGTAACTAAGGAGGGGCTGTTCCAAGTAATACCCTGTATTTAGGCATTCATCTCTCAATGAAGTGGAGAGGGTTACCTGTCCAAGATCCCCCCCCCCATAATGTTAGAAATGGACCATGAGAGGGGGGGGGGAATATGATAGGTGTACCTTATACTTTGGTGTTGTAAAATTCCCCTTAATAAATGTTATCTGGAGGTTGGCCAAGAATGTTTGTGTCTAATCTGCTTGCCATGTTTATGTGCAAAAATACTAATTTTTTTTGTTTTCCTCAACAGTTTCCTTCCATGCCACAGGAATGGCAGACTGTGGCCTCCCACTTTGCCCAGCGGTGGGACTTTCCTAACTGCAGAGGGGCAATTGATGGGAAACACGTCCACATCGTCCCACCATCCAACTCGGGGTCGTACTATTATAATTACAAGGGGTTCAATAGTATTGTGATGTTGGCGATGGTGTCGGCTAATTACGACTTCTTGTATGTGGACGTGGGGAAGAATGGCCGGATGTCCGATGGTGGAGTCATCACCCAGATGGAGTTTTACAGGTGTCTCCAGAATGGCAGCTTGGAATTGCCACCTCCAGAAGACAATGTGGAAGGACTCCCATTCGTCTTCGTTGCGGATGAAGCATTTGCGCTGGGGGACCATCTTATGCGGCCATTCCCGATGAGGACCCTCACCCCGGAACAGAGGGTTTTTAATTACCAGCTGGCCAGAGCCAGAAGAGTGGTGGAGAACACATTTGGAGTCATGGCCAGCCGGTTCCGCCTATTTCTGACACCCATCCATATGGCGGATTACAAACTGAATCACATTATCCTGGCGTGCTGTGTTTTACATAACTTTTTACGCCAACATTCTGCCAATTATGCTGGCTCAGTTGGGCCTGAGGACGGAATTCTACATGAAACAACCCTGACGGCGCTTGAAAGTGGCCGTCCTGGCTTGCCCTCCCTGAGTGCCCGTGATGTCCGGTTAAGATACCTTGAGTTCTTTGCGAGTAGGGGGGCCATCAATATGCCAGACAATTTGTGAAGCCTTTATCAAATAAAAAAAAAAAAGCTAAGCTTTGGTGACATGTACTGCTTGTGTTTGTTTTAGCTGACCCTGACAGCAATGTGGGGAGTCCTGAAAATGGCGTGATTGTGTAACCTTATACAAAGCACTGTTGGGTGTTATTTACTAAAGACGTAGACACTTTGCACTACAAGTGCACTTGAAACTGCACTGAAACTGCACTTGTAGTGCAAAGAGGATTTGCCCTTAGGAAATAACCCCCATTTTCACAGAAAACAGCAATTACATCACCACAAAAGCGTTGTAGCGTTGAGACAATAATCCACACATTCTTGATTAACAATCTTTTTAATACCTGCACAATCACATGTGCATTTAGAAAAGGTTTTTAAAACAAACCAACATGTTTGTTGTATAACAATTTTTGTGGTGGCATTATCAAAAATAGAAATGTCCATTTAAGATAAAACAGGCCTGTGTAAAACCAACAAGAAAGACAAAAATCTTGAACTTACAAAGTTCACATATGGTAAAACTTGAAGGCAATATCAGACATGAGTATTTAGGAACTGTGTATGATATTGCGTTCAGATGGGGTGAAGTCACCCCTTGAAAAGCCAAATTTGGAAGATGCACACCAATTTACGAATGTCAACATGTGCTAGCTGCCATCACAGGGGATCAAGGGACGTGTTTTGGGGGAGAAACCCCTTACTCACAGCTACTTTATTATTGAGGAAGGGGTTGCACCCCCAAAACGCGTTCATTGATCTCCCGTGATGGCAGATAGCACATGTTGGCACACTGTGTGCATCCTCCAAATTTGGCTTTTCTAAACATCACTAAAACATTTTTTAAGATTGTAGCACACAAAAAAACAAAGTGATTTTGCGGGGATTTAAATCTGCCCCAAAACATCAATGATGTTATTATTTTTTTGAATAACATCATTGATTTTTTTCTTGAGGTTTTCCAATTCTAAATTACACCCCATGATCTCCCTGATCAGGATCTGGGCACTTTCTGATGTGAAAGGATCTGGATCCACAACATCACGATCACCTAAAAAAAAGAGAGAAACCAAACAAAAACAGGTATCAAAAATCTGCCGGCATCCATCTCTTACCTGAGCCTGTGGTCGCAGACACTCACCTGTTGTGGTGACAATTTCCACCACATCTTCTTCCTCCTCCTGCTCAGCTTGGGTTGGGGGTATTTCCCCTTCTTCCAGAGATGGGGGGTTTTTGGTCTCCTCGGATGAGGGGTGTCCTCTGAGTCTTTTCTCCCCTATATAAAACAAAAATGGTATAATTAGCACACAGATATTTGATGGCCGAAATCTAAATATGAAACATTGCTTGGAAGTGGTGTACAATTGTCTATTTTTGCAGAGTTCCAAGATGTAGCATTTTTATTGTCCGTTGTCAAGCTTCAATACTTTACCTGTCTTGTACAAGCTTCACAGATGGAGACCCCCCTATAGTATACACTGGAGCACCTGTGTGGGCCCCCTAATAAAAAGGGTGTTCTTGTGTCCCACACTAGTGCTCCAGCGTCCAGACGTCTAAACAGCTGCTGAGTGTCCTCTCCTTACACAGGATCTAGTTTGCATTTCATTCTAGTAACAAACCCATCTACACAACCAAATATTTTTCATACAAGTAGGCCCTAAAAAATGTTGGCAAATGCATATGGCCTAAACAATGGTGTTTTATAGGCCGAAAGAAAAATGTTTGATACGAACGAATAATGGGCCCATGAACATTAAATTTGCCATTTTAAACTGTACAACACTTAAGAAAAGCACATGGAGCAGCACGAACGTAATAAAGACAAAAAGAATAGGAACACAGCACAACTACTTTTTTTGCAGCACTCTCCGGATCTTTCTGTACTGCTCGGGCTCTCTTAATTTCAGGTCCAACCACCGCTTCCTGAGCTGATCTTTTGATCGTCGTACCCCGAAATGCCGGTGCAGACTTTTGACCACTTTCGCCATGATCTTGGCCTTTCTGATATTGGGGTAAGGTCCATACTTCCCGTCATAGTCAGCCTTCTTCAGGATGTCCACCATCTCCAACATCTCACCAAAGGACATATTTGTGGCCTTAAATCTCCTTCTGGATCGGGACGTTTCTGGATCCGGGCTTTCCTCCTCCTCGTTGCTATAATTAGCACGCACCTGCTCTGACTCCGCCATGTGCTCTTCACCCACTGCGCCGAATGAAAAGGGGCGGGGAATAGACTAGAAAGAACGTCAGGGGCGGGCAGAGTTACACGCATGCGCAGTGTGTATAAAGCGTAACACGCGTGCATATTACGTACGATCTGTGAGCAGAGGAAGGAGCATTGGAGGCGCCGATTGTAATAACGAAGGTAAGAGACAAACTTGGGCCTATACTGCTTCTAGATTGAGGCCTATATTGTAACCAGATTAGGAGAGTTTTGGCTGACATTAGGGTTTGTCTTGTGTTGTGTCTTGCAGTTAAAATGGATATCTTGAATGATACAGACTTCATGGCAATATTCATTGACATGTTCAGGGAGCTGCCTTGTCTGTGGGAGATCAACCACCCACATTATAGGAACCAAACAAAGAGGAAGGCAGCGCTGGATCAATTGTTGGAAATTGTGAAGCAGGTGATCCCCACGGCAGACATCACATATTTGAAGATCCTAATTGGTGGCCTGAGGAGCACATATGTAAGGGAGCACCAGAAAGTCCAGGATTCGCAGAGATCCGGAGCAGCAGATGACATCTATGTCCCCAGGATGTGGTACTATGACAGGCTGCATTTTCTGGCAGGCCAGACTGAACCCAGGTCATCACTCTCCAGTCTTCCTTCCACGCTTCCTTCCCCCCCAGCTGAGGCTTCTGACGCCCAACCTGGGCCTTCCAGGCACTAACATGTGGAGGAGCCCAGCTTAAGACAGGTATATCATTCCTCTAAATATTTCAGGTTATCCAATCAATGATGTTAACTAGATGTTAGTTTGGAGTACTAATTTATGATTGTGATTGATGATGCAAAACATTACAACCATGTCCCTTTTTCATACACAGGGAAGTCTCAGCCAGGAGGTGGCCGGGCCGAGCAGGCTGCCTGATATCCAGGTCCCTCCCCTACACCCGCAAAGAGAAAGTGGCAGGAAGAGGAGTACCCTAGAGGAGGCTGCCATAGGCCTCTTTTGGAAGGCTACAGAGGCCCTGGGAGCACCACACACTGTGGAGGAAGACTTTGCTGCCATAATTGCCTGTAAAATGCAGCGGATGGAGGAGGGCCAACAACTCATGTGTGAGTCCTTAATGTTGGAAGCTCTCAATAAGGGGTTGAGGGACCAAATAACATCTGATACCCACCTTTGTGACCTCACACATGGTCCTCCTCCTCCTCCAGGTCCTCCTCCTCCTTCTCCTCCAGGTCCTACTAGTCCTCCTCCTCCTCCAGGTCCTACTCCTCCTCCTGCCACATCTCCAACAGAAGAGCCACAGCCAGGAAGGAAGCGTGGAAGGAAGACCAGAAAGTGATGGCCATGGGTTCAGTCTGGTCTGCCAAAAGATGCAGCCTCTTGATTTCTGGGACTTCTGGACCAGACTGCACTCCCTTACATATGGACTCCTCAGGCCACCAATTTTGATGTTCAAGAATTGATGTCTGCCCTGGGGGTCCAAGGCTTCGCTACTTTCTCCTGTTTATCCAGCGTTGCCTCCCTCTTTGTTTGGTTCTGATCCCTTAATAAAGGACTTTTGGTTTCAATTATACTTGCCTATGTGTGTTTTCCTTCTAAAAGGACAGTTTGTTTGTGAGGATTCAGGTACATTTCAAAAATACAATGTGAAATTAACAAGGGACACCAACACCAAACAATCTCCTTGAGATTAAATAATACAAGATAATAATAGGGTTGTGGTAACTTGACACACAAAACACACACAAAAATATTCTGGAGTAAAACTAAAAATAAAATAAAACAAAGATCAGCCTTGGAAAAAATACAAACCTAAAATAAAAAATAAATCTGCCTTTAAAAAAAAACAACACAAACAAATTTTTGTCAGATGTGACAAATCAAGATATATTAAGGGAATCCCGATAAATAATAAAGAAAGAAGTTTGTGAGAAGTGTGTGTGAATATGAGCAGCAAAACTACTTAATTCTTCTCACATTATAAAGAAGAAGAGAGTGCGCTGTATTAAACCATTTTATACATTGCACCGTGACGAAAGTGCTGTATCCATTGCGAACGCTAAGTTTACCAGACCAAGCTTTGTTCACTTTTTCATTGACTTTATTAGCGCTGCAATATTTTTTGTTTGATTTTAATAAAGTAACGCCAAGCTGCTACTGCAGCAGGTATGGTGAGGTGGGTGCTCGAGAGGGTGGCTTTGGAAAAGGATTGTGCCAGAATAAGAGAACTCAATTATCCCAGCGGGTAAAATATTGTTCTATGGCCTTCCACTCTTTGCTGTCAGATGGAGTGAACCAGTGTCTTATTTGATCCAATATTACAGCTACATCGTAGTCTTTCAAATCCAGGAGTCCCATACCACCTGCCTCTTTGTGTCTAATGAGTGTATGATAAGGACACATTGGTCATTTACCCTGCCATACGTAAGTGCTGAGGATACGTTTACCTCTGTGAAGAAGGAAGGTGGTGCATAGATAGGTAATCCTCAATACAGATACAATAATTTTGGAAGCAATAACATTTTAAAAGTCTGTGGTTCTGCCAACCCATGTCAGGTAGAACTTTCCTAGTCTATCCATCTCTTGCTTACAAGAGGTAAGCAATGGAGTGTAGTTAGCTTGAAAGAGTTTGGAAGAAGGAGACATTAGGGAGATCCCCAAGTAGGACACGGGTGAGGTAACGCAGTGGAATGGGAATGACTTCTGCAATTAGGATTTGATGGTTTTGTTGATGCCCACGCTCAGGATTTTAGATTTGGGTTCATTGACCTTATAGTAAGATATGTGGTTGAATTCTGTCAGAACTTCCCTACCTCCCTTATATGATGAAGCCAGATCTGTAATGGTAAGTATGATATCATCTGTGAAAAGAGTTAGTTTATACTCTTTGCCCAGAATGGATATTCCTAGAGTGGTGAAATAGAGGGGTGGTTTCTTATTTTTTGCGCTAAGGGTTCCATTAGAAGTGTAAATATTATAGGTGACAATGGGCACCCCTGTCTAGTGCCATTGGTGATTTTGAAGTTGTCAGAGAGTATGCTGTCCGAGAGAACTTGTGGCGATGGTGAGGTATACAAGGCCATGATCACTGACAGGATATTGCCTCGGAAGCCGAATTTTGGACAGGGTATGGTGTAGATAGCCCCAGTGGATCCTGTCAAAGGCTTTCTCGCCATCAAGTGTTAGGAAAATGGAAGGGGTTGGCGACCAGAAATTAAGCCCACCTGGTCGGTGTCAATCAGGTTCGGCATGAAAGGTGAAAACCTGTTAGCAATGACCTTAGCGTAGATTTTTAGATCTGTATTTAATAGTGAAATGGGACGAAAATTTTGGGGAGATACCGGCTCCTTTCGTGGTTTTGGCAATGTGAGAATAGTTGCAGATAACATTTCAGATGGGAACGGACTGGAGGATGCAGCAGCGTTAAATGTCATTTGCATATGTGGGGATAGTGAGGAGAAGAATAGCTTATATTGTTCGGCTGAGAAGCCATCAGAGCCTGGGGCTTTATTATTGGGGAGGGAAAAATTATTTTCTCTAGTTCAATAGCTGTAATAGGTTTATTAAGGTCTTGCAATTGGGTTTCTGACCATTTTGGAAGGTTAATGTGTTCAAGAAAGTCAGAGATCAGAGTTTCAGATGGTTATGTTGTGTTTGGGCCATTACTCAGGTTATATAGGGAACTATAAACTCTCCTGAACGCATTGGCTATGTCTTTGGGATTTTGCATTTTGCCCCCATGAGTGGGGTGTTTGATGAAAGAAATTCTTTGTTTTGCTGTCCATTGTTTTAGTTGGGATGCTAATAGTTTGCTAGCCTTATTGCCATTGGCATAGAAATTAGATCAGAGTTTGTGTAATTTTTTGCAGTGCTGGGTGGAGAGAAAGGACCAGAGTTAATTTCTAATTTTGGATAGCTGGTTGCTTGTTGTAATATTAGGTTTGTTTTTGTTTAGTCTCTCTATAGTGGCTAGAAGTGAATCCAACTGCTGCATCCTTCGGCACTTAGCCTGAGCCCCAAGTCCCAAGTTTCAACATCACCCCCTCATGACGGTCTTGTGTGCATTCCATGCGAGGAAGGGATTTGTGGCAGAGGGCGCATTGTGCTCAAAATATTCTTGTATTTGTTTATGTATATATTTTGAAATATCAGGATTAGACATTAAGAAGACATTGTTGCACCACATATTTATGCACCCTGCGACATTCTTCCCCCCCCTACATATATCGAGACTGCCGGGGCGTGGTCTGACCACATGATGGTGTGAATTTCAGAAGACATTATACCTTGTAGTAGAAATTTGTCCGTCAGGAATAAGTCAATTCTCAAGTAAGAACAATGGGGTTTGCAAAAAAAAAGAGAAGTCTCGTTTCATGGAGTGTTGACATCTCCAGATCTCAAACAGGGCATTGGACTTGAGGAAGTGGTTCAATGTAGAGGGTCGGGTGCGCTTCGTGATGGGGCGATGGGGCCTGAAATATCCAGGGAGCCCTTTGGGACTGCATTAAAATCCCCACAGAGCATCAAGTTCCCCTTCTTTTGGATCTTCTTCCAGAGCTTATGAAGAAAACAGAAAATTTTATACTTATCTGACGGTAATTTTCCTTTCCTGATGCAAAGCATGACAGCATACACAAATGGGATAGGCTCCGCCTCTCACCCAATCAGGACTGTTTATACTATATATAAATGAGTCGCCTCCCCCCAGGCGGCATTCACATAACTACTACTTAAATGCGAAATGCACAAGGGAGGGACCTGTATGCTGTCATGCTTTGCATCAGGAAAGGAAAATTACCATCAGGCAAGTATAAAATATTCAGTTTTCCTGACACAAGCATAACAGCATACACAAATGGGATGTAGCGCGCCAACAAAACCTATAAGGGAGGGCCATGCTGAAGCATTTGAATCAACATATTAGATTCGTTTAGAACTGAAGTCAACTCTCCTGCTTCCAATGTTGCTTAATTGACTTTGCAATAGGCAAAAAACGGGTTTGTAATATATGAACCGGGTTGGTATCCTGTAAAATTCTGGACCTCTGAATTTTGCCCATGAGCATGCCACCCATCTGATAAAGTGAACTCTGCACTAGATTCATGAATTTATCTTCGTCCTATAAGCCCCTTAGGTTGCTCTGACCCAAGATAATGCCATGGTCCTAGTGGACAGTCTTCTTCCGATACTGCCAGGCCTAAAGAGGCCACTGTCTGACCTTCTAGAGAAGGGCCACTTCCATGTATTTCTTCCACATAGAGTCCATTACTCCAGCTTGTGGTGACGCAGACATTTCAGTTTGGACATGCCGGAAGGGTGATGTCTTGACTCAGAAGCTAGAATGCAGACCCTCGTCTGGTGCTGGAGAGGAAGAAACAAAAGCTATTTTGTTTGATTATGGTAGCAATTAGGTAGATTACCGCTTGATGATTGGATCGCTGAAATCATTCTTCCAGATGCGATATCCTTAAGAAATACTGCTTTAGTTCCACTGAACCTATTGAAGTAGCCTTGTTCAGAAGAATGGAGGAGAGGGACAACCTTCTCATCACTAGTTGCACTGCAAGTTCTAAGGGGAAAGAATGATCTGTACCGGCGTTTCGGAATTGGTTCCCCCAGATGTGGGGCGGTCACTGGATCTCAGGAATTGAGGACCTGACCAAGACTTGACTACTGCTCTATCCCTTATCTTATATTACTTGCAGCCATCTTAATCTTTGCAGCCGGGAACAGAGGATTCTATCCTTAAATTCTGTGAGATTTCCCATGTTCTAGTAAACCTGGAGTGTGCCATAGGTTCCCCTGGTTTCCACAAGATTTCAAACAATAGTGGTGAGACCCCTCGATGAGCCGTCCTAACTCAGTCTCCCAGTTGCTAGATCCAACATGGCTGAATTTGGATACACTTGGCTCCGCTGTGTAGAGTCTGAGATCTCAGGAAGACTACAGTAGGAGGTTCTTGGGCCAAAGTCTGTACTTTGAGGACACCACGGCCTGTAAGGCCACCGGATCATTATTGCCCTTATCCCAGCTGTATGACTACAGATCCTGGTTGAACTAAATGGACTTGTGTCTTTTCAACCTGCCTAACTATGTACTATGATCCTGATGAGGAGCTTGGAAATCACCGAGTACGGTGGCTATATAGGCTAACCTGCCGATCAAGCTGGATGTTAGTAGATCCACTGCTTCCACTTCTGGAAAGCTCCTCTTGCAGGAATAACTGCCCTTCCTGACCATTGAGTTTACTGCCAAGTTGAGATTCATTGAACCGCTTTTTGGTCTAGGGATTCACCCTTGACATCCAAGGCTTCGTATTTTACCGTATCTGACAGGAAGTTCTGGGAAGCCAGAACACAGAGCGATGAGATGAGACGGGTTTTACTGTTGGCAAACCTGAATGGGAGATACCTCTTGTCACAATGATAGGAGATTATTATTGCCGTCTGTTTGGGGCATAACTGAGGCCTCCTAGGCTGTGTTGCCCAATCTACTTCCTCACTTGGGAATCATTGTACCCCTGATGCTAGACACATCTTCCTCCATTGGCCTATGTCATTGACCTTGAGCTAGGAGGTCACTGAGGTGAATACCAAGAAAGTGAATAGACGCTGATGATTGGTATGCCTGGAAGTTGATAAGAGTAACTATCCTTAGCCACCATCAACGGGACTAGTCCCATATGTGGGGTAATCTTCCCTGAAATAGGAAGCAAATCTTTCACTACCTTAGAAGGCCAGTTTATGATGTTCTCAATCTTCCAGTGCATCCAACCGACTGCATGGATTACTGCAGACTTACTTCGACCATTTGAGACCATGGGATACAAACAGATGGGATAGAGCTAGGACTTGCCTCTACATAAGACCTAATACTGTCACCTCCATGAAGGCAACTCTACAGTATTCTCCTGAACATCTAAAATGTAATTATTATAATGAGATTAGTTGGCCTTCCCTCTGAATCAGGGTTTGCCAGGAACTGAAGGATGTTGAGCCACCTTCAGCTGTTGTTCACATAAAAAAACCTGCAGCCCTTGCTTCTGCAAGGTGGCCACTCCTGGAAGCAATGTTCTGGAAAAATGACTTCAGTATGTGGAATAGTCAAAAAGTTGTTGAACGAACCCAAGGTGAAACTCTCAGAAGCCTGGGTGTACCGAAGTGCGTATGTACACATCAGCTAGATTAACCACTTGACCACTGAGCACTTAAACCCCCTTAATAACCAGACCAATTTTCAGCTTTTGGTGCTCTCACATTTTGAATGACAATTACTCAGTCATGCAACACTGTATCTATATGAATTTTTTGTCCTTTTTTTCACACAAATAGAGCTTTCTTTTGGTGGTATTTAATCACCGCTGGGTTCTTTATTTTTTGCGCTATAAAAGAAAAAAGACCGAAAAATCTGTAAAAAAATTAATTTTTCTTCGTTTCTGTTATAAAATTTTGAAAATTAGTAATTTTTCTTCATATATTTTGGCCAAAATTTATACCGCTACATATCTTTGGTAAAAATAACCCAAATTAGTGTATATTATTTGGTCTTTGTGAAAGTTATAGCGTCCACAAGCTATGGTGCCAATATCTGAAAATTGATCACACCTGAAGTACTGACGGCCTATCTCATTTCTTGAGACCCTAACATGCCAGAAAAGTACAAATACCCCCCAAATGACCCCTTTTTGGAAAGAAGACATTCCAAGGTATTTAGAAAGATGCATGGTGAGTTTTTTGAAGTTGTCATTTTTTCCCACAATTCTTTGCAAAATCAAGTTTTTTTTTTCTTTTTTTTTTTTTTCACAAAATTGTCATATTAGCAGGTTATCTCTCACACACAGCATATGCATACCACAAATTACACCCCAAAACACATTCTGCTATTACTCCTGAGTATGGCGATACCACATGTGTGAGACTTTTACACAGCGTGGCCACATACAGAGGCCCAACATGCAGGGAGCACCTTCAGGCATTCTGGAGCACCCATGCCAATTCTGACATTTCTCTCCTACATGTAAAAATCATCATTTATTTGCTAGAAAATTACATAGAACCCCAAAACATTATATATGTTTTTTTAGCAAAGACCCTAGAGAATACAATAGCGGTCATTGCAACTTTTTATCTCGCACGATATTTGCGCAGCAATTTTTCGAACGCGTTTTTTTTTGGAAAAAAAATGTTTTTTGCTTTAAAAAAAAAAACAAAACAGTTAGCCCAATGTTTTTGCGTAATATGAAAGATGAAGTTACGCCGAGTAAATAGATACCTAACATGTCACCTTTCAAAATTGCACACGCTTGTGGAATGGCGCCAAACTTCGCCACTTAAAAATTCTAGGGCCAAAATTATTGCTCTCGCTCTACCGATCGCAGCGATACCTCACATGTGTGGTTTGAACACCGTTTTCATATGTGGGCGGGACTTACGTATGCGTTCGCTTCTGCATGCGAGCACATGGACAGGGGCGCTTTAAAAAAATTTTTATTTTTTTTTATTGTTCATTTTACTTTATTTATTTTAGTTTGACACTTTTTTCCCCAAAAAAATTTTTTTGGTCACTTTTATTCCTATTACAAGGAATGTAAACATCCCTTATAATAGGAATATGGCATGACAGGTCCTCTTTACAGTGAGATATGGGGTCAATAAGACCCCAAATCTCACCTCTAGGCTGTGCCTGAAATTAAAAAAAAAAAAAAAGATCCTGGCTTCGATCGTAGCGGTGAGTCGGTAGAAGCACCGGAGGGCGGCGGGAGGGGGGGACGTCCCCTCTCGCAAGAACGATCAAGCAGTGTAACAGCCACTATGATCATTCTTATGGTGTAGGGAATCGCCGGCTGAAAAAGATGATATCTCAATGATGCCTGTAGCTGCACCCATCATTCAGATATCCCCGCACAAAGTCAAGGACGTCGTATGACGGAAGGCCGGAAGTGGTTAAAACGCTTTTTTTTTTTTTAACACAAAGTTATCCATTTATACAATATTTCTAACACATAGCATGTACATATCAAAAATGACACCCCAAAATAGATTCTCCTACTCCTCCTGAGTACGGCGATACCACATGTGTGAGACTTCCACAGCCTGGCCACATACAGAGGCAGAGTATGGCTGAGTATGGCTGAGCATGGCCGAGTATGGCTGAGCATGGCTGGGTATTGCAGAGTATCGCAGAGTATGACTGGGTATCGCCGAGTATGACTGGGTATGGCAGAGTATGACTGGGTATCACCGAGTATTGCAGAGTATGGCTGGGTATTGCGGGGTATTGCAGAGTATTGCAGGTTATGGCAGAGTATTGCAGATTTTTGCAGGGTATTGCAGAGCATGGCTGGGTATGGCAGAGTATGGCTGGGTATCACTGAGTATGGCAGAGTATGGCTGGGTATCACTGAGTATTGCAGAGTATGGCTGGGTATCACTGAGTATTGCAGAGTATGGCTGGGTATCACTGAGTTTTCAAGAGTATGGCTGGGTATCACTGAGTATTGCAGAGTATGGCTGGGTATCACTGAGTATTGCAGAGTATGGCTGGGTATCACTGAGTATTGCAGAGTATGGCTGGGTATCACTGAGTATTGCAGAGTATGGCTGGGTATCACTGAGTATGGCTGGGTATCGTGGGGTATGGCAGAGTATTGCGGGATATTGCGGGGTATTGCAGGGTATGGCAGTGTATTGCGGGGTATTTCAGGGTATTGCAGGGTATGGCAGAGTATTGCGGGGTATTGCAGGGTATGGCAGAGTATTGCAGGGGTATTGTGGGGCATACCAGAGTACTGTGGGGCATTGCAGAGGGCATTGCAGGGCATGCATAGTAGTGGGGATGGCTGAGCATGGATGGATGGATGGCTGGATGTCTCTGTGCAGCGCTGTGGGCACTACACATGCAGCCCACAACGCTGCAGCCATCCATCCATCCCCCTCTCCGCTCACAGTGTACCGATCGGTACACAGAGGGGAGGAGAGGAACCGGCGTCATCAGATGACGCCGGTTTGTTTACATGTGATCGCTCCGTCATTTGACGGAGCGATCACATGGTAAACGGCCGCGAGGACCCGGCGGTCACGGATGCTCTCGAGTGCGCGCCCTAGGGGGCGCGCGAGAGCAGAATTCTGGGAGGACGTCCCTGGACGTCCTCCCAGAGTTAAACAACCGCCCTGTAGCCGTCATTTGGCTATGGGCCGGTTGTTAAGCGGTTAAGAGAAACTGTATGTATATAAATGTGCCACGCTACTCCTAACCAACAATCAAAACAACCTATGCTGTAAAGTAATCTGGATGATATGTGTATCATAAAACAGTGAATTACAAAATAATCCAATCATAATATAAAGTGCTCGTAAAATAATAATCCAATCATAATATAAAGTGCTTGTGCTCCATGAATCACACACAGTCCATAATGATATAAATATAATCAACACAGTCCATATAAAGTGATAAGGTGTCTTCATGCAATGTGCACTCCTCCCCCTTCAGTTGTACCCTCACCTTAAGGGCTTAGAAAATAAGCCAAAAGATGTTTTCAGCAGATATCCTGGACCATCCTTCTATCTCCTATAAGTATACTGGCTGCTGTGTGCTGGTACTCCTCCCTGGTCACCTCCTGCTCCTGATAATAGCCCAGCTTTAAGAGGATACCAGTTTTCTCCTGGTCACTTCCAATAAGCCTCCTCGCATATGCCACATAGGAAGAATAATAGAGGCATACAATAGTGTGATACCGTCTAAGAAAGAGTAATCCAAGAGGAAGTCAAGAGATCTGTGACGAAACCGGTAGGAGGAGCCTGATTGTCTGACGCGTGGGAAGCAGGAAGTGATCTGGAGAGGAGGCATAGGATTGATCGCTGAGAAACCAGGGCTGCAGATCTGGGATTCAGGTGACCCTATCCCCCCCTCACCACCACAGCATTACAGCACTTTACAAGCATTCTGTTACTATGTAAATGTGAGTTGTATGAACTTTGAGCGTTTTTTAAGATTAAAAATTTCTTAGACGGTATCACACTATTGTATGTTAGTTTATAGTTTTTTGGTAGCTCACGAGGTCTCACCCATTTCTTAGAGAAACTGTAGCTGCTTTACCTGATGGTTTGAGTGATTGTTCTCAATGACTCCATATGACTACTAAATCTGTCTTCCGACTAAGAAACAATGGACCAGTGGTTCCTGTTGGACAAGATCTGGTAACATTTGCTTAAAGCCTTGATATCTCTAAAGAACCATACTGGTAATTAGAGGAGTTGGAAAAGTGGAAAGAAATTCTATTGACTTTCTTACTGCACAAAGTACAACTCGCCAGCACACCATGAATCTTCCGTTGTTGTCCCAAGGTCACATCACAAAGACAAGGGCTGCACAGCCTCCGCTGATCCTGAGCCTTCTGCCCAAATTTGCTTTAATTTCTGCAATATAACACCTACTGGGCACATTTGAGTGAAAAGGAACTTTGCTGCTCCGTGAGAGGAGCAGACTTGTGCTTAGGCGATCAAAGACGACTATGGATCTTAAAATCTCTTCTCTCGCTCTTCTCAGGCCCTGTCACCACTCTTTGTTCTGGGCCTAGGTGACTAGCCTAAGGGATTAGTCCCTGATCTGGACATCACTGATTGCATCTTAAATCACATTCCATTCGACTTATGCCCGGTACACACGGTCGGACATTGATCGGACATTCCGACAACAAAATCCTAGGATTTTTTCCGACGGATGTTGGCTCAAACTTGTTTTGCGTACACACGGTCGCACAAAGTAGTCGAAATTCCGACGAGACTAGAAAAGGCCAGTTCAGAACCAAGCGCGGCACCCTTTGGGCTCCTTTTGCTAATCTTGTGTTAGTAAAAGTTTGGTGAGAGACGATTCGCGCTTTTTCAGACTCGTGGCTTTCAGATCGTTTTCTGCGGTTCAGTTTGTGCTTGTGGGTTTGTATCTGCTCTTCAGTGCGTGCAGCGAGTACAATTGACTTGTCATTGTGTTCGTGTTCGTTCGTTACTGTTTTTCAGGTCACTCTTTACAGGCCTTGCTGTTCTTCAGTGCGTTCTGTTACTTCGTTCTGAGCAGCCGACCATTTTCTAGCCATGTTGCGTATACGTACTCCTCGTAGAGTTCGTGCTGTGCGGGGGCTTGGTGTTGGGGTCCTGACCTTGACACAAGTCCAGTCCATGAACAGTGTGGGGAGGAGTTCATGGACCAAGAATTGGTTGCTTCAGCGTGACCAGTTATTTCATATGCCTTTGGTCCGTGAGATCCGTGAGAATAATCCTGATGATTTCAGGAACTTTCTCAGGATGACGGACCTCGTATTTCACGGATCATTATCCCAGAGACCTGTTCTGCCATCATCCAGGTCCTGCAGAAGGAGTATATGAAGGTAAGATTTTTATCCTTTAATATCACATTTTATTGTATTGAATGTTTGCTAATATATTGTATTTCTTTCCTCATTCCCCAATTACCATGATTGTAATATGTTGCGAATGTCCCCTTTGTCCTCATGCATGCTGGATTTTTATGTAATTATTTTTTTGCTCCTTCATACATATTTGCCTTCACTTACCTCCCCAGCATGCTCTCCTGCCCTATATTCACCTCATGTAGTCACTTAACAATGTAATTTATCAGCTCCATAGTAGTGTTTTATCCCAAACAACCCCTAAAATGTTAAGAAATGTGATTTGTGCTTTAAATTCAGGCAGAGTGCCAGAGGCTTTTTTTTGTGGTGTCTGAAAATCAGTATTATTAACCCTCCCTCCCCCAACTGCTAAGTCAGCTGATCCCAATTCTCTATCTATCCCCAGCATGCTCTCCTGCCCTATATTCACCTCATGTAGTCACTTAACAATGTATTTTATCAGCTCCATAGTAGTGCTGTACCCCAAACACCCCCTAAAATGTTTTGAAATGTGATTTGTGCTTTAAATTCAGGCGGAGTGCCAGAGGCTTATTTTTGTAGTGTCCCCAAATAATTTTTATTAACCCTCCCTCCCCTCAACTGCTAAGTCAGCTGATACCAATTCTCTATCTATACTCAATCATCTATCTGCTGACTTTGCCAAACCCATACACACTATACCCATCTCTTTTGTGGTCAGATGTATGGATGAATTCCCCAAAGCATGTAGTGCAAGGGCCTGCCTGTATACTTTCAAATGGTAATGTTTAAAGTTTTTGTATACTATTATTATCTTGATAGGTAATAGCAGAATGTCCAAATGTGCTCAAATGTGTACAGTGTATATTTATATCTTTGTATTATGACACTTCTTACCTGTCCAGTGGGCTGCCAATAGTGTAACTAAGGAGGGGCTGTTCCAAGTAATACCCATTATTTAGGCATTCACCTCTCAATGAAGTGGAGAGGGTTACCTGTCCAAGTCCCCCCCCCCATAATGTTAGAAATGGCCCATGAGAGGGGGGGAGGGGGAATATGATAGGTGTACCTTATACTTTGGTGTTGTAAAATTCCCCTTAATAAATGTTATCTGGATGTTGGCCAAGAATGTTTGTGTCTAATCTGCTTTCCATGTTTATGTGCAAAAATACTATTTTTTTTGTTTTCCTCAACAGTTTCCTTCCACGCCACAGGAATGGCAGACTGTGGCCTCCCACTTTGCCCAGCGGTGGGACTTTCCTAACTGCGGAGGGGCAATTGATGGGAAACACGTCCACATCGTCCCACCACCCAACTCGGGGTCGTACTATTATAATTACAAAGGGTTCAATAGTATTGTGATGTTGGCGGTGGTGTCAGCTAATTACGACTTCCTGTATGTGGACGTGGGGAAGAATGGCCAGATGTCCGATGGTGGAGTCATCGCCCAGACGGAGTTTTACAGGCATCTCCAGAATGGCAGCTTGGACTTGCCACCTCCAGAATACAATGTGGAAGGACTCCCATTAGTCTTTGTTGCGGATGAAGCATTTGCGCTGGGGGACCATCTTATGCGGCCATTCCCGATGAGGACACTCACCCCGGAACAGAGGGTTTTTAACCCTTTCATGACTAAGCCTATTTTTGAAATGTGGTGTTTACAAGTTAAAATTCTTATTTTTTGCTAGAAAATTACTTAGAGTTCCCAAACATTATATATATTTTTTTAGCAGAGAATCTAGAGAATAAAATGGAGATTGCTGCAATATTTTATATCACACGGTATTTGTGTAGTGGTGTTTTAAACGCAAATTTTTGGAAAAGGGACACTTTCATGAATTTAAAAAAATCCAAACAGTAAAGTTACCCTAATTTTTTTGTATAATGTGAAAGATGATGTTACGCCGAGTAAATAGATACCAAACATGTCACCCTTTATAATTGCACGCACTCGTTGAATGGCGACAAACTACGCTACCTATGAATTTCCATAGGCGACGCTTTAAATTTTGTTTACGGTTACCAGGTTAGAGTTACAGAGGAGGTCTAGGGCTAGAATTATTGCTCTCGCTCTGACGATCGCAGCGATATCTCACATGTGTGATTTGAACACCGTTTACATATGCGGGCGCGACTTCCGTATGCGTTTTCTTCACTGCACGAGCTCGCGGGGACGGGGGCGCTTTAAAAATTTTTATTTTTTTTATTTTATTGCTGTCACAAGGAATGTAAACATCCCTTGTGACAGCAATAGGTGGTGACAGGTACTCTTTATGGAGGGATCGGGGGCCTAAAAGACCCCCGATCCCTCCTTTGCACTTCACAGTATTCAGATCGCCGAAAACGACGATTCTGAATACTGTGTATTTTTTAAAATTCGGCGCCATTGGCAGCCGAGTAAACGGGAAGTGATGTCATGACGTGGCTTCCGCGTTTACATTCAGAAGGCTGTAACGAAGCCGCCCACAGCTTCGTTCCAGCCCGCCCCCAGCCACCGAAGGGGGCCGATTGGACACCGGGCTTCCCGATCGCACGGGAGGCCCAGTAAGAGCGGCAGGAGGTGGCGGGAGGGGGGGATGTCCCCTCCCGCTCCTCCGGTATAACAGCCGAGCGGCTTTTAGCCGCATCGGTTGTTATACTCGGATAGCCGATCGCCCGCTCTAAACAGCTGCAGCTGCGGGCATCATCCCAGTATAACCCCGGAAAGCCGAGTATGCAGATGTGCGTACGGTCGGCGGGAAGGGGTTAATTACCGGCTGGCCAGAGTCAGAAGAGTGGTGGAGAACACATTTGGAATCATGGCCAGCCGGTTCCGCCTATTTCTGACACCCATCCATATGGCGGAGTATAAACTTTTTTTTTTTTACACCAAAATTCTGCCAACTATGCTGGCTCAGTTGGGCCTGAGGCCGGAATTATACATGAAACAACCCTGACGGCGCTTGAAAGTGGCCGTCCTGGCTTGCCCTCCCTGAGTGCCCGTGATGTCCGGTTAAGATACCTTGAGTTCTTTGCGGGTAGGGGGGCCATCAATATGCCAGACAATTTGTGAAGCCTTTATCAAATAAAAAAAAAAGCTAATCTTTGGTGACATTTACTGCTTGTGTTTGTTTTAGCTGACCCTGACAGCAATGTGGGGAGTCCTGAAAATGGCGTGATTGTGTAACCTTATCCACTTCAGCCCCGGAAGGATTTACCCCCTACCTGACCAGAGCACTTTTTACAATTTGGCACTGCGTCGCTTTAACTGCTAATTGCGCGGTCATGCAATGCTGTACCCAAACGAAATTTGCGTCCTTTTCTTCCCACAAATAGAGCTTTTTTTTATGGTATTTGATCACCTCTGCCGTTTTTATTTTTTGCGCTATACACGGAAAAAGACCGAAAATTTTGAAAAAAAAATGATATTTTCTACTTTTTGTTCTAAAAAAAAAATCCAATAAACTCAATTTTAGTCATACATTTAGGCCAAAATGTATTCGGCCACATGTCTTTGGTAAAAAAAAGTCAATAAGTATATATTTATTGGTTTGCGCAAAAGTTATAGCGCCTACAAACTAGGGTACATTTTCTGGAATTTACACAGCCTTTAATTTATGACTGCCTATGTCGTATCTTGAGGTGCTAAAATGGCAGGGCAGTACAAAACCCCCACAAATGACCCCATTTTGGAAAGTAGACACCCCAAGGAAATTGCTGAGAGGCATGTTGAGCCCATTGAATATTCATTTTTTTTGTCCCAAGTGATTGAATAATGACAAAAAAAAAAAAATTACAAAAAGTTGTCACTAAATGATATATTGCTCACACAGGCCATGGGCATATGTGGAATTGCACCCCAAAATACATTTAGCTGCTTCTCCTGAGTATGGGGATACCACATGTGTGGGACTTTTTGGGAGCCTAGCCGCGTACGGGGCCCCGAAAACCAATCACTGCCTTCAGGATTTCTAAGGGCGTACATTTTTGATTTTACTCCTCACTACCTATCACAGTTTTGAAGGCCATAAAATGCCCAGATGGCACAAAACCCCCCCAAATGACCCCATTTTGGAAAGTAGACACCCCAAGCTATTTGCTGAGAGGCATGTTGAGTCCATGGAATATTTTATATTTTGACACAAGTTGCGGGAAAGTGTCAATTTTTTTTTTTTTTTTGCACAAAGTTGTCACGAAATGATATATTGCTCACACAGGCCATGGGCATATGTGGAATTGCACCCCAAAATACATTTAGCTGCTTCTCCTGAGTATGGGGATACCACATGTGTGGGACTTTTTAGGAGCCTAGCCGCGTACGGGGCCCCGAAAACCAATCACCGCCTTCAGGATTTCTAAGGCTGTAAATTTTTGATTTCACTCTTCACTGCCTATCACAGTTTCAGAGGCCATGGAATGCCCAGGTGGCACAACCCCCCCCCAAATGACCCCATTTTGGAAAGTAGACACCCCAAGCTATTTGCTGAGAGGCATGGTGAGTATTTTGCAGCTCTCATTTGTTTTTGAAAATGAAGAAAATCAAGAAAAAAAATGTTTTTTTTCTTTTTTTAATTTTCAAAACTTTGTGACAAAAAGTGAGGTCTGCAAAATACTCACTATACCGCTCAGCAAATAGCTTGGGGTGTCTACTTTCCAAAATGGGGTCATTTGGGGGGGTTTGTGCCACCTGGGCATTCCATGGCCTCCGAAACTGTGATAGGCAGTGAAGAGTGAAATCAAAAATTTACGCCCTTAGAAAGCCTGAAGGCGGTGCTTGGTTTTCGGGGTCCCGTGCGCGGCTAGGCTCCCAAAAAGTCAATCACATGTGGTATCCCCATACTCAGGAGAAGCAACAGAATGTATTTTGGGGTGTAATTTCACATATCCCCATGGCATGTTTGAGCAATATATCATTTAGTGACAAGTGCAAAAAAAAAAAAAAATTTGTCTCTTTCCCGCAACTTGTGTCACAATATAAAATATTCCATGGACTCGACATGCCTCTCAGCAAATAGCTTGGGGTGTCTACTTTCCAAAATGGGGTCATTTGGGGGGGGGGGTTTTGAACTGTCCTGGCATTTTATGCACAACATTTAGAAGCTTATGTCACACATCACCCAGTCTTCTAACCACATGAAGACAAAGCCCTTTCTGACACTTTTTGATTACATGAAAAAATTATTTTTTTTTGCAAGAAAATTACTTTGAACCCCCAAACATTATATATTTTTTTTTAAAGCAAATGCCCTACAGATTAAAATGGTGGGTGTTTCATTTTTTTTTTTCACAGAGTATTTGCGCAGCGATTTTTCAAACGCATTTTTTGGGGAAAAAACACATTTTTAAATTTTAATGCACTAAAACACACTATATTGCCCAAATGTTTGATGAAATAAAAAAGATGATCTTAGGCCGAGTACATGGATACCAAACATGACATGCTTTAAAATTGCGCACAAACGTGCAGTGGCAACAAAATAAATACATTTTTAAAAGCCTTTAAAAGCCTTTACAGGTTACCACTTTAGATTTATAGAGGAGGTCTACTGCTAAAATTACTGCCCTCGATCTGACCATCGCGGTGATACCTCACATGCATGGTGCAATTGCTGTTTACATTTGACGCCAGACCGACGCTTGCGTTCGCCTTAGCGCGAGAGCAGGGGGGGCAGGGGTGCTTTTTTTTTTTTTTTTTTTTTTTTCTTTATTATTTTTTTGCTTTTTTATCTTATTTTTAAACTTTTCCTTTCATTTTTTTTTTTTTTTTAAATCATTTTTATTGTTATCTCAGGGAATGTAAATATCCCCTATGATAGCAATAGGTAGTGACAGGTACTCTTTTTTGAAAAAATTGGGGTCTATTAGACTCTAGCTTTCTCCTCTGCCCTCAAAGCATCTGACCACACCAAGATCGGTGTGATAAAATGCTTCCCCAATTTCCCAATGGCGCTAATTACATCCGGCGAAATCTAAGTCATAAAATGCTCGTAGCTTCCGGTTTCTTAGGCCATAGAGATGTTTGGAGCCACTCTGGTCTCTGATCAGCTCTATGGTCAGCTGGCTAAATCACCGGCTGCATTCTCAGGTTCCCTGTTGAGACAGGAGAGCCAGAGAAAAACACGGAAGACGGTGGGGGGGGGGCATTCTCTCCCACTGCTTGTAAAAGCAGTCTAGAGGCTAATTAGCCGCTAGGATTGCTTTTACATGAAAGCCGACCGCTGGCTGAAAAGAATGATACCAAGATGATACCTAAACCTGCAAGCATCATTCTGGTATAACCACTCAAAGTCGTGAATGGCGTACCTGAAGACAAAAAAATGGTTAACAATAAAGCACAGTAAACGGTAAAGTATAAAAAATTGCATACCTGAAAAGCAAACATGATAAAACATAATAACAATAAAACATTGCAGAATAGAATACAGTAAAAAAAGAGCAGAACAATAGAGAGAATAGAGAGAGAGAGAACAGTAAAACGACAACTATTATTTTTTATTTTATATTTTTGTTTGTGTTTTTTTTTTTTTTTTTTTTTTTACACTTTTTTTGTAACTGTAACTTTTATAACTGTAACCGGTTCCAGGTTCGGGTCTCTCAAAATGCGATGGCATCTTGGGAGACCCTGTGAAAGTGTGCCTAGTCTGTGCAATGCTGTACCCTACGCTAATACTCAACTAGTGAATGGTAGCGTTCAAAACATTCACCAATGCAAAGACCAGGATTGTCAGGACAGGAGGGACAATAATAGCGGGTGTCACGCCTATATCCGCGCTTGCTGCAGACACAACATCTTTTTTGGCAGGGGTTCGTTGGGTAGGGGTACTCGGGAGGACATAAAGAAAATGCCTCTCATGCAGCCGACTGCATTTGGTTGGGGATGTGAATGGGGGAAGTACGGGTGCTGCAGAAATGGTGGGTTCCCAATTAGGATTGGCGAATGCAGCAGGAAGGGCATTATGGGCACGACAGGCCTGTGTTTGTCTTCTTCTTGGTGGCAGCGGGACACTACTTGTGCTTGCCACCTCACCAGCTTGAACTGCACTTATGGGACTCGCCACGTCACCAAGTGTTACTGCAGTGCTGGTTTGACTACGATCGGGGTGTACTAGGCCGCTGGTGCTTGCCAGTTCACCAAAACGCTACCAAAAAAACTGTTAGCGATTGCAGGGATCAGGCCTGACTCTGCGAACGCTGCAGTTATGCGTTTAGTGTTTTGTAAGTGACAGTGATCCATCGATACTGCACTTGGGTGGGCTGGGCCGGGCGGAGGGGCAAAACGCAGGTGCTAGCAGGTATCTGGGCTGATCCCGCTAACACTGCGTTTTTGGGAACCCTAAACTGCTGGGGACGTTAGTATAGATCTGATCGGATCAGATATTGATCCGTTCAGATACTATACCACTAAGGGAGGTGTACGGTGCGTGCATGGGTGTTAGCGGTACTGGCGCTAATCTGACGCTGCCTGGGGCTGGTGCTTGCCAGTTCACCAAAACGCTACCAAAAAAACTGTTAGCGATCGCAGGGATCAGGCCTGACTCTGCGAACGCTGCAGTTATGTGTTTAGTGTTTTGTAAGTGACAATGATCGATCGATACTGCACTTGGGTGGGCTGGGCTGGGCCGGCCGGAGGGGCAAAACGCAGGTGCTAGCAGGTATCTGGGCTGATCCCGCTAACACTGCGTTTTTGGGAACCCTAAACTGCTGGGGACGCTAGTATAGATCTGATCGGATCAGATATTGATCCGTTCAGATACTATACCACTAAGGGAGGTGTACGGTGCGTGCATGGGTGTTAGCGGTACTGGCGCTAATCTGACGCTGCCTGGGGCTGGTGCTTGCCAGTTCACCAAAATGCTACCAAAAAAACTGTTGGCGATCGCAGGGATCAGGCCTGACTCTGCGAACGCTGCAGTTATGTGTTTAGTGTTTTGTAAGTGACAATGATCGATCGATACTGCACTTGGGTGGGCTGGGCTGGGCCGGCCGGAGGGGCAAAACGCAGGTGCTTGCAGGTATCTGGGCTGATCCCGCTAACACTGCGTTTTTGGGAACCCTAAACTGCTGGGGACGCTAGTATAGATCTGATCGGATCAGATATTGATCCGTTCAGATACTATACCACTAAGGGAGGCGTACGGTGCGTGCGTGGGTGTTAGCGGTACTGGCGCTAATCTGACGCTGCCTGGGGCTGGTGCTTGCCAGTTCACCAAAACGCTACCAAAAAAACTGTTAGCGATCGCAGAGATCAGGCTTGACTCTGCGAACGCTGCAGTTATGTGTTTAGTGTTTTGTAAGTGACAGTGATCGATCGATACTGCACTTGGGTGGGCTGGGCTGGGCCTGGCGGAGGGGCAAAACGCAGGTGCTAGCAGGTATCTGGTCTGATCCCGCTAACACTGCGTTTTTGGGAACCCTAAACTGCTGGGGACGCTAGCATAGATCTGATCGGATCAGATATTGATGCGTTCAGATACTATACCACTAAGGGAGGCGTATGCTGCGTGCGTGGGTGTTAGCGGTACTGGCGCTAATCTGACGCTGCCTGGGGCGACGCATATCACCGCCGGGCGATCAGGGGGCTAAACCTTTATTCAGTAATAAACGACGCGTGCCCTGACACTATAAAAAATAAACGAACTAACCAGCGTCACCCGCAACGGTTATACGGTGATCAGTGGTGAAAGGGTTAACTTGGGGGCAATCAAGGGGTTAAAACATTTATTAGGTAGTATATGGGGGTCCCTGTCGCTATAAAACGCTGACGGCGAACCTAAATATTTACTTCCCTAACTATCGTCACCAGCGACACTAATACAGCGATCAGAAAAATTATCGCTTAGCGACACTGGTGACAGGGGGTGATCAAGGGGTTAAAACTTTATTAGGGGGGGTTTGGGGGGTACCCTAGACCTACAGGGGGCTAACCCTAACTGACCTAACACTGTAACTGTCACAAACTGACACCAATACAGTAATCAGAAAACAAAAAAAAACCCTGCTTGGTGTCAGTTTGTGACGGGGGGGGGGGGTGATTGGGGGGGGGGATCGGGGGGCGATCGGGGTGTTTTGTGTGCCTGGCGTGTTCTACTGTGTGTGTGTGTTGTGCACTCACATTACAGTCTTCTCTCCTCGGCGCTGGAACGGAAAATACCGAGCCGAGGAGAGATGACATCATTTCCTCTGCCTCTGTGTACAATACAGAGGCAGGGAAATGATCCCATTGGCTGGGAGCGATCACGAGGGGGGGGCCACGAATGGATGGCCTCCCCCTCACCACCGATCGCCGGGGAGGATTTGCCGACCGCCGCAGGCACCGGGGAGGGGTCCTATCAGACCCCCCACCCGCGGGCAGGCAAGGACGTACCCGCGCTCTGAGGACGTATATGTTCGTGCGGCGGTCGGCAACTGGTTATACAAAGCGCTGTTGGGTGTTATTTACTAAAGGCATAGACACTTTGCACTACAAGTGCACTTGAAACTGCACTGAAACTGCACTTGTAGTGCAAAGAGGATTTGCCCTTAGGAAATAACCCCCATTTTCACAGAAAGCAGCAATTAAATCACCACAAAAGTGTTGTAGCGTTGAGACAATAATCCACACATTCTTGATAACAATCTTTTTAATACCTGCACAATCACATGTGCATTTAGAAAAGGTTTTTAAAACAAACCAACATGTTTGTTGTATAACAATTTTGGGGGTGGCATTATCAAAAATGGAAATGTCTATTTAAGATAAAACAGGCATGTGTGAAACCAACAAGAAAGACACAAATCTTGAACTTACAAAGTTCACATATGGTAAAACTTGAAGGCAATATCAGACCCGAGTATTTAGGAACTGTGTTTGATATTGCCTTCAGATGGGGTGAAGTCACCCCTGGAAAAGCCAAATTTTGAAGATGCACACCAATTTACGAATGTCAACATGTGCTAGCTGCCATCACGGGGGATCAAGGAACGTGTTTTGGGGGAGCAACCCCTTCCTCTCAGCTACTTTATTATTGAGGAAGGGGTTGCACCCACAAAACGTGTCCATTGATCTCCCGTGATGGCAGATAGCACATGTTGGCACACTGTGTGCATCCTCAAAATTTGGCTTTACTAAACATTGCTAAAACATTTTTAAGATTGTAGCACAAAAAAAAACAAAGTGATTTGGAGGGGTTTTAAACTCGCCCCAAAACATCAATGATGTTATTATTTTTTTGAATAACATCGTTGATTTTTTTCTTGAGGTTTTCCAATTCTAAATTACACCCCATGATCTCCCCGATCAGGATCTGGGCACTTTCTGATGTGAAAGGATCTGGATCCACAGCATCACGATCACCTAAAAAGAGAGAAACCAAAACAAAAACAGGTATCAAAAATCTGCCGGCATCCATCTCTTACCTGAGCCTGTGGTCGCAGACACTCACCTGTTGTGGTGCCAATTTCCACCACGTCTTCTTCCTCCTGCTCAGCTTGGGTTGGGGGTATTTCCCCTTCTTCCAGAGGTGGGGGGGTCTGTGATCTCCTCGGATGAGGGGTGTCCTCTGAGTCTTTTCTCCCCTATGTAAAACAAAAATGGTATAGTTAGCACACAGATATTTGATGGCTATAAATATGAAACATTGCTTAGAAGTGGGGTACAATTGTCTATTTTGGCAGAGTTTCAAGATGTAGCATCTTTATTGTCTGTTCTCAAGCTTCAATACTTTACCTGTTTAGTACAAGCTTCACAGATGGAGACCCCCCTATAGTATACACTGGAGCACCTGTGTGGGCCCCCTAATAAAAAGGGTGTTCTTGTGTCCCACACTAGTGCTCCAGTGTCCAGATGTGAAAACTGCTGCTGAGTGTCCTCTCCTTACACAGAATCTAGTTTGCATTTCCTTCTAGTAAAAACAAACCCATCTACACAACCAAATATTTTTCATACAAGCAGGCCCTAAAAAATGTTGGCAAATGCATATGGCCTAAACAATGGTGTTTTATAGGCCGAAAGAAAAATGTTTGATACGAACAAATAATGGGCCCATGAACATGAAAGTTGCCATTTTAAACTGTACAACACTTAAGAAAAGCATATGGAGCAGCATGAACATAATAAAGACAAAAAGAATAGGAACACAGCACAACTACTTACTTTTTTGCAGCACTCTCCGGATCTTTCGGTACTGCTCGGGCTCTCTTAATTTCAGGTCTGACCACAGCTTCCTGAGCTGATCTTTCGATCGTCGTACCCCAAAATTCCGGTGCAGACTTTTGACCACTTTTGCCATGATCTTGGCCTTTCTGATATTGGGGTTGGGGTAAGGTCCATACTTTCCATCATAGTCGGCCTTCTTCAGGATGTCGACCATCTCCAACATCTCCCCAAAGGCGCTGGAGCCGTCAGATACAGTCCCCCTGCCCGGCCAGCGCGTCAGTGTGACGCGCTACCGGGCACCCGCACGGGCTACGGCGCGCACACGGGGACCGCCGTGCACCCGCGCGCGCCGCACCATCAGGCCGCGGACGGGTGTGCGGCAAAGCGCTCGTCCCGTGCGCATGCGCACCGGAGCCCGGCGAGCGGAGACGCTCCCTGGCTCCTGACAGTGCCCCCCTCCTAAGGGCGGACACTGGACGCCAAGGCTGGTCATCAGTTCCGGATGATCTTGATGAAACTTTCGAATTAACTGTGGAGCGTGCAGATTCCTGGCGGGCTCCCAGGAATTATCTTCGGGGGGGTACCCCTTCCATTGAATCAGGTACTGTAGCTGTCTGCCCCTCTTTCTACAACCAAGAATGGATTCCACTTCGAATTCAGTCTCGCCATCGATTCTGACTGGCGGAGGAGGGGGTTCTCCTCTTCCCGGAAAAGGACTGGGCACCACAGGCTTCAATAGTGACACATGAAAAACGGGGTGAATCCGGTATGTCTTGGGAAGTGACAATTCCACAGCCACAGGGTTGATAATCTTCCTGACTTGAAAAGGCCCTATGAATTTAGGCCCGAGCTTTCGAGATGGCAGCGGTAATCTCAGATTAACGGTGGACAGCCAGACCTCATCTCCCACATCAAATTTTGGGTTTGCCTTTCTGCCCCGGTCGTACTGTCTCTTGTAGTCCTCCTGGGTTTTGCGTAGTGTGTCTTGAATTTTTTGAACGTTAGTTTGTAGTGAATTTATCCTATCCTGGACTGCAGGAACTGCCGTTTCGGGGATGTTGTTAGCGAAGGATGTGGGATGGAACCCACAATTGATCCAGAAAGGGGTCTGGTTGGTGGAGGCATGGATAGAATTATTGTACGCAAATTCAGCGTAGGAGAGAAGGCTCGCCCAATCATCCTGGGATCCCGAGCAGAAGCAGCGAAGGTATTGCTCTAGCGTCTGATTGGTCCTCTCTGTCTGGCCATTGCTCTGGGGATGATAGGCCGAGGAAAGACAAATGTTGATACCCAGGGCCTTGCATAGTTCCCTCCAGAATTTGGACGTGAACTGGACGCCTCTGTCCGACACGATGCTCCTTGGTATCCCATGGAGCCTAACAACCTCCTTAAGAAAGATGTTGGCCGTGTCTACGGCAGAGGGAGTACCCTTCATGGGCAGAAAGTGAGCCATTTTGGAAAGGCGGTCGACAACAACAAGGATGGTGGAGAAACTCTCTGAGCTGGGTAGATCTACGATGAAGTCCATGGAGACATCAGCCCATGGTCGTTCCGGAATAGGCAAAGGTCTGAGCAGACCCCAGGATTTGGTGTTTTGGCCCTTGTTTCTCTGATACAGGGAACAGGAAGCCACATATTCTTTACAATCCCTTCTCCATCCTGGCCACCAAAATGAACGAGAAAGGAGTTCAGCCGTCTTCTTATTCCCAAAATGCCCTGCCATCTTATGATCATGACACATCTGAAGGGTTAAGGGCCGAGTCACTTGTGGTACAAATATTTTTCCCTTAATCCAGAAAAGGTCTTCGTATCTTCTCAGGGAATGCACAGTTGGTTCTGTACAAGCACCTGATGAAGATTTGATGGAGGATATCAAGTCTGCTTGAGTTAGTCCGAGAAAATTTTGAGGAGAGAGGATCGTGCTGGGTGTTGGTATTTGGGAGTCTGCGGAAAACATCCGTGAAAGGGCATCAGCCTTCCCGTTCTTCGCCCCCGGTCTGTAGGCTATATGGAAATTAAAGCGGGAGAAGAAAAGGGCCCAACGGGCTTGACGGGGTTTTAAGCGTCTTGCTGTTCTGAGGTACTCGAGATTCTTGTGATCCGTAAAGATCATCACCGGATGGACTGCCCCCTCCAGCAGGTACCTCCATTCCTCCAAAGCAAACTTTATAGCCAGCAGCTCTCTGTCACCCACGCAGGGCCGTCTTTACTATTGATTGGGCCCTGGGCAAAAAAAATTCTTGGGCCCCCCCCATGCAAATTGTCTCTCCACCCCAACATTCGAAAAAACAAAACAAACACATAAACTTATGTATTGCATTGTATTCTACTTGTACTGTCTGCCCTCATGTTGTAAAGCGCTGCACAAACTGTTGGCGCTATATAAATCCTGTATAATAATAATATATAAATCCTGTATAATAATAATAATGATGGGGGGAAGAGATAGAGAAGTCCAGGATGATGGGTGGGGGGGGAGATATGGGAGTCCAGGATGATTGGGGGGGAGAGAGATGGGGGAGTTCAAGATAATGGGGGAAGGGGGGAGATAGGAGTCCAGGATGACACACGGGGATTGGGGGGGTGTACTTTGAGGTGTTTGTATCATACAGGGCACAGAAAAAAATCAGCACAAGGGGCAGTACTTGCATATCCTCCTCCCTCCCGCAAAGTAACTATCTATTGGTCACCTCTGCACATCACTTTGCTTACCTCTGCTTCCTCATCCACAGCTCACTTCTGTATTCCCTGTCTATCTCTGTCCCCCCCCATACACAGCTCACCTCTGTACCCCTCTATCCACAGCTCAACTCTGTACCCCTCTATCCACAGCTCAACTCTGTACCCCTCTATCCACAGCTCAACTCTGTACTCCTCTATCCACAGCTCACCTCTGTACTCCTCTATCCACAGCTCACTTCTGTATCCCCTGTCTACCTCTGCACCCCCCCATCCACAGCTCACTTCTGTATCCCCCATCCACCTCTGTACCCCCCCATGTCCACCTCTATATCTTTCTGTCCACCTTTGTACCCCACATCCACCTCTGTGTTCAGCTCTGTACCCCCATCCACGTTCACTTCTATATCTTTCCGTCCACCTCTGTACCCCCCCATGTCCACCTTTGTACCCCCTATCCACCTCTGTAGTACCCCCCATCCATGTTCACCTCTGTACCCCCCCACCGCCTCTGTTCACCTACGTACCCCCATGTCCATCTCTGTACCCCCATGTCCATCTCTGTACCCACCATGTCCACCTCTGTACCCCTTCCACCTCTGTACCCCCCATGTCCATCTCTGTACCCCTTCCACCTCTGTACCCCTTCCACCTCTGTACCCCCCATGTCCATCTCTGTACCCCCATGTCCATCTCTGTACCCCCCATGTCCATCTCTGTACCCCCATGTCCATCTCTGTACCCCCCATGTCCATCTCTGTACCCCTTCCACCTCTGTACCCCCCATGTCCATCTCTGTACCCCCATGTCCATCTCTGTACCCCCCATGTCCACCTCTGTACCCCCCCATGTCCATCTCTGTACCCCCCATGTCCACCTCTGTACCCCCCATGTCCATCTCTGTACCCCTTCCACCTCGGTACCCCCCATGTCCATCTCTGTACTCACCATGTCCACCTCTGTACCCCTTCCACCTCTGTACCCCCCATGTCCATCTCTGTACCCCTTCCACCTCTGTACCCCCCATGTCCATCTCTGTACCCCCATGTCCATCTCTGTACCCCCCATGTCCACCTCTGTACCCCCCCATGTCCATCTCTGTACCCCCCATGTCCACCTCTGTACCCCCCATGTCCATCTCTGTACCCCTTCCACCTCGGTACCCCCCATGTCCATCTCTGTACCCCCCATGTCCATCTCTGTACCCCCATGTCCACCTCTGTACCCCATGTCCATCTCTGTACCCCCCATGTCCACCTCTGTACCCCCCATGTCCATCTCTGTATCCCCCATGTCCACCTCTGTACCCCCCATGTCCACCTCTGTACCCCCTATGTCCATGTCCATCTCTGTACCCCCCCCATGTCCACCCCTGTACCCCCATGTCCATCTCTGTACCCCCATGTCCACCTCTGTACCCCCCATGTCCACCTCTGTAACCCCCATGTCCACCTCTGTACCCCCCATGTCCATCTCTGTAACCCCCATGTCCACCTCTGTACCCCCCATGTCCATCTCTGTACCCCCATGTCCATCTCTGTACCCCCCATGTCCATCTCTGTACCCACCATGTCCACCTCTGTACCCCTTCCACCTCTGTACCCCCATGTCCACCTCTGTATCCCCCATGTCCATCTCTGTACCCCCCATGTCCATCTCTGTACCCCCCCATGTCCACCTCTGTACCCCCATGTCCATCTCTGTACCCCCCATGTCCATCTCTGTACCCCCCATGTCCACCTCTGTACCCCCCATGTCCACCTCTGTAACCCCCCATGTCCATCTCTGTACCCCCCATGTCCACCTCTGTACCCCCCCCCCATGTCCACCTCTGTACCTACCATGTCTTCTCACTTCTGTACCCCCCATGTCCACCTCTGTACCAGCAATTCTCTGCAGTCTGCACAAATGAATCCTCTTCCCCTTCTCTTCACCTTGTTCTTTCTTACCTGATCACACGGCGGTGCAACGAACACAGTCCCAGCACACAGCCAGAAAACTTCACTCGGCTGTGTGCTAAACAGGTCTGCCAGGCGGGGGTGGGGGCAGGAGGAACACAGAGCGCCGCTCTCGCTCTGTCATTGACTAGGGTCCGCAGCTCCTGACAGAGGGAGAAGCGGGACGAGCGGGCTCAAACACATGAAGCCAGCTGTCCCGCTCTCCTGTATAATGAATGTAGCCGCTTGGGAGAGCAGGGGGGATTGGCTCCCCCCGCTACTCCGCAAAAACTGCGGGCAGAGCAGGGCTTAAGTGGCAGCTGCTTTGGGCCCCACAGCAATGACAGGGCCCAGGGCAGCTGCCCCTTTTGCCCTGCGTTAAAGACGGCCCTGCACCCACGTCGTAATTGAGTTCCGGTGGGCTGAGTCTCCGAGAAGCGAAAGCTACTGGGTGTAGAATGGCCTTTGGTCCCTGTCTCTGGGAAAGAATTGCTCCGGTTGCGATTTCCGATGCGTCTACCTCCAGTATGAAGGGCTGAGTCGGGTCAGGATGGCAGAGGATTGGAGCGGAACTGAATAGCTCTTTTAACTTAAGGAAAGCCTCTTGAGCCGCTGTGGACCACTGAAAAGATTGATGCTGCCAAGTTAATTGGGTAATAGGTGCCACAATGGCCGAGAATCCTACGATAAATTTCCGATAGAAATTGGCAAATCCTATAAACCTCTGTACTCCTTTTTTATTAGATGGAGCTGGCCATTCCTGAATTGCCTGAATCTTCTGAGGGTCCATGGCAACCCCATTGGTAGAGAGTATGAACCCCAAGAATTGTATGCTGGATCTCTCAAATTCACATTTTTCAGCTTTCAGGTATAGCTTGTGTTGTAGCAGAATAGCAAGAACCGTTTTAACGTGCCTTCTGTGCATCTCTAGCATAGGGGAGAAAATAAGGATATCGTCCAGATATACCACGAGAAAGTCATCTAGATATTGTCGAAATATATCATTCACTAGATGTTGGAAGGTGGCTGGGGCGTTGCAGAGACCGAATGGCATCACTAAATACTCGAAGTGGCCGAATCTAGATCTAAAGGCCGTCTTCCATTCGTCTCCCGCCCTGATCCTGACGAGATTGTAAGCCCCTCGGAGGTCGAGTTTAGAGAACACCTTGGCCGATCGGAACCTCTGGAACAATTCAGGGATGAGCGGTAACGGGTACCGGTTCTTAATTGTAATGTTGTTTAGTTGTCGATAGTCTACGCAGGGTCTCAGGGTACCATCTTTTTTCCCGACGAAAAAGATACCCGCTCCGGCGGGTGAGGATGAAGGGCGGATGAAACCCTTCTCAAGATTTTCGTCTATGTACTGCTTCATGACCTCCAACTCGGTTTCAGACAGGGGAAATATCCGGCCAAACGGAATCTCAGATCCAGGAAGAAGGTCAATTGGACAGTCGTAGGCCCTGTGAGGTGGTAGGCGGTCAGCCATTTGTTTGCTAAAAACTTCTTGAAACTCGAGATACTCGGAGGGGACGTGTTGAAGATTGCCTGGTGGTATCGCCATTGTGGCACAGACTTTGGAATCCGGGAGCAGGCAGTGCTGAGAGCAATACTGCGAAGAGAAGGATACCGACTTGGTGCTCCATTTGATTAGTGGATCGTGAGCTTGTAGCCATGGTAGGCCAAGTATGATGGGAAAGATTGGTGAACGGATTAGGTCAAGCTGTAAGAACTCCCGGTGGCCGGAGTCTGTGACTACTGGAATAGGTTGGGTCTCCTGGGTGATGGGACCAGAGCAAGGAAGGGATCCGTCGGCCAAATGTATTTGCAAATTCTGCTCTTTGGTTTGTAGAGGGATCTTCAATCTGTGTGCCAAGGTGGAATCTATGAAACAGCTGCAGGCCCCGGAATCAACGATGGCCTGCAGGCGAGTCTCCCTTTCCGGAAGCTGTAGAGAAACAAACAACATCACATAAGCCTTGGGAATGTTATTGTTTGGAAAGTTCAATACGTTTGATTGAGGGAACTTACTAGGCCTGATCGGACAGCTGCGTAGGAAGTGTCCGGTTCCTCCGCAATAGAGGCAAAGGTTAGACTGCCGCCTGCGTTGCTTCTCTTCGGAGGTTAACGGACCTCGGACCAGGCCGAGCTGCATTGGTTCGGCCTCAGGGACCGATGCAGAGGGAACTGAAGATGAATTTGAAGGTACAGTGGAGTGAGGTCTTGGTGACGCCCAGACAGGGCGAGGCAGCTGAAACCGTTCTGAGCGCCGCTCCCGAAGACGCCGGTCGAGCTTGGTAGCTGCTTGAATGAGTTCCTCTAGGGAAGCAGGGGTCTCCATCCTGGCTAACTCATCTTTGAGTAACTCAGACAAGCCTTGACGGTATTGATAACGTAAGGCCGGCTCGTTCCAGTTTGTGTCGGCCGCCCATTTACGGAACTCCACTGTATAGTCCTCAACAGGTCTTCTCCCTTGGGACAGGTGGTGCAAGATAGCTTCGGCTGTGGCCATGCGTTGCGGATCATCGTAGAGCTGGGTCATGCTCTCAAAGAAGGCCTCGATAGTGTTCAGGGCAGGATTGCTCTGTTCCATCAGGCTGTGGGCCCACGCCTGGGGCTCTTCGGATAGCAGGGAAATCACAAACCCCACTTTGACGATTTCTGAGGAGAAGGTTCTCGGCTGTAGAGCGAAGTAGAGGGAACATGCGTTTTTAAAAGCCCTAAACTTCTTGCGGTCTCCCGAGAACCGTTCAGGTGTAGGGACCCTGGGCTCAGGAAGAGCCATGACCACAGTGGGGTTGGCCGGAGCTTGGGGAAGTGGACCCCCACTGCTGGGTGCAGGAGCTGCGGCTGCGGAAGGTAGTAACCCGGTGATCTGCTGCAGACGGTTATCAATTTGTGTATAACCTTCTTGTAACTTCTGTACGGAGTCCGCAAGGGTAGATACCTGTTGACACAGGATCTCCAGAGGAGAGCGCGCTCTGTCGGCCTCAGACATCTGGCTGGTTTGTACTGTCACGGACAAATACTCACCGAGGCCGAGATGCCGAGAGCGGCTCGCCCTTACGACCACGCGCACCCAGACCCCCGAGATGGGTACAGGAGGCTGAGGGCACGCGGAGGCACAGGCTTCCGGGAGGATAGTAGGTTCCGGAGCTGGAAGCGGGTGTCCTGGGATCCGTAGGGAGCAGGGCTGAAAACACAAGCGGAGGTTAGGGTACAAGCAGGTGATAATCAGGGTATCACAAGATCCAGCAATGCAGTGGTTAAGCTGGCCAGGGTTTGGTGCACAGATCAGGCAACTAGAATCAAGATAGTCAGGCAGAGTGGTAATTAAACAGGCCAGGGGTTTGGTACACAGGTCAAGCAGGTTATTGGTAAGATTGTCCAGCAGAGTAGTGGTTAAACAGGCCAGGGGTTTGGTACACAGATCAAGCAGGTTATTGGTAGGATTGTCCAGCAGAGTAGTGGTTAAACAGGCCAGGGGTTTGGTACACAGATCAGACAGCAGCACAAAGGGATAATCCGGGAGAGTAGTAGTTAAACAAGCCAGCAGGGGTTCGGTACACAGATCAGGCAGCAGCACAAAGGAATAATCCGGGAGAGTAGTAGTTAAACAAGCCAGCAGGGGGTTCGGTACACAGATCAGGCAAGTACAGGGTAAACACAGGCTCAGGGAACAGGGAGAGCTGACGACAAACCAGCAACCCGACTGGGCGCTGGAGCCGTCAGATATAGTCCCCCTGCCCGGCGAGCGCGTCAGTGTGACGCGCTACCGGGCACCCGCACGGGCTACGGCGCGCACACGGGGACCGCCGTGCACCCGCGCGTGCCGCACCATCAGGCCGCGGACGGGTGTGCGGCGAAGCGCTCGTCCCGTGCGCATGCGCACCGGAGCCCGGCGAGCGGAGACGCTCCCTGGCTCCTGACATGCACAGTGTGTATAAAGCATAACACGCGTGCATAGTACGTACTATCTGTGAGCGGACGAAGGAGTATCGGAGGCGCCGATGGTGATAACGAAGGTAAGAGCCAAACTTGGACCTATGCTGCTTCTAGACTGAGGCCTATATTGTAACAAGATTAGGAGAGTTTTGGCAGACATTAGGGTTTGTCTTGTGTTGTGTCTTGCAGTGAAAATGGATATCTTGAACGATACCGACTTCATGGCAATCTTCATTGACATGTTCAGGGAGCTGCCTTGTCTGTGGGAGATAAACCACCCACATTATAAGAACCAAACAAAGAGGAAGGCAGCGCTGGATCAATTGTTGGAAATTGTGAAGCAGGTGATCCCCACGGCAGACATCACATATTTGAAGATCCTAATTGGTGGCCTGAGGAGTACATATCTAAGGGAGCGCAAGAAAGTCCAGGATTCGCAGAGATCCGGAGCAGCAGATGACATCTATGTCCCCAGGATGTGGTACTATGACAGGCTGCATTTTCTGGCAGGCCAGACTGAACCCAGGTCATCACTCTCCACTCTTCCTTCCACACTTCCTTCCCCCCAGCTGAGGCTTCTGACGCCCAACCTGGGCCTTCCAGGCAGCAACATGTGGAGGAGCCCAGCTTGAGCCAGGTATAGCATTCTTCTAAATAGTTCAGGTTGTCCAATCAATGATGTTAACTAGATGTTAGTTTGGAGTACTAATTTATGATTGTGATTGATGATGCAAAAACTAAAACCATGTCCCTTTTTCATACACAGGGAAGTCGCAGCCAGAAGGTGGCCGGGCAGGCTGCCTGATATGCAGGTCCCTCCCCTACACCCGCAAAGAGAAAGTGACAGGAAGAGGAGTACCCTAGAGAAGGCTGCCATAGGCCTCTTTTGGAAGGCTACAGAGGCCCTGGGAGCACCACACACTGTAGAGGAGGACTTTGCTGCCATAATTGCCTGTAAAATGCAGTGGATGGAGGAGGGCCAACAACTCATGTGTGAGTCATTAATTTTGGAAGCTCTCAATAACCAAACAACATCTGATACCCACATTTGTGACCTCACACATGGTCCTCCTCCTCCTCCTCCAGGTCCTTCTACTTCTCCTCCTTCTCCTCCTGGTCCTACTAGTCCTCCTCCTCCTCCAGGTCCTACTCCTCCTCCTGCCACATCTCCAACAGCAGAGCCACAGCCGGGAATGAAGCGTGGAAGGAAGACCAGAAAGTGATGACCCTGGATCCAGTCTGGTCTGGCAAAAGATGCAGCCTCTTGTGGTACCACAGCCTGGGGACACAGATGTGATCTGCTGCTTTCCGGATCTCTGGGACTTCTGGACCAGACTGCACTCCCTTAGATAAGGACTCCTCAGGCCACCAATTTTGATGTTCAAGAATTGATGTCTGCCCTGGGGGTCCAAGGCTTCGCTAATTTCTGCTGTTTCTCCAGCGTTGCCTCCCTCTTTGTTTGGTTCTGAGCCCTTAATAAAGGATTTTTTGGTTTCAATTATACTCTCCTATGTGTGTTTTCCTTCAAAAAGGACACTTTGTTTGTGAGGATTCAGGTACATTTCAAAAATACAATGTGAAATTAACAAGGGACACCAACACCAAACAAACAATCTCCTTGAGATTAAATAATACAAGATATCAATGGTGTTGTGGTAACTTGACACACAAAACACACACAAAAATATTCTGGAGTAAAACTCAAAAAATAATAAAACAAAGATCTGCCTTGGAAAAAATACAAACCTAAAATATAAAAAAAAACTGCCTTTAAAAAACAAAAAATACATAATAAAAATATTTTTGTCAGATGTGACAAATCAAAATATATTAAGGGAATCCCGATAAATAATAAAGAAATAAGTTTGTGAGAAGTCTGTGTGAATATGAGCAGCAAAACTACTTCATTCTTCTCACATTATAAAGAAGAAGAGAGTGCGCTGTATTAAACCATTTTTAACATTGCACCGTGACGAAAGTGTTGTATCCATTGCGAACGCTAATTTTACCCGACCAAGCTGTTCCGTCTCGGAATTTTTTCTGAGCATGCGTGGCACTTTGTGCGTCGGAACAGGCCACACACGGTGGGAATTGACGCGATCGGATTTTGTTGTCGGAAAATTTTATAGCCTGCTCTGGAAAATGTCCGATGGAGCCCACACATGGTTGGAATTTCCGACAACACGCTCCGATCGGACATTTTCCATCGGAAAATCTGACCGTGTGTACGGGGCATTAGAGTTATACGCTGTCAGTGGGTTAAGCCATAGGGCTTGACTACCCTCACAGAATAGGAGGAGGAACAGCCTGCTGCATCCATAGTGGTTGTACTGCCTCACTGGTCACTCCAATTTCACTCATGGATCAAGCACCACAGAGGCGTATTACTGGCCAAGTTTGCCTTCAACTCGTCTGCTGAGAACCAAATATCCTTGGCTACTGAAGTAAACCCCAAAGCAGACCACACCATACTCCCTAATGGTAGTATAAACCTTCATTTCCAATCCATATTGCTGTTCCCATGCCTCTGCGAAGGCAATTGCATCATCCGCTGGCAGACTGGCACTTCTGGCTAGTCTGATGAAGATTACTTGGCTTGGCTAACTGCCTCTTCAGTAAAAGTTGGGCTTTACAGAGGGGATCTTGCATCCTCTGTTAGCATGAAGACACATCTGGCCAATGTGATGAATCGGAACGATGAATGCCTGCTGTTTTTGAGGCAGGAGGTACCCTTTAAACAAACTCAGCTGTTTGATTAGCTTAGTACCTGAGCGTTAGCGACTTGAGATCCACCCAGTCAGTTTGCACTTGAGTGAACACATCTGCCTTTGTGTTTACTGCCGCCTGGTATGCAACTTGGCATAGTATATTGGCGGGCATGTCAATTAACCACACTCCCCGTTCTGCCCAATATGGCCCTTACTGTGATTTCCTTTAGTCTGCACCTTTTGGCAGTACTTTGAATGTTCGGCAGTTTTTAGAGCCAAACAGGACCTGTCACTGTTGGAAGAACAAGTTGCCACTGGGAGAGTTTTACAATCTATACTGCCCACGCACTTTTTTTTTTCATAATAGCATACTTACCTGACCCTCACCTTATTGATCGTGTCTGGTCTCTGGGTAAGCTTATGGCTCAAGATATGAGCTGCAGATTTGTGGTCATAATATACAGTAGTATCTCACAAAAGTGAGTACACCCCTCATATTTTTGTATATATTTTATTATATCTTTTCATGTGACAACACTGAAGAAATTACACTTTGCTACAATGTAAAGTAGTGAATGTACAGCTTGTATAACAATGTAAATTTTCTGTCCCCTCAAAATAACTCAACACACAGCCATTAATGTCTAAACCCCTGGCAACAAAAGTGAGTACACCCCTAAGTGAAAATGTCCAAATTGGGCCCAATTAGCCATTTTCCCTTCCCGGTGTCATGTGACTCGTTAGTGTTACAAGGTCTCATGTGTGAATGGGGAGCAAGTGTGTTAAATTTGGTGTTATTTTTCTCATTCTATCATACTGGTCACTGGAAGTTCAACATGACACCTCCATGGCAAAGAACTCTCTGAGGATCTGAAAAAAAGAATTGTTGCTCTACATAAAGATGGCCTAGGCTATAAGAAGATTGCCAAGACACTGAAACTGAGCTGCAGCATGGTGGCCAAGACCATACAGCGGTTTAACAGGACAGGTTCCACTCAGAACAGGCCTCTCCATGGTGGACCAGAGACATTAAGTGCACATGCTCAACATCATATCCAGAGGTTGTCTTTGGGAAATAAAAATATGAGTGCCACCAGCATTGCTGCAGAGGTTGAAGGGATGGGGGGGGGGGGTCAGCCTGTCAGTGCCGCACACTGCACCAAATTGGTCTGCATGGCTTTCATCCCAGAAGGAAGCCTCTTCTAAAGATGATGCACAAGTAGGCCCACAAACAGTTTTCTGGAGACAAGCAGACTAAGGACATGGATTACTGGAACCATGTCCTGTGGTCTGATGAGACCAAGATAAACGTATTTGGTTCAGATGGTATCAAGCGTGTGTGGAGGCAACCAGGTGAGGAGTACAAAGACAAGTGTGTCTTTCCTACAGTCAAGCATGGTGGTGGGAATGTTATGGTCTGGGGCTGCATGAGTGCTGCCGGCACTGGGGAGCTACAGTTCATTGAGGGAACCATGAATGCCAACTTGTACTGTGACATACTGAAGCAGAGCATGATCCCCTCCCATCGGAGACTGGGCCGCAGGGCAGTATTCCAACATGATAATGACCCCAAACACACCTCCAAGATGACCACTGCCTTGCTAAAGAAGCTGAGGGTAAAGGTGATGGACTGGCCAAGCATGTCTCCAGACCTAAACCCTTTTGTTGAGTTATTTTGAGGGGACAGCAAATTTACACTGTTATACAAGCTGTACACTCACTACTTTACATTGTAGCAAGGTGTCATTTCTTCAGTGTTGTCATATGAAAAGATATAATAAAATATTTACAAAAATTTGAGGGGTGTACTCACTTTTGTGAGATACTGTACCTGGAAGTTATGGCTAGGACATAGCCTTAATACAATATCAGTGGCCATCCACACACCCATTTGCAGACATTGAAGAAGCAAATGGACCTATATGCTGTCAGCAAGGGTTGAACGCTTAGGCTCGATTCACATCTATGCATGTTGCTTTTGAGTGTTTCTGCAGTGCTTTTTGTGGTGCTTACCGCGTTTTTGAACATGCGTTTTTGATGCATTTTTGCCACGATTTGCGGTTTTCATTTTGCGTTTTTTAAAGGACCAATTGGAAAACATCACTGCTTATATCACAGAATGTCAGGTGACATTTGTACTTCTTGCTTCTTCCCTAGTCTTGGTGTCTTTTGGTGCTTAGATTATACTGGCTTCAATGTCCTTTTTTTCTAGCAGTAGCCACAGCTACTGCTGCAGTTTTGCTTGAAGAGGATACCGAAGAAGAGGAACAAAGGAGAAACCGTAGATTTTGGGTGCATTTAGCGATTGCCGATAGGGAGCAGAGAGGGTAATTCTGGATAATTTGCAACGACCTCCTAGCACATGAAGACAAGTTTATGGATTACACACGGATGTCTATTAAAAGGTGAGTTCTTGATTTTACCATTACCTACCCCTACTCTGGTTTAGAGTTAGGTTAGGTTTAAAAGTCGGGTTAGGGTTAAAAGTTGGGTTAGGTTTAAAAGTCGGGTTAGGGTTAAAATTTGGGTAGGGTTAGGTTTAAAAGGCAGGTTAGGGTTAAAAATCGGGTTAGGGTTAAAAGTTGGGTTAGGTTTAGGGTTAAAAGTCATGTTAGGTTTAAAAGTTGGGTTAGAGTTATGTTTAAAAGCTGGGTTAGGGTTAGTCTTAACCCCAACCCAAATTTTAACCCTAACCCTAAACCAATTTTTAAAGTGAAATCTCCTGACTAAATAGGCTCAACGTAGGTTCTTGTATAGGTGACATTGTGCTTGTGGTTTTCTCAATGCCCTTTTTTGCCCACACAGTTTTGATGCTTTGCTTGATTTACTCAGCAGTAAGCTGCAACGTCAGAACACATCCTTCAGGGACTGCATTCCCCCAGTTGAAAGGCTTATTACATTGAGGTCATTTTTTACTTTTTGGTTTATACTTTAACCCACAAAGCACTAATCAAATGAACAGGCCCAGTAATGCCCCGTACACACGATCGGACATTGATCGGACATTCCGACAACAAAATCCTAGGATTTTTTCAGACGGATGTTGGCTCAAACTTGTTTTGCGTACACACGGTCGCACAAAGTTATCGGAATTTCCCATCGCCAACAACGCGGTGACGTCAAGCACGTACGACGAGACTAGAAAAGGCCAGTTCAGAACCAAGCGCGGCACCCTTTGGGCTCCTTTTGCTAATCTTGTGTTAGTAAAAGTTTGGTGAGAGACGATTCGCGCTTTTTCAGACTCGTGGCTTTCAGATCGTTTTCTGCAGTTCAGTTTGTGCTTGTGGGTTTGTATCTGCTCTTCAGTGCGTGCAAGCAAGTTCCGTGTGACTTTAATTAGTCATTGTGTTCTTGTTCGTTCGTTACTGTTTTTCAGGTCGCTCTTCACAGGCCTTGCTGTTCTTCAGTGCGTTCTGTTACTTCGTTCTCAGCAGCCGACCGTTTTCTAGCCATGTTGCTTATACGTACTCCTCGTAGAGTTCGTGTTGTGCGGGGGCTTGGTGTTGGGGTCCTGACCTTGACACAAGTCCAGTCCATGAACAGGGTGGGGAGGAGTTCATGGACCAAGAATTGGTTGCTTCAGCGTGACCAGTTCTCTCATATGCCTTTGCTCCGTGATATCCGTGAGAATAATCCTGATGATTTCAGGAACTTTCTCAGGATGACGGACCCCGTATTTCACCGTTTGTTGGCTTCGCTGACCCCCTATGTCAGCAGGCAGGATACTTGCATGAGGCAAGCCATCACTCCGGAGCAGAGGCTCGTCGCTACCCTACGGTACTTGGCGACAGGAAGAAGCCTGCAGGACTTGAAGTTCTCGACAGGCATCTCCCCCCAGGCTCTGGGTATCATTATCCCAGAGACCTGTTCTGCCATCATACAGGTCCTACAGAAGGAGTATATGAAGGTAAGATTTGTATCCTTTAACATCACATTTTATTGTATATAATGTTTGCTAATGTAATGTATTTCTTTCCTCACTCCATAATTACCATGATTGTAATATGCTGTGAATGTCCCCTTTGTTCTCATGCATGTTGGATTTTTATGTAATTATTTTTTTGTCCTTCATACATATTTGCCTTCACTAACCTCCCCAGCATGCTCTCCTGCCCCTATATTCACCTCATGTAGTCACTTAACAATGTATTTTATCAGCTCCATAGTAGTGTTTTACCCCAAACACCCCCTAAAATGTTTTGAAATATGATTTGTGCTTTAAATTCAGGCAGAGTGCCAGAGGCTTTTTTTTTTGTGGTGTCCCCAAATCATTTTTATTAACCCTCCCTCCCCCCAACTGCTAAGTCAGCTGATCCCAATTCTCTATCTATCCTCAATCATCTATCTGCTGACTTTGCCAAACCCATACACACTATACCCACCTCTTTTGTGGTCAGATGTATGGATGAATTACCCAAAGCATGTAGTGCAAGGGCCTCCCTGTATACTCTTAAATGGTAGTGTTGAAAGTTTTTGTATCCTATTATTATCTTGATAGGTAATAGCAGAATGTCCAAATGTGCTCAAATGTGTACAATGTGTATTTATATCTTTGTATTATGGCACTTCTTACCTGTCCAGTGGGCTGCCAATAGTGTAACTAAGGAGGGGCTGTTCCAAGTAATACCCTGTATTTAGGCATTCATCTCTCAATGAAGTGGAGAGGGTTACCTGTCCAAGATTCCCCCCCCTATAATGTTAGAAATGGCCCATGAGAGGGGGGGAGGGGGAATATGATAGGTGTACCTCATACTTTGGTGTTGTAAAATTCCCCTTAATAAATGTTATCTGGATGTTGGCCAAGAATGTTTGTGTCTAATCTGCTTGCCATGTTTATGTGCAAAAATACAAATTTTTGTTTGTTTTCCTCAACAGTTTCCTTCCACGCCACAGGAATGGCAGACTGTGGCCTCCCACTTTGCCCAGCGGTGGGACTTTCCTAACTGCGGAGGGGCAATTGATGGGAAACACGCCCACATCGTCCCACCACCCAACTCGGGGTCGTACTATTATAATTACAAGGGTTCAATAGTATTGTGATGTAGGCGGTGGTGTCGGCTAATTACGACTTCTTGTATGTGGACGTGGGGAAGACTGGCCAGATGTCCGATGGTGGAGTCATTGCCCAGACGGAGTTTTACAGGCGTCTCCAGAATGGCAGCTTGGACTTGCCACCTCCAGAAGACAATGTGGAAGGACTCCCATTCGTCTTCATTGCGGATGAAGCATTTGCGCTGGGGGACCATCTTATGCGGCCCTCACCCCGGGACAGAGGGTTTTTAATTACCGGCTGGCCAGAGCCAGAAGAGTGGTGGAGAATACATTTGGAATCCTGGGCAGCCGGTTCCGCCTATTTCGGACACCCATCCATATGGTGGAGTATAAACTTAATCATATAATCCTGGCATGCTGTGTTCTACATAACTTTTTACGCCAACATTCGGCCAACTATGCTGGCTCAGTTGGGCCTGAGGCCAGAATGATACATGAAACAACACTGACGGCGCTTGAAAGTGGCCATCCTGGCTTGCCCTCCCTGAGTGCCCGTGATGTCCGGTTAAGATACCTTGAGTTCTTTGCGGGTAGGGGGGCCATCAATATGCCAGCAAATTTGTGAATCCTTTATCAAATAAAAAGCAAATCTTTGTTGACATTTACTGCTTGTGTTTGTTTTAGCTGACCCTGACATAAATGTGGTGAGTCCAGAAAATGGCGTGATTGTGTAACTTTATACAAAGCACTGTTGGGTGTTATTTACTAAAGGCAAAGACACTTTGCACTACAAGTGCACTTGAAACTGCACTGAAACTGCACTTGTAGTGCAAAGAGGATTTGCCCTTAGGAAATAACCCCCATTTTCACAGAAAGCAGCAAATTACATCACCACAAAAGTGTTGTAGCGTTGAGACAATAATCCACACATTCTTGATTCACAATCTTTTTAATACCTGCACAATCACATGTGCATTTAGAAAAGGTTTTTCAAACAAACCAACATGTTTGTTGTATAACAATTTTTGGGGTAGCATTATAAAAAATAGAAATGTCCATTTAAGCTAAAACAGGCATGTGTAAAATCAACAAGAAAGACACAAATCTTGAACTTACAAAGTACACATTTGGTAGAACTTGAAGCCAATATCAGACATGAACTGTGTTTGATATTGCGTTCAGATGGGGTGAATTCACCCCAGGAAAAGTCAAATTTGGAAGATGCACACAAATTTACCAATGTCAACATGTGCTAGCTGCCATCACGGGGGATCAAGGGACGTGTTTTGGGGGAGCAACCCCTTCCTCTCAGCTACTTTATTATTGAGGAAGGGGTTGCACCCCAAAACGCGTCCATTGATCTCCCGCGATGGCAGATAGCACATGTTGGCACACTGTGTGCATCCTCCAATTTGAGCTTTGTGAAAAATCGCTAAAAGATTTATAACATTGTAGCACACAAAAAAACAAAGGGATTTGGAGGGGTTTTAAACTCGCCCCAAAACATCAATGATGTTTTTATTTATTTTAATAACATCATTGATGTTTTTCTCGAGGTTTTCCAATTGTAAATTACAGCCCATGATCTCCCAGATCAGGATCTGGGCACTTTCTGATGTGAAAGGATCCGGATCCACAACATCACGATCACCTAAAAAGATAGAAACCAAAAAAAAACAGGAATCAAAAATCTGCCGGCATCCATCTCTTACCTGAGCCTGTGGTCGCAGACACTCACCTGTTGTGGTGTCAATTTCCACCACATCTTCTTCCTCCTCCTGCCCTTCTTGTGTTGGGTGGATTTCCCCTTCTTCCAGAGGTGGGGGGTCTGTGGTCTCCTCGGATGAGGGGTGTCCTCCGAGTCCTTTCTCCCCTATGTAAAACAAAAATGGTATAATTAGCACACAGATATTTGATGGCAGAACTATAAATAGGAAATATTGCTTGGAAGTGGGGTACAATTGTCTATTTTGGCCGAGTTCCAAAATGTAGCATTTTCAGTGTCCTTTGTCAAGCTTCAATACTTTACCTGTCTTGTACAAGCTTCACAGATGGAGACCCCCTATAGTATACACTGAAGCACCTGTGTGGCCCCCTAATAAAAAGGGTGTTCTTGTGTCCCACACTAGTGCTCCAGTGTCCAGATGTGAAAACAGCTGCTCAGTGTCCTCTCCTTACACAGAATCTAGTTTGCATTTCATTCTAGTAACAAAGCCATCTACACAACCAAATTAGTTTCATACAAGTAGGGAGTAAAAATTGTGGCCAAAAGCATATGGCCAAAACAATGGTGTTTTATAGGCCGAAAGAAAAATGTTTGATACGAACGAATAATGTGCCCATGAACATGAAAGTTGCCATTTAAAAATGTACACTTGTAAGAAAAGCACATGGAGCAGCAAGAACGTAATAAACATAAAGAATAGGAACACAGGACAACTACTTACTTTTTTGCAGCACTCTCCGGATCTTTCTGTACTGCTCATGTTCTCTTAATTTGAGGTCCGACCACCGCTTCCTGAGCTGATCTTTCAATTGACGTACCCCGAAATGCAGACTCTTGACCACTTTCGCTATGATCTTGGCCTTCTGATATTGTGGTTAGGGTAAGGTCCATACTTCCCATCATAGTCGGCCTTCTTCAGGATGTCGACCATCTCCAACATCTCCCCAAAGGACATATTTGAGGCCTTAAATCGTCTCCTTCTGGATCGGGACGTTTCCGGCTCCGGGCTTTTCTCCTCCTCCTCGTTGCTATAATTAGCATGCACCTGTTGTGTCTCCGTCATGTGCTCTTCCCCCACTGCGCCGAACGAAAAGGGGCAGGGAATAGACTAGAAAGAACGTCAGGGGCGGGCGGAGTTACACGCATGCGCAGTGTGTATAAAGTGTAACACATGTGCGTATTACGTACGATCTGTGAGCGGAGGAAGGAGCATCAGAGGCGCCGATCGTGATAACGAAGGTAAGATCTAAACTTGGGCCTATACTGCTTCGAAATTGAAGCCTATATTGTAACAAGATTAGGAGAGTTTAGCCTGACCTTAGGGTTTTTCTTGTGTTGTGTCTTGCAGAGAAAATGGATGGCTTCAATGACCACAACTTCCTCCCCTTGTTCATAGACAAATACAGGGAGCTGCCCTGTCTGTGGCAGGTCAAACACCCCCTTTATAATCATAAACAAAAGAGGCAGGCAGCGCTGGAGAAACTGCTGGAGTTGGTGAAGCCAGTGGTCCCCACAGCAACCATCCCCTATTTAAAAACCAAAATTGGTGGCCTGAGGAGCACTTATCTTAGGGGGCGCAAGAAGGTCACAGATTCCCTGAGGTCCGGAGCTGCAGCAGATGACGTTTATGTCCCCAGGCTGTGGTACTATGAGAGACTGCGATTTCTGTCAGACCACACTGAAGTCAGGGAATCCCTCTCCACTCTTCCTTCCACTCTTCCTTCCACCCCAGCTGAGGCTTCCGATGTCCAACCTGGGCCTTCCAGCCAGGAAGAAGTGGAGGAGCCCAGCTGGAGTCAGGTATAGCATTCTTCTACAGATTTCTGGTCAATAAATAAATGATCTTTACAAGATATCATTATTGATCACTAATTGCTGATTGAAAAAAGTGTTTTACATATCAATAGACAGTAGTGGGCACCCAAAATTGGGACAAGAATGAAAAATGGTGGGCTCAGAATGATAGTCTGTTATATTTGTTAACATTCAATTTGCAACAGTCAGGATGTGAAAATTGTGTGTGATTGATGAATCAAAAACTAAAACTATGTCCCTTTTTCATACACAGGAAGACCTCAGCCAGGAGGAGGTTGTGGAATGTGGCAGTCAGGAGGAGGCAGGGATTAGTGGCAGCCAGGAGGAGGCGGGGCTAAGTGTCAGCCAGAAGAAGCCTGGGACCAGTCGCAGCCTGACTGAATCGCAGGTTCCTCCCCTCCGCCTTCCATACAAAAGGGCGAGGAAGGTGACTCACATGCAGGATTCAGCGCAGGCTAATTCAGGAGGCTTCTGCGTCCCTCCGAGCCTTACCCACTCCTGAAGAGGCCTTTGCCTGCATGGCTGCCACAAAACTGCAGGGCATGCAGGAGGGTCAATGCAAGCTATGTGAGGACCTGCTTTTTAAAGTCCTAAGTAAGGGGGTGAGTGGGGAACTAACACCCAATACCCACCTGAGTGAGTTGGCCCCTCCTCCTGCTGCCACAACTCCACCACCAGAGCCACAGCGTGGAAGGAGGCGTGGAAAGAAGACCAGAGAGTGATGGCCCTGGGTTCAGTCTGGTCTGACAAAAGATGCAGTCTCTTGTATGACCACAGCCTGGGGACACAGATGTCATCTGCTGCTTTCCGGATCTCTGGGACTTCTGGACCAGACTGCACTCCCTTATTTATTTATTTATTTCAGGTACTTATATAGCGCCGTCAATTTACGCAGCGCTTTACATATACATTGTACATTCACATCAGTCCCTACCCTCAAGGAGCTTACAATCTAAGGTCCCTAACTCACATTCATACATACTAGGGACAATTTAGACAGGATCCAATTAACCTACCAGCATGTCTTTGGAGTGTGGGAGGAAACCGGAGTACCCGGAGGAAACCCACGCAGGCACAGGGAGAACATGCAAACTCCAGGCAGGTAGTGTTGTGGTTGGGATTCGAACCAGCGACCCTTCTTACTGCTAGGCGAGAGTGCTACCACTACACCACTGTGCTTAGATAAGGACTCCTCAGGCCACCAATTTTGCTTGAAAATAGTTGATGTCTGCCCTGGGGGTCCAAGGCTTCACCCATTTCTGCTGTTTCTCCAGCGTTGCCTCCCTCTTTGTTTAGTTGTGAGCCCTTAATAAATGATTTTTTTGGAAAATTATACTCTCCTATGTGTGTTTTCATTCAAAAAGGACAGTTTGTTGGTGACGATTCAGGTACATTTCTAAAGTACAATGTGAAATTAACAAGGGACAACAACACCAAACAATCTCCTACAGATTAAATATAACAACATATCAATGGTGTTGTGGTAACTTGACACAAAAAACATACAGAAAAATATTCTGGAGTAAAAATAAAAATACAATACAACAAAAATCAGCCTTGAAAAAAATACAAACCAAAAATAACTAATCTGCTTTAAAACCAAAAAAAAAAAAAAAAAACAACACCAAAATAATGTTGTCAGATGTGACAAATCAAAATATATTGAGGGAATCCCGATAAATAATAAAGAAATACGTTTGTGAGAAGTCTGTGTGAATATGAGCAGCAAAACTACTTAATTCTTCTCACATTATAAAGAAGAAGAGAGTGCGCTGTATTAAACCATTTTTTACATTGCACCGTGACGAAAGTGCTGCATCCATTGCGAACGCTAAGTTTACCAGACCGAGCTGTTCCGTGTTGGAATTTCTTCTGAGCATGCGTGGCACTTTGTGCGTCGGAACAGGCCACACACGGTCGGAATTGATGCGATCGGATTTTGTTGTCGGAAAATTTTATAGCCTGCTCTCAAACTTTGTGTGTCGGAAAATCCGATGGAAAATGTCCGATGGAGCCCACACACGGTCGGAATTTCCGACAACACGCTTCCATCGGAAAATCCGACCGTGTGTACGGGGCATAAGTGTATATTTCACCAAAAAAAAATGATTTATGATTTTTAGTTAGAATTTTGCCACAAACATATAACATGTAGAACTGCTTCATTCTTTCAAAAATAATTGTTCAGATCACAAAATAATTTACTAAGTATTAGGCTCATCCCTATTTCAATATAAAAAATATTTTAGTTAGGTTTCCACTATATGTATTTTAATTATTAAATAAAAAAAACACAGAACTAGGATTTTTAATTATAAAGTATGATAAGTAAATGGGTCTTGGGAAGCTTCAGGTTGCTGGGAGGACAACGAAGGAACACTTTTTCCATAGTGCTGGTCCTGAGCAAGACTTGGAGCATTAGTGAAATGGTAAGGTGGCCCCCTATTGCCCACATCTGTTGCTCCAAAACATGATCCTGGTGGCCCAAGTGCAGACGGTAGAGGAGGTTGTTGGTGATCAAGCTGTCTAAGTGGTGGTCTAGATGGGTATTGATTTCCTGGTCTGTAACTTTGTTGCATGGGCATCTAGTAATATAATGGGGGGTTTGGGAAAGAAGCATAAGTGGCTGTCTGCGTTGGCTGCTGTGGAAGATTTCTGTCTCTCTGGAAACGGTTTTGGGGACTGGGGATATATAATTTGATGCTTTGCATCTCCATTTACAGGGCATCGGGCACCTGGTCAAAATAGGGCACAAGGGTATTCGCAAATTGTTGGGAGAGAGACAATTGCCCGGTAAAACGATCAGACAGATCCTTTAATAATGTGTACATTTCCTCAGACTTTTTCATTTGCCCATTTGGTGGCACCCCCTTAGTTGTGCGCCAATTGTGCACTGGTGCAGCAGCCCCCCCTCCTCCTGTTCCTCTTCTTCAGCTATCTCAGCCATTTGCTGATGTGGAGATCCTGGGTTTGGAGGCTCCTGTTTTGGCGCTGATGAGTCTTCTTCAGCAGGTTCATCGTCCCAGCAGGTGTCTGTGCTGCAAATCACAAAACAAACCAGACCATTGTTTTTAGGGGGGGCGGGTAATAATTGGACAGAAACACAGATTCATAATACCCTTTTTCGAAAAATTACCTTCGCATCTCCAGAATGGGTCTCAAAAATTCAAGGTCTTTGGCATACGAGTATGGTGTGAAGGACTTTGCAGCCGAACCACTTCTCATACTCATACGTTCATTTTTTTTTAAATGACTGTTAAAGCTATCCTTTGCAAAACAATGAAAACATATTTTTGTTATAATTTCAGATATCTGGACACTCCATTTCTAGTCTGCATTTTCAGTTCTTGATTGGGAAATCAACTGCTAGCTACCTAATCTGGGACACGTGCTCCATTATTTGGGAAGTTCTTAAAGAGGTGGTCTTCCCGAAACCTACAACTGATGAATGGGCAAAGATAGCAGATATCTTCTGCCCGCAGTGCATTTTCCCAAATTGCGTGGGTGCTATTGACGGAAAGCATATACGCATCCAGAAGCCAGTAGGCAGTGGCAGCAGCTTTTATAACTATAAAAAATATTTTTCATTTGTGCTTTTTGCAATGGCAGATGCCAATTACCGTTTTGTATATGTTGATATAGGGTCCTACAGCAGAAGTTCAGGCTCTAGTATATTTACCCACTCAACCCACGGGCATCTTCTGCAAGAAAATTGGCTGGGACTACCAGCCAATAGACCACTCCCTGGAACTAGTGGGCCTGCAATGCGGTATGTCTTTGTGGCTGATGAAGCATTTGCACTAGGGGAACACCTTCTCAGACCCTATTCAAGCCACTCTTTGAGCCCCGAAAAAAGTGTGTTCAATTATAGACTCACTCAGGCCAGGAGAGTTGTTGAAGGTGCTTTTGGCATACTGGCCAACAAATGGTGATTGTTGCACACACCAATATATCTAAAAATGCAACACGCTATACAGGCTGTAAAAGCTACTTGTGCTCTCCATAATTTTATTTGAGAGCATGACGGGTTCCAAATTGAGGACACCCTTGGCAATCAGGCCATGACAAAAGCTGAAATGAGATCCACTCGGGGCAGCAGGAGTGGTGCTGCTTTTCGAGAACATTTCTGCTCATATTTCATGTCTCCAGAAGGTCAGCTGCCATGGCACCTAGATGCAATAGCCTAGATAGACCAAATATGACAGATCTTCTAAACATTGTGAATGTGTTTTTTTGTTAAGCTTATGTTTGTTCAATTTTTTGAGCTCTGCTCTACTTTTTTTGCCTGTATTGAAAAATGTGTATTTGACATTAAGACGCTATTAAAAACAAATAGCCTAATTTGTAGTTGAATTTTTTTGAATAAAGTTTTTAAAAGAACATTAGTCTCAAACAGAGGAATACAGCTGTTAGGGAAATACAAGTCCCATGAAGCATTGCAAGACTGACAGCTACAAGCATCACTGACAAAGGTCGAGGCATGCTAGAACCAGTAGACCACAGGCTGAACACACATTATGCAAAGATTAACTTTAGAAACAAAGGGACATTTTAATCCCCTACACTTTGGGGGCTACAATTACTGGATAGTGACTAGACATGTGCAGTTTATCAGATTTGTAAGAATTTTTCGAAAAATAGGACATTTGGAGGTCTCTGAATTCATTATTTACAATAGTAACGAATTTAAACAATTTCAAAATAATAAACCAGAAATTGAGCTGAAATTCTAATCAATTCAAATGCAAAAGTAAATAAATAAATAACAGAATTTGCTCAAAGTCAAAAAAATTATAATTCTAATTTAAAACATCATAATAGAATAAAAAAAAATAGAATAAAATAGAAAGAGAATAACGGTTATATTCTATTTTCTTCTATTTTCTATTAATTCTTTTTGTATTCTTTTCTCTGAGTTTTAGAAAATTCAGCATAATTATACAAAATTCGGCAGAATTCAACACAAATTTGGAAGAATTCAACACAATTCAACACAAATTTGTCAGAATTCAACACAAATTTGGAAGAATTAGCCCAATTTTAGTTAAATTTGGCCCAATTTTAAGGGAATTTGGCCCAATTTTAGTGAAATTTGGCCTAATTGTAATGGAATTTGGCCCAACTTTAAGGGAATTTGGCCCAATTTTAGTGAAATTTTGGCCCAATTTTAAGGGAATTTGGCATAATTTTAATGAAATTTGGCACAAATCTAAAGCAGAACTCCACTAACTCCGTAATAAAAATTCAAAAATGTAGCGAATTTACCTAAATTAATTTATTTAAATAACTAATTAAACCAAACTAAACCCTCAAAAATGTTTTGGTCCTGCACATGGACACATGCATAGTTAGAGTGGATCTAATAGTCTACACACCCCTGGTAAAATGTCAGGTTTCTGTGATGTAAAAAAATGAGACAAACATAAATAATTTCTTAACTTTTTCCTCCTTTAATTAATGCTGAAGTTTCTTTGGGGTTAGTCAGAGGCACATGATGGCAGGTGTGTACTGACTCCTTAACATGAGTTTGAATGTGATTGCTTAATTCTGAACACAGATGTATCCCCAGTTATAAGAGGATGTGCACACTTATACAACAACATTATTTGAGTTTATTATTTTGACTCCCCCCCATAAAAGATTTAAGTAAGTTTTTCTGTTGAGTTGGTACAGTTTATAGGTCACATTAAGGTGTAAAAAGTTCTTCAAATGATTTCTCTTTGTCTCATTTTTCAACATCACAGAAACCTCAAATTTTAACAAGTGTAAGGGAAAAATGCAGAGAAATGCATTGAGTGGAAGCCCCCATGGACTTTAAAGGGCAGGAAGGAATAGATAGGGAGTAGATGGGTATAAAAAGGCAAAAAAATGCCAACTTTATTAATGTACAAAAATACAAAAGGGATTTATAGGAGAAATTCAAAATCGTATACAATACAAAAATGCACCAATGATAAAACATCAAAATTTGTTACAAAATATATATCACCCAAAGCTGGTAATCCAAAGTGTTACTCATGATGAGTTGAACTCAATTTGAATTTCACAGCATATATCCCGACATGTTTCGGAAAATCGCATTGGAGTGTACTTTTCCTTCTTCAGCGGTAATTTATAAATGGGTATATTATTGTTGTATCTGTAACACAAATGTATATATGTATAATACAAACCTAATATTTGTAGTGTAGGCATCAGCAATATGGCTTGGAGCCTAATTGTATCATGTTACAAAAGTGGTATAAAAAATACTTACATACATATCATTGACTCCTTGAGCAGAAAGAGCATAAAAACAAAAAAGGAGAATACAAGCTGGCTGCGTGAATCCATAAACACGGCATAGAGGTTATCCGTGTGTCCATGGGCTGGAGAGTGAGATGCATTCACAAGGGACGCCTGGTTTCACAGCAGAAAACAAGTATAACCACTGTGGAAACAATTATAACAAAAGGGGTGATTAAATCCACCTGATAATGTTACAGAGTGACAAGGGTAAAGGCATGCTGGTCAAGCAGAGTAGACACATGGACAGAGACCATGTCCATGTATTAACAAGTATGAAAGTAGCATTTACTTTTAAGATATACCATACAGCTGACATCGGGGCTGCAGCAAAAGGACTGACATGGAGTATCCAGGTGTCAGTCTTATTATACCCACTAGGATTAGTATGGGCCAATCAGGTGGTTGACTCTGCCTGATCAGCTGTATACTTCACAGCTGATCGCGGAGGTCAGAGCGTCCCTCTGACGAAGGGGCGCACAGCGTAGCCACGCCCCTAGGGGCGTGATGACATCACACGTCTCCACGTCACCGGTGGGAGAAGAGAGCGCCCGCCGCTTGTCAAACAGGCGGTGGCAGAGGCGTAGATAGGCTCCTATTGGTGCAGTGAAGCAAGGGCACGGACAAAATGTATGTCCAATGCCCACCCTGCTCCAATGGAGCCCACCCGCCGGGTGTCTGCATGCAACGACACAGCCGAGGATGGGGCTAAGAAGCCACCTAGCGGTGAAGAGGATGTGAGCAGCCAGCAGGTTTACAGTGAGAAAGGATTTACAAAGACATAACAAATACATATATACAATGTAGATGGTCACAATGAGCATCTCAAATGTAGAACAAGGATACCATGGAAGAACAAAAATAAAAAAAAAAATTAACAAACAGAGTTATATGAGAAAATAATATAGACAAAAAATCTTGAGCTAGGTGGAGATAGATGGGAGATTTGAACGCACATGCGCTTTGACAATGAAAATATCTATTTACGAGAGTAAATCCCAGAGAGTGTTTGTGAAGCCTCCTGGTTAACGCTGTATATTTAGCTGTATTTATAAAGTAAGGTGTTGCCATAAACAACCCTACATTACTGGCTGTGTTTGTGGATAGGAGAGACTATTACTCAAACAATTCTTATAGGTAAAAAGCAGAGACAGTGTCTTGAAATGTAGTAAAAATAGCAATGTATACAAAAAAAAATGAGGATTTTAGAGATTTAATTCACAGACCATAGAAGTAAACCCTGGAAGAAATGAGCGAAAATTGAACGCCTCATTTAGCCCAGGTAAAGCAGTGGCCTGTAGATTAAATATCCACCGTAACTCGCATTGGAGGAGGCGCTTATTAAAGTCGCCTCTCCTGGAGTGGAGGTGAATGCGATCTAGTCTCAGGAAAAGAGTCTTGGGAATGGAGTCTGGATGTGCCAAGGCCATATGATGGCCAATAGGTACCTCAGGGTCCCGTTTACGGATTGTGGATATGTGCTGATATATTCTCTTCCAAAACTCATTAATGGTCTTTTCGACGTAGTAACAACTACACTCACATGTGAGTAGGTATACTACGGCGGGTCTTGCAGTTGATGTAATGTTTGGGACGAAAGTGATGTCCATTTGGTAGAACTATATTGTGGCACCTATCCATGTATTGACAGTATGGGCACCTTTCACATGAGAAGGTGCCCAACGTTTTGCAAGGATCCCCTCTATGAGATCTGTATTCTCTTGTAACTAGCTTGTCACCCATGGAGGGAGCTCTCCTGTATGTGACAGCAGGTGTATCTGGTACAAATGGAGACAGTAGAGGGTCCGTGGTAAGTAAATGCCAGTATTTGTTCAAAATTTGCTTTAGTTGTTTGTGTTGTGTTGTATAGGTGGTGATAATCCTGGTGGTGTTGTCAGTGGAGCATAATTTCTGTGTATAGAGTAAATCACGACGTGACTGCCCAATAGTTTTTCTATACGCCTTTTGGAGGCTAGAGTTAGAATACCCTCTTTCGAGGAGTCTCACTCTGAGCTTATTGGCTTCATCTTTGAAAGTGGCGTCATCTGAACAGTTTCTACGTACCCTAAGGTACTGACTGTAGGGTATGGATGCTAAAAGTGGTTTAGGGTGAAAGCTAGTCGCATGTAACAGCGAGTTCCCTGCTGTGGACTTGTGATAAAGCTGACTTGAAAGACTGCCGTCAACTTGCTTTTTAACAAGTACATCCAGAAGTGTAATCTCTGTTGTACTATAAGATATGGTGAAAGTGAGATTAAATTCATTCTGATTGATAGAGGCTAAAAACTCCTGTAGGAGCTCAGCCAAGCCATCCCAAATTAGAAACACGTTGTCTATGTAGCGTTGCCATGAAAGCATATGGCCGACTTAGACAGACAGCAAGTCATTGGTGAGCAGTGAGTGTTCCCACTCCCCCAGGTACAGATTGGCGTACAATGGGGCACAACAAGTCCCCATCGCCACGCCCTGTACCTGGAGGTAGTGGGGACCGTCAAAGCAAAAAACATTGTGGTACAATATGAATTCTAAAGAATTTAAAATGAATTCAGTATATTCAGGTTTACATTCACTGAATTGTGACAATACATGGCGTATTGTGGCAAGACCCTTAGTGTGTGGTATAGTACAGTACAAAGACTCAACATCGATGGTTACTAATAAGACACCATCTGTGATGTGCAGATCTTGAAGGGTCTGTAAGAAATGTAGAGTGTCCCGTACATAGGATGACAGACAAGTAACAAGTGGTTTGAGGTGGTTATCTACAACTCGACTAAGGTTTTCAGTGAGATAACAACAACTGGAGATAATAGGTCTACCGGGTGGCTTTTTTAATTGTTTGTGTAACTTTGGCAATGCATAGAACGTAGCTTCTCTAGGATAGCTAGTTCTAACATACTCCCACATTTGTTTAGTTATGACGTTTTGGTGGAAGGCTGAATCCACCAATAGATAGAAATCATGAGTACATTTTTCAAGTAAGATCGCTGAATTGATCGATACCAATCGAGATTGCCGAGTATATTTTCTTACACATCTCAATGTATTGGGCATTGTCCATGACCACGACATTGCCACCCTTGTCGGATGGCTTGATTACAATATTGTGGTCACGGGCCAACGCATCGAGAGCAACTCTCTCATCGTGATCAAGATTGCCATGTGATTTGGAAAAGTTTTTAATATTTCCAATATCTGCTGTCACAAGTTTAAGGAAAAGCGATGCATTTTATTGGAGGATCGAGAACATGTGGATGTGTTTGCGTGGTAGAGGTCTCATCGACTGCAGCGAGAAGGGCCTCTAGGTCAATTGAATCAATGAGATCCACAGGTTGACTTTTCTCCAGCAAAGTAAAAGGGGTATTATCGACTATGGCTGAAAGGGTCTCTACATTAAATGGATCAGTAGCGTCCACAGGTTCACTTTCTTCAAATAAGGTAATCAAGCTGTCTAATGCCCGCTCATCTTGATTGGGAGGCCCAAACTCTGGGCTGGATTTTTTGGCGTATAGACTTTTTAACAAAATTTTACGAATAAAGAGGTGGATGTCCTTAAAGGCTCCAAATCTGTCAAGATTTAATTCTGGGCAGAAAGTGAAACGTGCAAGGACATCCATCTCTTTGGAAGTAAGCAAATGTGAAGATAGATTAACCACGTTAAGCATGGTTTTTATTTGTTTGTTCAGTTGTGAAGTATACAGCTGATCAGACTGAGTCAACCACCTGATTGGCCCTTACTAATCCTAGTGGGTATAATAAGACTGACACCTGGATACTCCGTGTCAGTCCTTCGGCTGCAGCCCCCATGTCAGCTGTATGGTATATCTTAAGACCCCATTCACACAGGGGCAACACGACTTGCAGGTCGCCTCAGCGAGGCGACCTGCAAACGACTTCCGCGGCGACTTGCAAAACGACTTCTGTATAGAAGTCTATGCAAGTCGCCCCAAGTCGCCCCCAAAGTCGTACAGGAACCTTTTTCTAAGTCGGAGCGACTTGTGTCGCTCCGATTAGAACGGTTCCATTGTACAGAACGGGAGGCGACTTGTCAGGCGACTAGGTCGCCTGACAAGTCGTCCCTGTGTGAATGGGCTCTAAGGTAAATGCTACTTTCATACTTGTTAATACATGGACATGGTCTCTGTCCATGTGTCTACTCTGCTTGACCAGCATCTCTTTACCCTTGTCACTCTAACATTATCAGGATTTAATCACCCCTTTTGTTATAACTGTTTCCACAGTGGCTGTACTTGTTTTCCGCTGTGAAACCAGGCGTCCCTTGTGAATGCATCTCACTCTCCAGCCCATGGATACACGGACAGGGGCGGACTGACCATCGGGCAGTTCGGACGCTGACCGAGGGCCCGTGGCCAGTAGGGGGCCCCATGGCAGCTTCCACTTCGGGACCCGATCTACCCGTCAGCTAGCTGTGATTGACGGGCTGATCGGGTCTCTGCTCACTGCTAAGAGACTGCAGTGTATACACACACCTCGTGATGCGCTCCTCCTCCTCCCCGCCGGCCCCTCCTTCCCTCCCGTCCACCCCAGGTGCTTGTATCTGTCATCACCTCGGACGGACAGAAAAGAGGAGGGGCCGGCGAGGAGGAGGAGGAGCGCATCACGAGAGGTCTGTATACAGGCGCTTCCCGCGCTACTCTGCATGTAGGAAGGAAAGTGCAGCAGCTTGTACCACGTGCTGCTATTAGAAAGTTGCTGCACAGCTTCCCACCCACAGTGTCCCCCTGTGCCCCCCACCTCCCCACAGTGTCCCCCACCTCCCCACAGTGTCCCCCTGTGCCCCCCACCTCCCCACAGTGTCCTCCTGTGCCCCCCACCTCCCCACAGTGTCCCCCTGTGCCCCCCACCTCCCCACAGTGTCCCCCTGTGCCCCCCACCTCCCCACAGTGTCCCCCTGTGCCCCCCCACCTCCCCACAGTGTCCTCCTGTGCCCCCCACCTCCCCACAGTGTCCTCCTGTGCCCCCCACCTCCCCACAGTGCCCCCCTGTGTGCCCTCCACCCCCACAGTGACCCCCTGTGCCCCCCACCTCCCCACAGTGACCCCCACCTCCCCATAGTGTCCCCCTGTGCCCCCCACCTCCCCACAGTGACCCCCACCTCCCCACAGTGTCCCCCTGTGCCCCCACAGTGTCCCCCTGTGCCCCCCACCTCCCCACAGTGTCCTCCTGTGCCCCCCACCTCCCCACAGTGCCCCCTGTGCCCTCCACCCCCCACAGTGACCCCCTGTGCCCCCCACCTCCCCACAGTGACCCCCACCTCCCCAAAGTGTCCCCCTGTGCCCCACAGTGACCCCCACCTCCACACAGTGTCCCCCTGTGCCCCCCACCTCCCCACAGTGACCCCCTGTGCCCCCACCTCCCCACAGTGCCCCCCTGTGCTCCCCACAGTGCCCTCCACCTCTCCACAGTGTCCCCCTGTACCCCCCACCTCCCCACAGTGTCCTCCTGTGCCCCCCACCTCCCCACAGTGCCCCCCTGTGTGCCCTCCACCCCCACAGTGACCCCCTGTGCCCCCCACCTCCCCACAGTGACCCCCACCTCCCCACAGTGTCCCCCTGTGCCCCCCACCTCCCCACAGTGCCCCCCTGTGCTCCCCACAGTGCCCTCCACCTCTCCACAGTGTCCCCCTGTACCCCCCACCTCCCCACAGTGTCCTCCTGTGCCCCCCACCTCCCCACAGTGCCCCCCTGTGTGCCCTCCACCCCCACAGTGACCCCCTGTGCCCCCCACCTCCCCACAGTGACCCCCACCTCCCCACAGTGTCCCCCTGTGCCCCCCACCTCCCCACAGTGACCCCCACCTCCCCACAGTGTCCCCCTGTGCCCCCACAGTGTCCCCCTGTGCCCCCCACCTCCCCACAGTGACCCCCTGTGCCCCCACCTCTCCACAGTGCCCCCCTGTGCTCCCCACAGTGCCCTCCACCTCCCCACAGTGTCCCCCTGTACCCCCCACCTCCCCACAGTGTCCTCCTGTGCCCCCCACCTCCCCACAGTGCCCCCCTGTGTGCCCTCCACCCCCACAGTGACCCCCTGTGCCCCCCACCTCCCCACAGTGACCCCCACCTCCCCACAGTGTCCCCCTGTGCCCCCCACCTCCCCACAGTGCCCCCCCACCTCCCCACAGTGACCCCCTGTGCCCCCCACCTCCCCACAGTGATCCCCTGTGCCCCCCCACCTCCCCACAGTGTCCCCATGTGCCCCCCACCTCCCCACAGTGCCCCCTTGTGCCCCCCACCTCCCCCCTCCCCACAGTGCCCCCCTGTGCCCCCCACCTCCCCACAGTGTCCCCCTGTGCCCCCCCACCTCCCCACAGTGCCCCCCTGTGCCCTCACCTCCCCACAGTGCCCCCCTGTGCCCCCCCACCTCCCCACAGTGTCCCCATGTGCCCCCCACAGTGCCCCCTTGTGCCCCCCACCTCCCCCCTCCCCACAGTGCCCCCCTGTGCCCTCCACCTCCCCACAGTGTCCCCCTGTGCCCCCCCACCTTCCCACAGTGTCCCCCTGTGCCCTCCACCTCCCCACAGTGTCCCCCTGTGCACTCCACCTCCCCACAGTGCCCCTCTGTGCCCTCCACCCCCCCACAGTGTCCCCCTGTGCCCTCCACCTCCCCACAGTGTCCCCCTGTGCCCCCACCTCCCCACAGTGTCCCCCTGTGCCCCCCACAGTGCCCCCCTGTGCCCTCCACCCCCCCCACAGTGCCCCCCTGTGCCCTCCACCCCCCACAGTGCCCCCCTGTGCCCTCACCTCCCTGTGCCCTCCACCTCCCCACAGTGTCCCCCTGTGCCCCCACCTCCCCACAGTGTCCCCCTGTGCCCCCCACCTCCCCACAGTGCCCACCTGTGCCCTCCACCTCCCCCCCACAGTGCCCTCCACCCCCCCACAGTGTCCCC